>NW_015374117.1:0-24506 GCF_001272555.1 Dufourea novaeangliae | reverse complement strand
AGGGAAAGAAATTAAAGAACCTTCTCGGTGACAGATGTATACAGTTTGATACTGGGAGGATGAATATGGATTGATTCTTTGTGCAAATACCATTAATGGAATTGTATTAACGCAAAAAGTGTTATAGAAAGTAGCATATGATTGGATCGTTCCGAAAGCTCGTAGCTTATTTCGAGTAGTCCCTTCGTTACCATTTTTTATTGGACGAAGGGAAAATCGTTTGTTCTAGGAAACGGGTATTATTCTTTTAGGTGTGTATTGAAATGGAAAGTAGTAAATAAGAATACGATAATTGAAAAATGTAGGTTGTAATTGTGACCTTAAAAACACTATGAACTTTGTAACAATCCAATATATTCAGCTTGACAGTAGGTAAATGAACAGGATTCGGTACTTTTATTAGAAATATAACGATTAACGAAAGTATTTTGACAGTGTAACGATCCGTTACTCCGTAGTATCTTTACTTTCTATATGTGAATACTTTCGTTGCTCGTCGTACCATCAAGAAGTTATTATAACGGATATAAAGGGCGAACCAGAAAGCGATTACACATTTTCCGTAAATCTAACAGCACAATTCCCAAAACGAGTCGGCCGTGAGATCGAATTGGCGTTGCGCCAAGGACATACCGAGAGCTCCAGGAACATCCTATAACCCCTTTTGGAAAGACTTTCCTTACGATTACCGGACGGCTATGCCCGCCAAGGCATTTATAATTCAGAGTATCCGACCTCCACGGTGCGAGAAATGGTCAAAGTTGCGGAATCGTACTCGATGCGCTGGCTAAATTCAACACCGAATTTATTATTTTAATTAAAGCCAGCAACTCGACATCTACGCCAATATGAACGTGAAAAGAACAACCCCCCACTATAAATGATCTAACCAATCCTCTTTATACTTTATTCCTAGACGCGACACTCTTTGATAAAATGATTACTCGGAGCCAGTCGATCCATCCGAATCGACACATTCTTTCCAACAAGTTACAAGCTTTTCTCGATCCCCTGTTCAACGATTTCGAACATTAGAAAACATTTGTTACGCAGAATCTAACAGAAATTCTCTCTCGTAGGACAGCAATACATCCATTTTCGATTTTACACAAAATGATCGAGTATCAACCTCGATCGGAAACCCACAGGATTAGGATTTACGCTCTCTACCCGTGCACAAATGGGAATTCACGGGGCTCTTCCCCGTTTCCAGAATTTACACGCGTATCGCGTCGTATAATTTTCCGTTCTGTTCCGAGATGCGACGCGGTTCGAGCCTCGCAGAAGCCACATCGCGTTGGCGTGGGGACAGGTATATATACGCGTCGGTTTCTGGGACGTTTTATGAGTTTAATTTGGGACGGGCGGACGGGTTGGCCGACATAGTACACGGGGGAACAGTGCATGGGGTTTCGGTTCCACGGGAAATTTGCCGGGAAATTTAGGAGCGGGGTCTGGATGTCGCGGGTTCGAGGACGTCGCCGCCGACGACGCGAATTTGGCAACAGCTGCGGTTTGCCCTCTCCGTGGAGGCCGGTGGTGTCGTTTACGACGAGTCCATAAATCGCCTCGATGCATCGTAATTAAAGCAGTTATTACCGTTGCATAGTCTCGTGCGAGGTGCCATCGAACGAAGTCGCAGCGGAGGGAAAGGCCAGCGAAGCCGCGCTTTGAACCACTCTCACGACCGAACGAATCGTGTAAAAGCTGCGACATGGACGAGAATTTTCGGATTTTTACTTTTTTTAATTATATCAATATACTCCCTGGATGTTAACCCTTTCAAATTCAGTGTTTCACTGGTCCAACATTCGTTTGAAACATTTTTTACGTCATTTACATGGTTTCAAGAGACGATTCGGACGATGAAAAAAAATTGTTAGGTATAAGTGTCATTTTTTTAATGGATTTTTTAAGGTCACCCATGTTTTTTTAAGTATATGCACATCATTTTTCCCGTTGTACGTTCTGGCCAACATTATTACGCATTTATTTGTCACAACTACGCTGATTCATCGCGCACAATCTTTCACACGACGACTTCTTTACGCGTTCTGCTAGATGATTTACGGCCGTGATCTTTCGGTAGTTTCGAAGTTACAGCGACGATACCGACAGTTTCCCTTCTGAATCGCTAATAAAGCGGAATATCGTGGGCGATTCTTATCGCTGAGCGTGCGTCTTCGCGGCCAAGAAATAACCGTAAACATATCGATGAGCAATGGATATGAAAAACGTACGACCACTTCGAGAATTGGAGCATCACGAAGAAAAAAAAACTTTGAAAGTTTCGGAGTTATAACTGAAAAGAATATTTTACATCATGGTGAATTTATATTCTCCGGACCAGTGAGACGCGCGTAGAATGATCAACTAAATTTCTTTGAAAAATGAAGTTAGACCAGTTAAGAACACGGGCGACAAGTCCATCGCGTCTGACCAATCACGTCTCATTCCACTTGCCGGCCGAAGCCTCGGGTCCGAGCAATTTCGATTTCCACGAGCGGTCGTTAATTCCACGTGCGTCCAGCGGGCGCCAGACAGTCGGTTGCCCCTTACGTGGAATAATTTTTCTTCCTTAGGCACACTTTAACCACCATCCGAGCGCTCGAGGTGATCTCGAGAGACAACCGCCCCACGCGATCGAGCGTCGATTAACGAGAAAGAAAAATAAACGAAACCAGACTGTCGAAGATTGCCGAAAAAAAAAGTTCTTCTCCCTTCTGTAAATTTCAACAACGTTCCCAAGTATCCGCGAAGAATAAAAGGGGTCGGGAGGGAATAAAGGAAGAACGGGAAGACGAGGACGAATGCAAACGAGCTCCTTCCAGAGCAGTTCGAAAAATCTTTTCCTTTTTTTTTCCTTCTCTCTTTTCTCGTCGACGGATTTCACGACGACGACGACGACAGAATACAAAAGCAAAGGGCCTCCCGGCTAGCAAGTTCTCTCACTCGCTAATTTCCTGCCGAGTCTACCGAGCCACGAAAAAGATCATTAAAGTTCGCGTTACCATCTGGTCCCCGCGTGCTCCTCGTAAAAGCAAGCACGAATAAGAATAGAGACGGAGAAAAAGACGTGGCCTCGAGACGTTTCGAGCCTCGACGACGACGGAACTTAATCTCCCCCCGTGTGCCCGGAGAAATTTCACCCCGAAAAGCCTCCTTTTCCTCCCTACTCCCGCAGTCGTCCACCCTTCTCCCTCTGAGCCACTTTCCCTGGAAATGCCCTTGGCGAGCGTCTGGGAAATTCTCCAAGTTAAGCTGCAGCAAGCTCTCCATTTTCGCCCACTCCAACGCCGCCCTCTCAACAGGTTACCTGAGTTTCTACTGCGAAACTGCATCCCCCAGTCCTCTCGCACCTCCCTGTCCCCACCCTTACAAGAACAATCCAGCGTTTCGTTCGTGGTGGAAAAAGGATTCACGGTAGACCTTCTCACACGCGCTCTCCTTGTTCTTCTCGCGTGTATCTTCCAAGTCAAGAGCCGTCGTCGACGTCGTCTTAACGCGTTACACGAACAGACCCTCCGAGTGGCTCGCGAAACGCCTTTCCGTGGAACGTTCAGTTTCCCCGTGTAAATATATATATTCTCAGACGGAATTCGACCGATCTGGTCGAACAATTCTTTGCATGGTTATTATAACACCCTAAGTTACGGTTTTTTTCTGCCAGTATATAGTAACTGCTCGATGAGTGTTCGAAGGCTCCTCGAAACTGATCAAGAAAGGTCCCCAGGTGTAACGGTGGAAAAATCAAAGAAGTAGATTTAAATAATAAAATACCTACGATAGAGGGATTAACGCAGAAATGTATCGAAGTTGAGGGACATCATTTTGAGCATTTGTTAAAATAAATTTTCCGCAAATCAAAAACAAGTGAGATACTCAAGGTGTTCAAATTTGGTGGAACACCATATTCGAATAAAATTCTGTGCAACCCTGCTACAGTCACCTTCAGTACACAGCGAACGATCGACGTTGGGTGACTGTAGACACACTTTGGTAACGGAAGGGTTAATTTGAAACACAGTCTGGATTGGAATAGAGTAACAAATGATTGCTGATTATTCCACATGATGGAAGGAAGAGAATATAGTATCGAGCAAATATTACGATGCTAAATCGCGAACCTATCTTTCTCCCGCTGTCGTTCTCCTCGGTTTCCTCTGCCTCCTGGGAGGGTGAACGGGACTCCATCATCGATTGGAGCAGCTTCTCGAATTCCTCGAGCTTGTCGCCACTCGGATTCTGCCGATTCGGCAACGGCACCATAATTTCCTCCTGCGTTTCCGACTTCTCCGAGCCGTGGACGCTCTCCGCGCTGCTACCCTCCGAATCCGACATCCTCTTTCTCTCGTTCGCGACACCAGTTGGGAAAAGTCTCACGATAACGGGACCCTGTAACATTCAGTGATAACTATACCGATAATCCTTTGAAAGTAAACCAGTATCGGAGAATCTCATGAGAAAGGTCGTAATCTATAACACGTCGACTGACACAGTGGAAACGGTCGTACGTAGCCAGACACACTTTATTTCGTTTTTCGTAACTGTCGAAACTTGAAGTCCTGATTTTGTTCAACAAAATTTTAATCTTCATTGACCGTAGTTAAACAGAAAACACTTTTTAATATGAAATAAATATTGCATACATATACAGGAAATATAAAATACATGTTTCCAATATTAAATACATATTTATTTTATATTGGAAAAAAAATATTTTTTTCGTAATATGAAATAAACATTGAATGTATATTTAAGTATTAAAAAGAGATTGAATCTACTAGGGTATATTCACTTTCCTTTTTCTTAGCACTAACGCACGGTAATTCAGCAGTTCGCCATTTGTGCAATGTTTCGAATTCTTGTAACTTTCTTAGGTCGCAAGGAGTTTGGAGAAACCGATCCCTATTAAAAATATCGATCGCCCAACAAGAACGACAGTCATTGCGTATAGGAGAAGCCCCGTAAATCAGGTTCCATTTGTCATCTCGTCGAAACCGCCGCGCCCAATAACGCAATATCAAAATCCCCGTGCCCCGTTACGTTTTGTAATCCCCGCGCAAGTTTTCCGCGGGATCACAAGAGGCTTAGGTTCGAACCGCGGCAATAATTTCTCGCCCTGATCCTATTTACCAGCCCGTTTTCAGCGGGACCGAGGGTGATACAGTGGTTTCCGCGTATATGGCCACCGCTCAGGAGGCTGTCTGACCATAATATAATACTTGCAACATTCTTATAACCACAATTAAAAAAGTGACGGTATAAGAGTTAATATGTTTGTGTGAATTATTTTGGTTACGAACAACCGTTATAAATAATTAAACTTTTGGTTGGTTACCAATAATATAAATCGATGAAGGAAATCATTTGTAATGGTTACTCGTAACCAGAATAGTTAAAAATCCATATTTTGTATTTACGTAATTTTTCGAAAGATTTCTTCGAGATTTATTAATATTTGGTTTTCATTTAAATAAAAATTACATTTTACTCAATAACTTTTTATGGTCTCTGCTTTTTGAGGCATTTTCCGCGTCACTTTCCCCCTCAAAACCAAACAACTCTTGTCTAAAATACTTTCTTAATAATGTTTGCTTTTTATGATATTTCCATATGTCAACTTAAATACCACACCCTGTATATGGACACGCGTGCGACGAAACGGGGTGTCTAGGAAAGACCGTCGACAAAAGCCGTGTCACGTCTTGTACGTTAGCGAGACTGCGACGGGAGCCACGGAAAATTGAGCTATCCGCATTCATATCCGCCGTCGTCGGTTTACGAGCACGGCAGCAGTCCTCGCCGCCTCAATATTCGGATGATATTATTCGAAGGTTGCATGCAGCGTTCCCCATTCTTCCCGTCGACTTTTCCAATACCCAACCCCCAAGGGTGAATGGGAGGGGGTGGATAGAGAGAAAGTGGAACCTTCGATCTGCTGACGTCGAATCTCTTTTTCCCCCACCCTCTGTATCTGCTCGCGACTTTCCCCTCGCAGCCGATCGCGTTCACTTTTCTCCTCCCCTTCTTCCTCCTCCTCCTCCAACCCCTTTCGACGTTCTTTCGGGAAACACTTTGCCTACGATGTCCTTTTATCGCGTGTCAGGACGGCTCCTCGTCATCCGTGAACGACGCTACTCGGCTGCGAGGTGAAACAAGCGGAGGGACACACACGCGTCTCTAGAAGCGCACGGCTGATGGAAGTTCGCAGTTCGATGTTGAACCTTCTACCGGCTTTCAAAGTGTTAGGCGGGAAATAGGGAGAAGGATGCTTCCAGGAAGTGTCGCATCGATCCGCGGGACGCTTGCAGATAAGGTGGGTAGACCTTGGGAATTCTTGTTTAGACGAACACGAAACAGCAGTAACTGTTTTGGAATATAGTAAATTCTCGATGAGCGTTCGGAGGCTCCTCGACACTGACAAGAAAAGATGTAACGCTGACTTGTTAATGAGGTTTGGTATAGTGATAGAACTTGGAATTCCGAATGATATTTGTTAGGGCCAATCGTTTATGAAATATTTAATGTTCAGTGCTGAGGAGGCTCTCAAGACTCATTTACTGTACAGATAAGGATACGAACCTGTCGGTGTAAAACGGGCTTAATGCGAGCAGCGTGAACAGCAGGGCGATCTTGTTGGTGTAAAACAGGCTTAACTCGGTCCGAACGAACACTCCGACCGCGAAGACCAACATCTCACCCGTTCCGAGGTTCCAAACCGATATCCTTTTCCTCGAGGTTCCCAAAGAACAGAAAAATCACGCAACCTTGATCGTTTCTCGAAGAGGACCCTCGAGTCTGGTTTCCCTTTCGCTGTTTAATTGCTGTGTTACCCTCCCGCCCGAGTGAAGTTCCCTAATTGGGCGGTTCGCGGAGGGTGCGGTCATCCTCAAACAACACCTAGCAACCACGAGGTGTTGCCCTCGTGACGACGTAAACGTTTTCTTATCGAGAATCTCTCTCTCTTCGACCATCGAAAGGCCATTTCTCGAGAGTAGCCAGGAATATAGAGACTCGATCGAACCGAAAAGTCTCCCCACTCCCACTCGAACCCATACACACTCCGACAATAAATATAAACTGGAGTCGAAGGAAACCTCGTCGTGGCTGTTTTCTACGCTCGAACGGAAGTATCCTTTCCTTTTCCCGCGTTGTTTACGTTCCATAAACCACCGGGAGGAGCGACGAACGACGGGAAGGAAGGCTGCTTGTTCAATTTCAAAGCCCGCGAGAAGGAAGTTTCTTCGAGTTGTACGGCTATTTCACGTCGTACACTCACACCAACCACGTGGTTGTTTCTCTGTTTTCGTTTTCCGGTTAGGCCACTCTACACCTGCCACGGCTACGCGATGCCCACCTCCCCTCCGGGCAGAAGGCTTCGCGGCGCCACTTGCCAACGATTTTTCCAGAATTTTAGACACTACGAGAGTAAGTTCCATTGTAAACGTGGTTTTTTTTCGATTCATCCTTCAAACGAAGTGTAAATTCCTTTGACCCTTGAATCGTCATTTACGGTACGAGAAAATATGCGAGGGAAATAATGCTTGCTTCAGTGGGGCAATTGTGACATAGAAGATTTCTTCTCAAGATCATATTTCTCGATATTTCAAGGTCATCGTAGTTTTGTTCAATGCAATAACAATCAGTGCAATGTTATAGATAATGAAAAGACAAATTTAATCATGTAACCTTCAAATGACCTTCGGAGGTAGGACGAGGAGCCTTCGAACACTCATCGAAGATTTACTGTACCTCACAGTGGGCGTTAAAGGGTCAGTCAGGAACAGTGTAACTATCGTATAATTCATTCAACGTGTCGGTGTGTTCCCCTGCGTTATGAAAAACTCACCTCGACGAATGAAAAAAAGCAAACATACCCACACCCCACCACTCACAATGGCCAATGAAACGACTAATTAAAGCCCGGGTCTAATGGAATCCCGCGGATATCCGCGAGGCCCTCCTGTGTGTATATATGTATATATATATATTACGTCGTAAAGTTTTACCGCCGGTTCCCACTATGCATAATTCATAGCCAGCGGCGAAAGATGCTGTTCCTCTTTTCTCGGGAGTTTTTCCTCCGGGCGAATCCGCGTGACACGCTCGAGATAACGCGTAGAGGATCTTCCCTGTCATCTCCGTCGCCTCGTTTCCGCGGCTGCTACACTTCCACCTCCTCCATTCCTTTCCTTTTTCCGTCCGTTCGCCGGGGCGACAGCTTCTGTACCCGGGGGAGAGAAAGAGGAGACCTCCCACCCCTTCGATCCTCCTCCCCATCCTCCTCTTAGCCGTCACGCCGAGTAATTTCGCCCCGTGGAATCGCATTATCAGCGAAACATTTCGGGGCTGGCTTTATGGCGGCATCACTGCCTCCTGATACGCCCGGCAATAATTCAACTACAGCCCGCGGACCCACCGACCATTGGGGGTGGAAAGGGGGTGGGGCCAGGGGGAGGAGGTGAACGCTAATTCTCGCCAACGGTGTACCATGCACGAGACAATAGATCGTATAGATTAAAGGATCTTCGGTAGGCGTGCTGGTATTAATCTTTTATTTATCTGCAACGCGTGGGTTCGACCGACCCCACTATCAGTCGACTCGTTCGCGTGTAGGGTGAACGCGGTTTTGTCGTTTGACTAATCGACGATATATATTTATATATATCATATATATCTGTTGATCTTTATTTCATTATGAAAAAGTGTTAGTTCGTTTGAAAAGAAAATTAGTAACAATATTGAACTTTATTACGCGAATATACAGGTCACCCCTAGTATAACACGGTTAGAGAATTGGAAGATACAATAAACCAGTCGACAACCTATGACCCCGCGGGGTCGATGTTAATCTATTATTTATATTTTCTCAAAGTGTTTGTTTCATGTTTATGTTTTATAATTTATTTTTATATATTATACTTTATTTGCGGAACTCAAGTGGGTCACTTGAAATTATCGAATGGGTCATTTGGTGACCCGCGGGTCACAGGTTGCCAAAATTGTGAAATACCAGGATGCAACGAAATTTCCTATAATGAAACTATCGAACTGATGATACATCCCTACGACACACACAGAGTCAGTGGTGTTCCGTATAGCGGAACGAATCGTTAAAACGAAAACCAACAAATCGCCGCGAAATCAACTGAAATTCCCGTGTAATTGGATATTTCTCCCACTTTCGAATAACAAGTTAATTCATTAGGGTTCTTGTTTGCATGCCGCGGCTGAAGGACCCCTGTCTCCCACTCTCGATCGAAATCTTCGGTCGAAAACGAGAGTGGAAATTTACACGTGCTCCGGTGGCAAACCGGCTGGGCAAACAGGCCCTTGTGTACAGCCGACCGGCAAACACGGATGCCATTAATTGCCATTAATTCGGCCGCGTTATGGTGGAGAAGTTTCAGAACTTCCAGCCACTCTGGCTTCATGTTTTCGCCGGACCAGCACCACCGTGGTGTCTGCGCGCAGAGAAAATTCATCCCCCTCGGTGAAAGTTTCGAATCCGCGCGGGGCTTTCTCTCCGCCAGGCTTTTCCCGTTACCCTTTTGCGGTATTTTGTTGGCAAACTTTCGCAGTTCTCGACTGCCTCTCTTCTCCGAACAGCCGCTTTTATCGTAATAAAACCGATCTAGATCCTGATTTTTCATTGTAACGCTTTTCCACCCGTGTGGCAACCCTATTAAGGCCCCTTTCCCATTTAGTGACCCGAAAGAGAGTTGATATTTAGGAATTTTTTTAAAAAGAAAGCAAAGAAGATATGGTAAACTTCCTGGTCTTTGTTTATTATACATTCAAATAAGTAAAAAGAATTTTTGTTTCAATATTCTATCGTCCCTACCAGAATTGAGCTAAAATATTTTTCTTGTTTAATTTTACAGCCTGAAAAAAACGACCAGAAGATCGCAAGAATTGTAAAAAAAATTCCCGAAAAATGTGTAACAAAATCGCACGTCACAGTAGAATACCCTTTAATTCGACTGTCTAATACCTCGACACTTAATTGTCAAGAAACCCCATTAATTCTCCCTTCGATTCGAATTGAATTTATCGTTACATCGTGTTACTGACGCGTTTACCTTATACCAGGTCCAGGCTCGTAATTTACTACCGTAGAAATTCGTTCGGAGCAGTAAAGGAAAGCTTAAACATTAACCCAGCCTCGACATTTTTCCAGCATAAAACCAGAAAAAGATCCCATAAGATCGCGAACGTGCGCCACCGAGATCGCCTCGAAAGTCCAGGGGATGTATCGTAAAACCTCCGAGATCGTAAACGGAATACAGGCTCGAACCGTGTACACACGCAGACCGTTGGACTAATGGTAATAACAATAATCGGCGGCGGGCGTAAAATTAACCGTGGTCACAGAAGAGAGAGGAGAGAGTCTTCTCGTACGTTCTTCTCGACGCCATTACGGCCGACTGACTCGGGGCCCCAGCAATAATAACAGTAACAATAACACGTAGTCGTGGAGCAGCCAGGATATGAATATGTATCAGGTACATCTGTTACCTCTGGCTGAACCTCTCTCTAGCCCCCAGGGTGGCGTTACGAGACGCGAGAGAAAGGGTGCAGACGCGATTCAATATCCAGTCCGGTGGCTGCGGCAGAAGTTGCCAACCAAGGGGGACGGGGTGTGTGGCTAATTCTTAAACTGGGCTACGACGTTAGTGCGCGCAATTTAAAAGCGCATAGATGCCGTTTAATTAAATCGTTTGCGTGAGTTATTGCATCGGCGAGGTACGTATGAAATGGTACCGGGGATTAGAGAATGAGATCCATTTATTTTTTTTTTTCTTGTTACTCGGGGGCCCCCCCATTGCGACGACGAAGAATCTCGGGAGGGGAAACGGAGCGAGGGTGAGAATGAGGGTAATTTGTAATATTTTAATTTTCCTTTCGGGTTCAGGACGCTGGTTACCCACGGCTAAAGAAGTGGTCGTTGTTGCGGGCTTTATCTTTGGGATGTAACAGGGATCCTCGATTAATTCGTAACTAATATGCACGAGTAGAAAAAAGTATGATTTATTGTTTGGTGGGTGGTTTTTGTTGAGCAACCCTTTGAGTGATACCAAACAAAATATTCCTTTTCTACAATTAGTAATTGATGCGCAATTCTGGAAAAATATATATGAAGTAGAGCCAATATTTAGCTATTTTTTCGTTCTTGTTCCATTTAAATATCTTAAGTGGTGAACGAGAAAAAAAATTATGAAGTTCAGGGCTTTTACCCCTATATTACCCTTAAACGTAGCGATTTGAAATTTTACAGAATGGTGTTTCGGATAAAGAACACTGTTCAGCAAACAATAACTACAAAAATTGACTCGGGGACTTGTCCATGATTACCCTGCTAGACTCTTTGGAGTCAAGATTAATCGGGAGGTACAAAATCGCGTGAATTCGCCCCTCGGGAAAGGGGTGAACGTCAGCGGTATTTTTTCCCAGTTCTTTTATCAAGAAAATCCATCGAGATCGTTATGTCCGTCTTAATTTTTTCCTATCCACTTTTCGCACGGTCCCCATCCCTCACCGACGAATCATCTTTTTAAAACGTCTTTGACGCCGCTGGAGCCGGACGAGAAAGACGTGAAAGAAAGATTTTATCGGGGGAGCTGTCGCGGGGGAGGGAAGCCTGTCGTCGGCCTTTCAGCAACAAATTAAGGATTTTAAGCCGAAAGTAATTAGTCCCGACGAACAAGGTGTCACCCCGTGGAAAACGGAGAAGACGAAGAGCGAGAGAGAAAGAGAGTCAGCCTTCATTGTTCCCGTCCATAATCCCCTGGGAAACGTTCATAAGTTCCTCCTCGGTGCGTCTGCATCGAGGAAAACGCCCGTGAAAGGATGATTTCGCTTTCCGGGGACAGATTAACCGTCATATCGACGGAGCCTTTTACCTCCTTTTCTTCGCGTCTGGGCTTCAGTGGAATCCCTCGAAGGAAACCATTGGTCGACGAGAATTCTACGCTCGGTAGCCACAGGAAACTCGAGGAAATGCAAAATCCTTGCTTCCCTAATCCATCGGAGAGCAAATCATTCGCTTACGAGATTTCGCAGCAAACTGATTTTCCGGAAAGGATCAACCGTGTGGTCGATTTTGCGACGAGATAAAGAGCCGATTCCATAATTCGTTTCGTACAAGTACGCGTCGGAGAAATTGCAAATCAATTAGGTGGAAGTGAAAAAGAGATTACGAATCCTCGCTTCTTTTCATCTCATTTTCTCTCTTGTCCGCGAAAGTGACGGAACCTGACGCGATAATCTTATTTAGCCTTTCACTCGGAGCAAATGGATTATTTCGGGCGCGGCGCGCTGAAAGCCTTGTGCTCGAAAATCGCGGATCCTCTCTAGTTACTCCGCCGGCGGCAGTTAGTTAATTAAAAGGTAAAAAGGAAAGGGAGAACGAGAGTTAGCGGATAGAGCGAAGGGACGACCAGAGAGCTTGGGATTTGTATCCCAATCGCGGCGAACAACCCTTTCTCGTTTTATTCGTCGATCTCGATGCTCGAAGATTAGCATTTAATGCCCCCTGGATCCATTTCGTCGAATTACAACTGACTTTAAAGCGTACAATCCGATCGGTCTTACGCAAGGTTGTGAAATTCTAATTAACAGAATATCGATATGTTCAATTCAGTTCAATCGATATGTATGGTAAACAAAAAGTATGTATGTGTATATCAACTTTTTTTTTTAATTAATTTCGGTTGGATTAAGAAAACACTGCGAACATTGGTCCACAGCCCTGTCCACGTGTTTCGTGAATTTCACGGGAGCACCACCGTAATTTATGCGGAAGCCTGACAAAGTAACATTAACATATATATTCGCAAAGGCGCGGCTGATCGTGGGTCTTCGACTCAGTAATGAAATTGCTAATGTGGATAAACCAGAAGGAACACGAGGGATATATGGATGCTTGCGATCGCTGCAATAACACGTTTTTTTGACCCCCTCGAACCTGCCCTGACAGCGTGAAAAAATACTCACCTCATCCAAACATCACAATGTTAAGAAAACTTCCTTTCGATCGAATGTTCCGTGCACGAAACAGGGGGAGATGATGCGTCGTCATTCGTGACTGAACATCGAAATACATATTTCTACCCAGAGATCAAGACCGATGTTCGACGAAAGTGGCAAATATTCATATTTGTTTCGTTCTTATGCGACAATGAAAATAGAAGAACGAGAATAATAAACGGGAATATATCGCGCGATATCCTAAATATTCCATACGGGTGGTCTGGACGGGATTGTACGCCGGACTGATGCATCGAAACGAATAGACGAACGGGCAAAATAGGGGATGAGGAAAAATGAAGCAAGAGAAAAAGAGGACCTCGACAGTGAAAATAAGCGACTGGTTCGAGGGTGGGGGGTGGGGGGGAGAAGGGGTTGCGTTTATAAGCCACCGACTTTTTTGTAGTGCAAATGAATAGGTCCGGACCCTCGTCCGAAACTTTTGCAATTTTACGCTCGTCGGCTGTTCGGTTGCATTCGTTTTCCTGAAAAATTTAAACTACTCTCCCAGCCGGATTTTTTCCCTCCGCGAATTAACGAGGGAGGACGAGAACGGAGGGGGAAGATTTCGAAATCGTGCGCTGAAAGCGCGACTACACGTTAACCAACCCCCCCACCCCTTTCGACACCAGATCCGTATCGTAGCGTGGGTAATCCCGGAGGAAAAGAGAAAAGCCCGTAGAAAAACGCCCGTGGGCTTTCCCTGTCGATGAGCTGTGAATCTATTTCGGCTTATCTTTTAAACGGAGCATCGCAACCGGATAAAGAAAGAACGTCTCATCCATATCAATGCGAAGGCTATAGTCGGAGCGAAATCAATTGGTCGTTCAAAGACAGATGACGCTATCCCTCATTTCGATATCGATCATCGAACTGTGTCGAAGTTTAATTCTCACTTTCCGAAATCCGTGAGTTCATTGATTCACTATTGTCGTCTTCCAATTCACGTCTTCATTCGCGAAATTTTGTTAATCTACCAATCAGATCCATTGATTCCGCGGATTAAAGATGTTCAACGATTCCATTCGACTTCAGCTTGTACGAAAAGGAAAAAAAAAACAGCTCAAATCAATTGTTATAAAGTATAAGTATTTACTTTCAATTTCAATTACAAGGTGCCATTTTTTTCCTCTCTCCGTGGACCCCTCCTATCCACCATAACTGGGGAAATGAGGAATGAAAGACGCAGTTATCTGTTTGCTGGAATCTTTATTACGAATTTCAGCCTGCAAGAATAACGAGGATAATTAATCTTAAGGGTACAATGAATGAGGACAGCAATGGGGAACGTCTTAACGATTAGTCGAGATTTTTGCGTTGAGGGTTATTGTCGTTAAACGCAATTACTTGGGACGCGATTAAAACGCTCTGGCAGATAATCTTTGAATAATTTGAAAATTCTACTTATTGTAGAAATACGCCGCTCGAAGCAATTAGAGGAGTTGGATGATTGAGAAGAATATAACACATATCGTGCATTTGATACAGTAATATTTCGCCAGGAGGTACGGTGTTTCCACGGATTAGAGCACGCTAAATTGATGTGTAAACGAGTAATCCAAAAAAGGTAGTCTGTTCGTTGCAATTTCAGTTAATCGTACTTATCTCATTATTATTTAAGGAAGGCAAGTTATAGCGAGAGACGTCGTGAGAGCATTTGAGAACGGAATCTATTTGTGGAGCATACGTATGTACTGATAACGAATCCTCTCATTCTGCAATACTGTGTAATCCTTTTATCTTCTAATTGCTTTGAACAGTATTTGATGCGAAACTTAGATCGACACGCATTAAACGTACAATATAATTGAAACGGTGTCACGCGTATCCCTGATGCGTTTAGGCACTTGTATCAATTGACTCGCATGATCACGATCTATCACTGCGATAAAGCGGTAGAAGACACTGTCGTATTGTTATTCTATGCACTGTATAAAGGAAGCATGAGTTCTCTGCACAAATGATTGTGCAAGAAAGCATGAAATCTGCCGTTATATAAAAATCCGTAAAACGTAAGTTGACTCTTCGGCGTTGTTAATTGCAAACCTCTTTTACAAACTGTAACAGGCACTGTATATACATAACTACCGACACGCAAGAATATTTTTTCATGTGCATCCGGGAAGACGCATGAATCCTCGGAGATCTAGACATATAATAACAAAACGTGATCGTTTGCACGTAATAAATATCTTCTCTTGTACTATTAGACTGGATTATAAGGCACTACGATTTACAATTTGCTTCGTTTTAATGTGTCTTATGTTGACGCAAAGTGCAAATAAACGTTGAACATGCACAAGCTGTCGTTTAAGTTAGGTTTGTTTGGCAACCGTGATTTTTCGAGGCCTTCAGGTCTCTTAAAACACGAAAGTGCAAGGCAACTTTTTACTTGTAAACGTGTAAATATGTTTCCAATATAGTATCAGTTTCCTGTGGCAGTAGAGTCGTTCAATTTTTAGATAAATAACAGTAATTTTTTTTTCGAATAGTGATACCGATTTCGTAAACTTGGCAAGAACAATATTTTAGTCTAACGAATCGAGTGAAAATCAATCATTTCGAATTACATAAATTTTGCTCACACTCGACTACGGTCTATAAATTTATTCGACGCAACAATACTAATTTCTATGCCACTCAGTCGTTACATATATTCTCAACGGATTGCGTAAATTTCAACTGTAACAAGTTCATTCATTCAACAAATCGGTATATATGCAAACATTGTCCTATGTACACACCTGTCTCGTAACTATTAAACACTCTACATTTAGGAACTACAAGATAAACTAATAATATCATTTTGTGCATTTAAAACTCTCTGCGAAGAATCAGTCTAACAAACGACACAGGTGTTTCGTTCATCATTTAATCATCTAATAACTCTGCTCAGTATTCGTCACCATTCCGCGACAACCACGGTTTGAACATTTTACCCTGCATAAAGTTGACCAATTTTAACGTTGTACTCGATTACATTCGTCTCTTCGCTTATTCATCGTGACTTTGTCGATGCTTCAAGATTGCTAGCCATATCCTCAGTTCAGTACCTCCTCTAAAGAAACAATTTATCAATAACGAGAAGAATATAAGTATACATACTTTACAGGGATTAAAAACAGTAATTTTTTTTACCTCAGATTGAGTCTGCGAATATCGTCACGAGTTATGTGACACAAAATATCCTCTAATGTATATTGTTCGTATATAAACTATAAACAAAAACAGTCATGCCAATACAAGTGACTCAACAGATGACACATTGGAATATCAATCGTAATATGTACTTACCCTTTCAATCGACATTTCATCAATCTGGAGATTCTGTAGCCATTCTACAAGAGCTTCGTCTGTACAGGAAATTGTATCAGAAGACATGTCACTAACAATCGTTGGTGGTGGTTGATTAGATACGTTTCCAGATACAGATGAATGGTATCTACAAGTACAAGTAGTTTCTTCGAATTGCACTTTAAAATTAAGTCTCGAAATAAACACGAATCTTACCCTGATTCCTGTCTCATAGTTGTCCTATTAATATTTTCACAGAGTCGTGTCAAAGTATTGACCTGAGTTCTTTGCTCTTCAACAGCCTGCTGCAACAAGACCTGATACGCTTTTTGGCTTTCTAGTAATTCCTGGAGTAATCTCATATTCTCCATTTTCAAATCTCCCATTTGATCCCGGTACTCTTTCCAGTACTTGTTGTCAATGGAATCGCCGGTTTTCTGTGATTTTACAGAGTTTACCGTGGATACACCAGACGTGGATCCTTCTTCAGGTCCTTGACCACCTGGTTGCGCGCGTTCCTGACCAAGCAAATTGGCACCAAGTTCTACAAATGACAGATTGAACATAATATGATGACAACGACAAGTATGAAGAACAGCAATCTGCTCACTGAGATTTAGATTCGCAAGAAGTCCTTTATTATTGGAGATGACTTTACTATGAGATATTTTTAGAGTTGACACGATAATACGCTTCATCTCCATATTTATACTTAATAGACGTACACAATTCATATCCAGTTTAACATAACGTCATTAAATTCTTACCAGGAGAGAGTACGGTGATAGCTGCTTGAACTGCATTTCTGACCAAATTGTCCAATGCAAACATCCAATGAGGTTTTATGCTATGCATTCGCAGAACTTCGTTCACAGCGGTTTGAAAGAGATAAATGGCTAAATTTAGGTGATTGATGGCAGTGGAATCGAAATCCAATTCTTCTTTCAATGTTCTAATGGCCGTCACGATTACTTCATGATTTTGTTCAGCAATATAATCCCTCAAAGCTCGCATTAGCAGTACTAACTGACTCTAGAAGAGGAAATATAACTGTCATGGAAAGTAGTCACTTGATACTGGTAATGTTGTAAGAGTAATTACCATTTGAAGAACAGTTTGACCCTCTGCCTGATGTATACCTCTCATCCACACTTCACAGATTTTTGCCTCATCTTGTGTGAGGACTCTGGTAAGCGTCATTCTCCTCTGACTATCTTTCTTCAGTAAATAAAATCCTTCTTGTTCTTCTCCAGTTTTCTGGCCTGGTTGACCTATCAACAATACAAACAGATATTAAAATTAAACCATGTTTTTTTAAGTATTATGAAAATAATTAGAAATACTGACCTCCTAATTCAACTTCAGGTGATAATAACCCACCAGAAGAACTTCTTCTAGTCATTGAAGCTCCTGTTGTGTCTGATTCAGTTGTTTCTATAGAAGGTGTATTTCCTATTGTACTGAAAACATAAGGAATCGATATCAGTTTTCCATATTATTTGTGTCCACGTCCTTAAGCTTATATTCTAAGCTCGCGTGATGTGCGTGTCACAAGGGCAAGAACATTTCCTGGCAGTAGTTCTAATTGGAAATAAACCTGAATACATATATAACACTCACTGAAGCTGGGAGTAGATTCTGAACACTGTTTCAAGACGGCTAGAGTAAGCATGATTAAGAAGCATATGTACATATAGTGTTATATAATCGTGTTTTTAATACGTTTCTATTGTACTTGTTTAGTACATCAAGCTGAAAATTATAGTATTATTGTCTAATAACATGTAGACATAACTTTAGAGCAAACTAGACAACAGAAATGATGAAAAAATTGCTTGGAAAATATGTCCCCATCTAATGAAACACCCTGTACATACACTTATGCAAGGGAGATTAAAATGGCGTAGGGATGTTTCACCCGCTGGTTTTTCACTGCGAAGCTTACTTTCGATTGCATATATTACAATTACAAACAGGAAATTCCATTGCCCCTAGTATATGAATGCGTAACGACACAAATCATTGCATTACTAGTATGGGTAAAATACACAGTACATCTAATGTTACTGGTAACTTTATATTAACTATTACTGTATTATTGGTATTTGTTACAATTTTCGTGGACAGGATTCACTTTTTATGACGTTAGTACCATACCTGTTAAAAGATAAGGTTGCAGAGGGCATGCTGATGGGAGACAGAAGGTGTGCCGGACTGCGCTCCCTCAGTGGGCTCGACTTTGTCAGCCCTCCACTGTATGTAACACTTTGATTATATTTCGTCGTAATACAGACTTGGTAAGAAAGTAATGATACAGCTATTACAAAAGATATAATATCATAATGGAACTAACTCAAATACATTGTACTCAATGTATTCAGATTTATTACGAACTAAACAAATATACTATTTATCTAGAATAGCATCGACTAGCACAAAAGCTATATTAATATGAACATGAAAGTATTGTTTTCAATGATAAAGCAAGACAATAAACCGATAATATTCAAAACTTGCAACGACGAGGCTGTTTACATATAATGAAATATTATGTAAGGAAATGTTTATATTTACCTATCATCCGACTGTGAAGTTTGTATAGGAGTTGCAGAAACGATATGATTATTATTTGTTTTATCAGATTTTCCTAAACGTTCGAGTCTATCAGCAGGTACCGAAATGCTACGACTGAAATCTGGTGGGGCCGCCAGTCGATTGGTTTTCTTTTTCCTATATGCATGAATATAAAAACCATTATTTGTATTTGCTTATATAGCGATTGATTTATATAATATATTACATACTCGTTTAAAAATGGATCTTCTAATAACTCAGCTGCAGTTGCTCTTATATCAGGATTTGGTTCAAAGCAACGCAATATGAAACTTTTTGCTCTTTCAGACAGTTCTGATGGAATCTCTGGATGTATTTTGTAGTATCCAACCTGTTAAGACATTGTTTTAAGTCACATCTGTGACTATGTAATTTTTAAATACTTCTAAAATCTTACCTTAAAAACAGCAGCTTGAGGGGATCCCAGTTCAATAAACGGCGGTTTACCAGTAGCCATTTCAACTATGGTGCAACCCAAAGACCAAATATCTGCCTACATTTCCGGTTAGGTGTAATATGATATATTTGTATTGTGCTTAAAAAATAATGCATATAGAAAATGCAACTTACCGGAGCACCATATCCACGCTGTCCTTTGTCAATAACTTCCGGTGCCATGTACTGTAAAGTTCCAGTAAATGTTTCTGTACTAGGACATAAACCAGCCAATCGCTTTGACATGCCAAAGTCGGAAATTTTCACTACCCCGCTGTATGTGTTCACCAAAACATTGTCACCTAAAAGTAACAGTACAGTGAGTTTCCGAGAGCACTAATACTTCAACTTCGTCATATTGTACGGTATTTACCTTTGATATCTCGATGAACAATTTTTTGATCATGTAGATACTTTAGGCCTTCTAGAATTTGTTTGGTATAATAAGCAATTGTAGATTCGTTTTCCTTCAATGGACCCCACTTTGATCTTAATAAAGCTGACAAACTTCCTAGAATAATCACGAAAAAGTAAATCCATCGAACATTTCTTCTGTACAATGTTCCATTTTATCTTCCTACCTCCAGGAACTTGCTCCATGAATATCTTGAAGTACCCATTTTCGCTTACTGAGCCAAGGTATTGTACGATATTCCTGTGTCTTAGTTGACTGTGCAACTTTATTTCCTCGTGGAGAGGTTGTACATCCCCTAAATTTCGTTCACGTATTTCTTTAACCGCGATTCTAACTTGAGTGTTCAGATCTCGAGCCGCGTATACTACACCGTATGTACCTTTGCCCAGTATTATTCGTTTATTTTGGTCGTCTGATTCATATTCAAACTGTAATCAAACAAATGGTAACAAATGGAATCTGATTAAAACCTGTCTGATAAAAAAATGTGACGTATCTACAAACCTTCATTCTATCATCAGTCATGTAGGCATCCAAATCAGTAACCATGCCTTCTTGGTCTCTGGTCATTTCCAGGATTAAATCATAGAACCTCTGTCTGCATTGGACAGAGGGGAAGTACATTTGGAAATCATCGGAGTTCTGATGAACGTATAAAAAAAGGCAGCGTTCATCGCGTTTGTACAGACTTACACTGCGTATCATATTCGCTGTGAAAAGCCAATCGTGAACTTGCTTGCAACTGTTCTTCATATTATCCATGCATAAATTCCAAATTTGGACGGACTTCTCTTCTGCCCCAAGGTTAACGTTTACGTAGCTCGGCATGAAGATCTTCGTCGGCTCCAAAACTAAGAGCTGGAAGTAAAAGGTCGGTGACTAAATTCATCTTTTCATTGAACACACATCTTATTAAAATACTGATTCATTAAAGTCAAGCTAAGGATCTGCACTAAGAGCAGTTTTATATTATTCTTACTTTGACCCAAAATGTACAGAAGTAAGCTGGATTGGTAACACAATATTATAAGCCATAGTCTCCCGAATTGGAAACTGGATCCTTTGTAGAACGATTCCATTTATCAACTTACTGGAAACCGTATACTATCTCCAACTTCCGATTTCGTCGCTTCGACAAAGTAGTCCATCCAAAAACTAAATATTTGCTCCTCCGGCGATACCTCGGCTTCTTCATTCTTTTTACGAAACCGATCTATCAGCGATATGTTCCCTATTGTTGATTTCAGGTACCTACAGATAAAATATTTCGTTAGAATTAAGTAATTTTCACACACATACATGAATACTCGATAATTAATTGATATCTACCAGTTTGGCGGCTTCAGCTTGAACATACACTCGGCGGCTTGAATAGCTTTCGAGTAATCCTCAGCCAATACACTGATCTCAAAGAACGTGGCCACATCCCAGTAATCTTTTAAACTCGACAAACTACCTTTCTTGCCAATAAGATTGTTCAAGACCATTCCTATGTGTTGCAATTCCTCACTTTTTGAAAATTCGTTCCCTGCTATAACCAGCAGCGTGGCGAGATTTATTCCCGCATATTCATTTGGTTGTACCTAAACATAGCAATAAGTGTATAATTAGACAAGCAGTTGTGTAATTTGACGATCTTTCGTTTCAAACAGAGAAGTAAGTATTCATCATACCTCGAAACCTTTTCTATACCAATGTATAGCATTATTCAAACTCTCTTCATCCGTGTGTCTGCTTTCTACAAATTTATCTTTATATATTCTTCCACACAAGCATAGCATGTCCGGAACATGATTCTCTTTCTTCTCCAGAGCTTTCTCTATAACTTTTAATGCCCTTTCTCTGTCACCTTCTTTGTTCCGTCGGTTGAGAGCAAATGCGTATAGGTACCGAATAGCCGGCGTGTTAATGTAATTTTTATGTGTTGGTATAGTTCTCAGATCATCTACCAATTGTACCATTGCATCATAGTCCTGAAGATATAGCAGGAAGATCAATGATGACTATTCATAATATATTTTTGACAATAAAATACAGTGATTCGTAACCTGTATCTCGCGGAAAGAAATAAGGACGTTCAAGACAACCTCCCCAGATAAAACATTCGGATCATCCAAACGCTTTCGCATATTGTTCAATGCTTTTGAAAGTTCTTCGCCCGAATATGTTTCCCGTGCTTTGCGTAAATCTGCCAGGAACTTTTCTTTCATGTGTGCTCTGCAAAAATTAGACCATTTATTAACAAAGAATGAGACACCACATTAGTACATCCATGCTTCAGATAATTTCAAGTTCACTATATACCGACTAGTCGGTAGTTCCGTAATTGAACATAATCTTATGTACAAAACAATAAGATAAGAAAATGAAGTATGAACTTCTCTCCGATAATACATTAAAGACTTAAAAATAACATGTTTTCGTTTCTTATCTACAAGAAAAACGCATGTCAAACCGTACTTAGATTGTACTTCAACATCTTGAAACAGCTTTTTCAGTCTCAATGTAAGATGTTGCTTTGGATCTATCACTTCTTCCCCAGTAATTCTAGTAGTAGCTGGATTAGTAGCTACACATGAACCACAGTCCACTACACGATATGAAACAAATGTATAGCTGCCGCATGATAACTGCAAAATTGAGTATAATCTTTGTATTGTACAAAACTTAAAATTTCTTCTGTATAAATCTCTGTCACAAAACTACATGTACCTTGAGTCTAATTGTTGTTTCAGTGTCTACATCATTATGTAATAAAATGTTTTCTTTCATTCCAAAACTTTCTCTGACACCCAGGTGATAAAATAAAGCAGATTGCTGTAACTGTATACTTAAATCCACAACAGCTACATCTGCATTATAAAATGTATCAAGTACATTTGTTTCCCCAAAATCTAGCTTCTCAAACTGACAACACAAATACAAATAATTAAGGACTCAATATAAAATGGTACAATGCCATTATATAATGTGTTGTTACTTGGGCTTGTAAGCTTTTAAATTATACCTGTATATGATGTATATTAGCATTAACTAGGTTACATGCTTGTCTGACTTCCTCTAAGGCTCTTTTTCTTTGAGCTAAGTGCTCTGGTTGTTGCAGGTCCAGAACACAAGCTACATCCATTTTGGGCCTTCCAGAGATGGTAGTATGCCCAGAAATATCACTGTGAGTACCAACACTGTCTGTACTAGAGATACCTTCTATTATAGTTGGTTGCAAAGGAGCTGGAAAACATGACTGTAAGTTTCAAATATTGTTTAAACAGATACATGTTGCAATAATAATTACCAGCTGGGTCAATTGTATCAGCACAATTGGAGAGCATGTTGCCTAATTATTTTGTATTAAATAGAAGTAATGTTCTTAACTTGTATTTGCAGGTTTCTTGGAAACTTCAATTGATATGAAAGTTATACAGTTACCTATAAGGATATGCAAAACAATAATGTAAGTGCAATTACAATTACAGGTATGTCTGCATACTTTTATACATAGTAGCATTATAATAATACTTCAGCTTTATGAGTAATACAAATCATATACAAGCTATAAGGTAGATGTTTTGAAAGATCATCATATTTAGATAAACAGTGTTGAGTTTCAGAAGACTTTGAACCATGGTAAAACAACAGAGTGTAAAAGAACGTTGAACAAATAATCAAGTTATGACAAGGTACGCACAAGGCTAGAGCAGAGAATTTATCGAGCATTATTACCCAGCTGCTGACTGGAAGATATTGACAAGAAATTTAGTATTCGATCGGTTAACGATATACAAAAATACCTTTTGCACTGGACATCATAGAAACAACCGTCCATCACCGTCCATTCCTTCTAGAACACACAAATCCGTATTCCGTAGTCGAGGTCGCGCACAAGACAACTTGTATAAAGAATTTTCTTGTTGGTTCACAGATGGCAGAAAGATCAGTCCCGCTCCTCCGCCGGTATAAAAATAGACACCTTCAAGTAGGGTTGAATCGATACCACCAAGGTATCGATACTTTTACTCATAAAGTATTTTTGTATGAAGGTATCGGTACTTACTCGGTATCGAAACACAAGTATCGATATTTACTCGGTATCGAAACAAAAGTATCGATACTTACTCGGTATTAAAACAAAAGTATCGATACTTCCTTCTATCGAATTATATTTTCCTAACCTTGATACCCAACACAAAAGTTGTTTCTGCGTTGAAAGAGAATAAAATACAATACTATACTTTATATATTCATTTAAATATTTAATATAAAATATAAAACATAAATATTTCACACACACAGGATCTCTTACGCTTGCTCCGGGGGTTCTATGATCCCACTTTCTTACACACACGGGGTCTCTTACGCATACGTTACCAATTCATGTAATTTTTAGAATATTGATATTAATTTATGAACAGAGACTATGGTTTCACAAGTTTCGAGGTTGTTGATACAAGAATAAATTAAAATATCATTTTTATTAAAAAAATTAATTACATGGTTATTATTGTACTTATTTATACAGATTTTTTAAAGAAGAAATAAGGTAATAGGAATTGGGAGGAAGGTGGTGATGGGATTAATGAACAACTCATATGTACCGTTTTATTGTCTTTTATTTAAACAATTCTAAGGAAATATACAGTTTACAATATAGGAGCAGAAAGAGACATACAATTAAAATTATCGTATAAGATAATAAGATTGTCAGCATTAATGGCATTTG
>NW_015374116.1:81499-83478 GCF_001272555.1 Dufourea novaeangliae | reverse complement strand
CTCCGCTTCAGGTCGGTAACAAAGGGCCCGCGACTGGCGTCGTGTCAGCAGCTGAGCAGGACACATATCCTTCCCGGCAAAATGACGCGGCTCAGCGCCAGCTGTCTGAATCTTTCCCAACAAATGTTGAGGCGCCGACACAGTCGTTATGGGAACGATCACGATCCTCCGTGGAAACGACTTCTAAAGATGAAAATATTAGAATCCTGACTATGACAACATCTCCTTCTCCAACAGCACAATCATCTCATTCCTTTAATTTCCCTAATATCATCTACTCTAAGGATCATCTTCATTTGCGCAAACATAATCTAGTTCATTTTCTACCAATTGATTGTAAAATTATCTCGCAGACCAGTAAAAATTTATTGATTCATGGAAAATTTTCCATTTCGCAAATACAACTTTATAAAGTTAATATAGGGAATGCAATGGTCTTCCCGGATGAAAATCATCATATGTTCCATTTATTTTCCAAAACAAATTCTACAGAATCACAGAGTCTTGATCATTTAACATCTTCTTTGACATCTCTTAAACATCTCATGGAATCCTTAAAAGTAACAACAATCAGCATAGCTAAAACCCATAATAATTTAGAACCAATTACATGGAATTCTCTCAAAAGGCTTCTAAGGCAAAATTTTAATAATTCAAAATATTCAATTACAATTTGCACTGGCGAAATTATAGTTCCTTCTCCATCCAGAAGATCTTCTATTATACAAGAATATCATGAGTCTGTAGTGGGAGGTCATCAGGGTACAGCTAAGTTATTCAAACGGATAAGAGAGGATTTCTGTTGGCCGAAAATGAATCGACAAATCGCTGATTTCGTTCGTTCTTGTCCCAGTTGTCAGAGGAATAAAATCCTTTCTGCTAAAATCAAACAGCCCATGAGATTAACAGATACTCCTAAAAGAGCGTTTGAGAAAGTACAAATGGATATTGTGGGTCCATTACCTATAACAAAAAAACAAAACCGTTATTTACTCACTCTTCAGGATAATCTTACGAAGTATTCCGACGCAATTCCACTTCCCAATATCGATTCTATATCTGTAGCAAAGGCATTGGCTGAACAATTCATTAGTCGATTTGGTTGTCCCCGGGTCATTCACACCGATCAAGGATCTAATTTCACAAGTAAAATAATGAATAACTTTTGCAAAATTTTCAAAATTCAAAAAATTACCTCTACCGCTTTTCATCCACAATCGCTAGGGTCACTCGAACGAGCTCACAGGGTTTTTGTAGACTATTTAAAACATTATTGTTCAAAGAATGATTGGGACGATTGGATTAGATTTGGCATATTCTCTTATAATACATCGGTGCATAAAGGTACAGGCTTCACTCCACACGAACTTGTATTTGGCATCAAGGCCATTATTCCCTCAAAATTTGCAAATCAAAAATTGCCGAAAACGTTTATTGAACATTTAGATGACCTATTCTCCAAAATAACGACAACTCAGGTTTCAAGCTACAGCAGCAATAAACTTAGAAAAAGCAAAACTAAAAAGCAAAACAAATTATGATAAAAATGTAAATCCTCATAAATTCAACGTAGGTGACGATGTATATTTATTTAAAGAGCCTAAAACATCTAAATTCGATTCTAGCTGGATAGGACCATATAAGATTAGTAAAATATTTAATGATCTAACTGCAGAAATAATTGTAGGAGTTAATAATAAAACCAAGATAGTTCATGTTAATAAACTCAAATTAGCCTGTATTAGATTAGACCCTCCATAATAATTATCTATGTTATTGTTTGTGAACTCTTATTATTCGAATGTTATGTTGTTTCAATTTAAATTAAGATTATCTTAATATATTTATTCATGAAATTAGTATTATGTTAATTATATTACGTTCATTTTAATTTGTTCTGGAGTTATCTTATTTGTTTATTCATCAAACTCTTATTGCGTTACTGTGCGTTACTCTGTATTAAGGTTATTTTGTTATGT
>NW_015374116.1:63026-81255 GCF_001272555.1 Dufourea novaeangliae | reverse complement strand
CTTGAAAATTATAAAATGAATAGCTGAAAGAAATGTATTAACAAATCAGGAATTATTTCATAATTTAATAATTATTTTATTGGCTCCTGGTATCTAAGGACATATTGTAATTAACAAGATGTAACAAAAACGATCGTTTTGTAAAGGAGTCCATTCCAGTATTGACCCTCGATAAATAAAGACGTGTTCTTCAAATTAAAGTTGTCTCCTTTAAAAGACGTCTAAAATTTCCTAACGAGCAGAGTTCTTCAGGGCTCCACGGGCGAGGATTCACGCCTGATTTATCTCTTTTAAAAGAAATCCCTGGAAAAGGCCGCAACAGGCCCAAGTGGCAACAGTGCGGCCAACCGATGCTCGGACGCGAGATGCCCTAGGGATATCAACCCGAGGCACTCTCGGCGTCGACGCAGGGTCCGTCGTGTGGTGTCGGAGAATACAACAAGTCGCAACGCCAACCACGTGTATTCATTTCTCCCTAGTCCCTTCGCATCCACGCTACAGGTATAATGAAACGTTAAAAAGTTAAAGTTGTCCGGCTAACTTCACAGAGGTTTATTTCAGTACCTGGAATAAATTTACCAAGTGATAGGAGATTTTTCTTCTATACCGGTTTTTCCCCTAGTGGAAGCCGAGTTTGCTCGCGAGGGTACATTTCACAGGTTTTTCTTGGTCAATTTGCAGCGCTATAGGTGACAAGGACCAGTGCTAAAACGAGTGCTGGAAATCCGGGACACCTTTGAATTTCGGAACGATTTATAATAGACAAAACAATGAATGACTGGCGGCTACTGTATGAGATCGTGTATGATAAATTTGATATTAAGTGTTCGCAATTTTAAATATGTTTATTAAATTTATTACATAATACACATATAATATGTAATAAATTTAATAAATATTGGTAAATATCCCTGCAACACCATGTATTTTATCCGCCGACTACATAGCACTACATGAAAGTATACGTTATGTGTCGAAAAATGCGACATTAACGCCATTGGTGACGAGGGCCAGTAGCTTATGACTGACCATACTATTCTAATGGGAGTTAACAGGCCCTGGTAAAGTGTGTGTTTGTGAACGACATTTTCAGAGAGCATAGAGTTTCATTGAACTTTCTTACGTTTTATATCATACTCGACGTATTTATACATATTTTCTCAACTCACGATCGAGGTTTGATTTCTGTATTAATTCTATAAGTATAAAGTAAACCTTTGGTGATTTCTGCTTATTTCCAGTAAACCGGAATTCAGAATGATGTCGAAGTTTTTGCTACTCTTTTGCTTTACAACGCTTCACGTTTTGGGTATGATTTTTTAAACATTTAGAATTCTTATCTTTATTACAGATGACAGTTGAGATTCTGATGCAATATAATACGAAACAATAATTTTTATTCATGTTTCACTGGAAAATGCATAATAATGTTTATTTTTGGCAAAAATTGATTTTATACATTTTATCTTTTTTCGATTATTTATGGTCTCCTTATGTTTTGTGTGCATTATTTTATAACTATATTTCTTGTGTTGTGTGATTTATTGATTTATATTAAAATTTGTTGAGCCATATGTATTACTTTAATACGTCCTATTTTAATTTTATATAATATTAAGGAATGAAGGTTAAAGATGTTGTAGTCAGTTGATGTGTAATAAAAGAGACCTTGTAAGATTTATTTTACTTAAAATAACAAACTACTCAGCTTCTTTCTTAGGTTTCTTAAATACTTAATTGTTTGTGGGTATTATCTGTAAACAAATCTCTTGCATACAGATTCTTCTAGATGTAATAAATACAATATTAATGTTTGTAGCATATTTTGTTGAACAAAGAAACTGTCAGGTTGAGTCATAATTGGCTTCAATTTACCTGGTTTAAATATGTTAATTTAAGATACTTTTCAATTAACATCAATTTGTTTCACATCGTCAATCTCTAATAAAGCATAATAATTGTTATAGAATTTCAAGATTCTTGTCATTATATTTATTTAATAATAATTCAATAACTTTTTAGTATCTATAATGATAGTTATTTATGACACAGCCCAATACTTTTTCTGTTTCTTCCTTAATGATAGGTACTACAACAAAATGAAAGTTTTTATGGTTAGTATCTGATGAAAACCAGAAGTTTTTTTTTCAATATTTACTGTTTATAGTCGTATCTGAATCCTTTATCAATGAAACACAAAGGTATTTTAATATAGGAACAATGTTTATTTAATTTATTTCAGAACACTATTAATAAATAAAATAATGTTACAAGAGTCTGCATATAGATATTTTACAGATGTAGAAGTAACATTATTCCATCCTCTTTAATACTGTGGTTATAATATCCACAATGACATACATCTTATCTCTAGCATACCTAATTGTATTTCTACTTTCATATTATCTTTAATTTACATATTGCATATACTATGTAGTTTTATCACCCATCATACAAATACACAATATTCGTAATATTATCCATGCATTCCTCGCCCTAGTGTACTTATACCTCAATATTTATTCTGACATATTTATTTAATCTTTATCTATAGTTCTTCTTTAAATTTTTTTTATCTTTATCTTATGTAAGCATTAACCTTATCTGAATATGCCTTACCCATACTTTGATCCTTATGTCTTTCCCCTCATCATTCTTTCTTCTTATTCTTTTTCCTGTTTTGTTATTTTCTTCTCTTTTATAATTTCAGCATTTTATTTTCTTTCATCCTGTGTTTTAAGTAATACCTTCCATGTTCTTATTTTTCTTCTCTCACTTCTCTGTTCCTATGTAGTAAATGTTTTCATGCTTATAGTTTCTCTCTGCAAACTTTATACTTTCTTTTCTCTCCTTTCCTTTAATGCTTGTATTTTACCATTACCATTCTAATTGTGAATCTTGTCATCCTTAGTAGCTTTACTTCTCTGTTCTTCTTCATTGAATATCTTAGTAGCTCCAGTATTACAATTTTTTATGACATTTGTTTATCTGTCTGATTCTTTTACTTTGCCTCTCTTTCACGTTTCTACATTTTCTTGTCCATGCTTTCTAGTTTCATCTCTTTTCTCCATTTCTTTTCTCAGCTCACCCCTATTACTCTGTCTATCTCAAAACGGTTTTAAGTAACTACTTCAAAAATTTCCTTATATGCAAGTGAGTTTTTCTTCCTCTGTCTTTGTTCCTACTATCTTCATCTTAATCAAATGTTCCAGTATATTTCCTATAGTAAAGTTTGATATCAAATGGTTCATTTAACCTTCATTTTGCTTCCTTGTATATAATTAATTGTGTTTTCACACAATTTTCATTTAATATGGTCCAGAACAAAATTAAATTCTCTGTTGGCATAATTTGTATTCATCTGACATAGCTCGAGAAAGTTTTAATAATCTTCACATAATTGTAATTTTAAGGAAAAGTATTCCTACATATTTTTTGAGGAAATTGCTGTCAATTAAAACAACTCCTAATAGGTTGATCGTATTATTATTATTGGTTTTTATGATCTGTAAGTAATCCTCAATTTTTTGATGGATTTTTTGAAAATTTGTCTACAGTATAAAAATAGAACTAAGTGTATCTCTATTACTCACTAATTTTTTACCCACCTCATTCTTTCAGCATCCTCCAGATTGACCCTCCAAAATTTTTACCAATTTGTCTTTCTCCTCTGACCCTTCTGTCCTGCTTTTTTACGAAATTCAACTTAATTGATTATGCATGTTGCCCATTATTCTTATTTCTACCTTCAAAAATGTTTAATTGTGCAAACATGTATTTTTTTTGTTTTTATAAAACAATATAAATGTACAAAATTTAATTTTATAAATATGTCACTAGTCAAATTGATTTTCAAAGTCCTTTGTAATATACTCATAATTGCAGAATATTTTGAAATTATAAGTAAATATTTTGAAATTATAAGTAAATATTTTGAATATTTTTTATGAAATATTCTGCACTCTTTGATTAGAAGATGTATAAATAGTGAAATAAATACAAAATACAGCAATTTTTTTGCAAACAGTCAAATATTCAAATCAAACAATCAAATATTACATAGTTATGCTACTAAGTGCTTAATTTAAGCTTTTGAAGCAGATTTGGATTGATGTAATTAGAATCAACTGAGAAATGTGTTCGCTGTTGTTCTTATTAGTATTTCATACTAGAATTTGTTCATATTTTAAGACAATCTACTACCTACAGTACAACAAAAAAATGTCAAATTTCAGTGAATAATATAATTGAATAAGTACCTGAAAACTGCTTCTTAACTAAATTAGACTTGTGATTATCCTTTGTTAATTCCATAAGAGAAACCACTTTTCGTTTACTTTCAACCCTTATTAGTAGACTGCGGATGTTATTTTGACTTTGACAGAACCCTTAAACAGAGTGAACAAATGTCTGTTTGACTCCCATATCTGCAAATTAGCCTACAAAAATCTATATTTGCATAAATATCCAGAGTCTACTTATTAATATCAGGATAGTACCAACTAAAAATGTGACTTTTAGTTTAAATTCCACTTTTCCTGCCTACTGTGTAACTATTATCAAGAAAATCAAACATGTTAAAACATGCAAAATGTTACAAGTCATTCCTGAAAAAGAAAAGATTAGCAGCAATATTGCATTAGGACACTTAACTGTCATGCCAGGCATATTGAGAATTTTTAACATACTTAACACATTGGTTGTCATGGCAGTCATTGGTGTTGAGCATATTTGAATTGTGTGAAAAAATATTGTATTTCTAAACAGTCACATTTCCAATCTTATAAGGATACTTATTGTTAATAATAGAGTAATGATCAAAGTAATAAACAGATGTATTTTATCATAATACTCCCCCAATAGTAAAGGAGTGGGGGATCAGTGTGATAAGAATTTCAGTTGCATGGCTTTAATTTGTTAATAGTGGCAATAATTATAGAGATATTATAAATTTATGTACTGATTTAATGATTTCAGAAAACAGACATAAAAGAAAAATTTTATTTTTAATTTTTGTATCAAAATTAGTTTCGTGATAAGTTTCTCTAAGCATGTGTCCACAATTTCAAAAGCATAATTTAATCCATGACAGCCATGAATGATATTTCTTTGTATTCTGCAAATTTAATGTGATTTAACTTTTCTAACTTTGTTATTGAAAGAAATATTAACAGAATAATTTGGTATTATATGTTCTTTTTACAATAGGTCAGAAACAAGGTGTGTCCCCCATAAAGAATGACCATCTTCCAGTTACTGTCATATCTGAACAGAGTGGTACTGCACAAAATTCTGATGCGAAAGTTTTACCAAACAGTATAGTAAAATCTGAGGATCCTGTTCTATTAGGGAATATTGAGAACGAAGAAAAATTAGATGAAAATGCAACTACTACACAAAATACTAGTAGTAATGCATCACATACCATGGTTGTACCACCAAATTCTACAACTGTACCACTGGTACATCCAGTGACTATGACCACTACAGTTAAGCCAGTAGATTCAACTACAGTAGATACCACTACAGTTAAGCCTGTGGATACCACTACAGATAATACTGTAGTTACTACTCCATCATTACCTCCTGCATCTCCTGCTAAATGGATAGTCAATGGAACAGATAAGATCTGCATTGTGGTACAGATGTCTGCAGAGTTCAACGTTACATATGAAAAGGCCAACCATACGGTTTGTATCAGAAATGAACAATCTGCCACTATGTACTAAACTACAATTGAAAAATTTGTAACAAAACTTACTCTTATAAAAAAGATCTAATTTTCTAAACAAGCGAAACTTTTATGTTCTTTAGAGTTTAACAAATCTGTTTCATCTTTTTTGAAAATACAATTAGAATTTTTTCACTACAATGAAATCAAAAGAATGCTGAGTCGAGAATGAAGGGACTTAGAAGCTATATGAACAGGCGCATATCACTGTATTGTAGTCACATGTTTATCATAGTTTTATCTTTTATTTATAATTTATTCATATATAACATAAAATTTTACTTATAAAATATATTTTTCAATTTATTTATTATTAGTAAATCAGATAGACGAAGTATAGAAAGCATATGGAATGTGGGAAATAGGTTAACCACTTGAGTACTAATTTAATTTAAAAAAATGTTTTGGAAATATTTGTTTTAATTTCTTTCTTTATTTCCTAATACATCATTGTTACAAAGAAGCAAACATATAGTTCATTTTTCTGACGATAAAATGAGCTCTCCATAAAACATGGTAAATAATTTCAAATAGTTAATAATACTAAGGATTGGAAGAGAAAAAAACAAACAGTTTCAGAAATAATAATGAATAACATTAATAATACATTCACAGTTCATGCTATGACTGTTTAGTATCATCTTACTGAAACTTATTTCTTATATTCTCTACAATTTTTGAGTTTGTGATTCACAAATTTTCAACTGGTATTAAAAAGTAAATTTAAATTCACCAAATAGTGATTCAAACTGAATTATAAACCACACTTGTCATTGTGCATTTTAGTATAATAAATATGTGATGAGTCAGATATGTCAAAGTACCCAAGTGGTTAATTGAGATATTATGTCTCATAAATAGACTGTATTTTATACGTTTATGGCGCAAAGGAGTATATAAAATGCAAAAAAAAAGATGAAACTTTCATTAAGTTTAATATATTTATTCTTTTATTCCGAACCTGATAAACTTCTAAAGAGAAAAAAAGTTTCGTTTTTAATTCTATCTTTAAAAATTACTTTATAAAATGTTATTTTGCATAAAGATCCGCAGTCTCGTTATAAGTAACACTCGTTATACATGATAGTTAATATTACAGTACTTTAAAAAAAAGTAAGAGTAATATTAATGAATATATTTTTTCAGACTTCTTATAAAGTATTTGATATGCCAGTAGACAATGCAACTACAAAAGCAACTGGAAACTGTGGCCAATTTGAACAAGTGCTCACATTGACGTGGTCTTCTAACAATGATACTAATGGCAATATGTCACTACACTTTGTGAGAAATGAAACTGCAAAAGATTATTTTATTCACCATTTAGAGGTTGTTCTTCCACGAACAGATTTTCCAAATACAACATTGAGTAAGAATTTACATTATATATATTTTATGTTTTCTAATAATTTGTTTTGTTGGACAAAACATTTGTTCACATGTTTTGATTACTAAAATATGAACCGTCTCTATTGGTGTCTATAAAACAAGATATTCTTATATCATCCTTGATATCATGCACAAAACAGCCTTCATAATTTCCATTGTACATATTATAGCTGACTGTTGTTCGGACAGTATAATTAAGAAAAACAATGTACATAAGTGAACTCTTCCCATAATATTGTGTTTAATAATACTTTTATTTGTGTAATGAGTATAGCAGATGTTGAATAATTTATTTTATAAATTTTTACGTTACGAATATTAGATCAAAGTTTTGTACAAATTAGAACAGTTTTTGATATATGGCCCACTATATTGAGTCATTGTGAATTTTTTAAATCTAAGTTCAAATTCGTTGTTAGCAATCGGCAAAACCCTCGGGAACAATTTTTTTAATTATCGGACTGATATAAAAGTCGGTGCATCAAACCGTATGGACTGACACGTTAATAAATGTCGACTTCTTTGATTCCCCATATTTCAGGAACTAATTGTCGGCTGAATTTAAAAATGAAAAGTATCATTTGGCACGAAATTCAGTTCCAAAATCGTGCGACTAAAAACGAGCGATTTTTCAGATCACTTTTTCACTGGTAGACATCATTGCATGAAATTGTTAAAGTTAACTACTGGGTATTACGAAGTACATACATTACTTCTTTCTCTGTGTGGTAGGTTTCCTACTTTTATACAATTTTGCGGACGTTTGATTTGTTGGTGAGTCTTTTCTGTTATGTCAACATAGTGATATGGAGATAGTGAGATAATTATAATCGGAGGAAATGGAAATGCTATGATATTCTGGGTATTGCGATATTATTATAAAAACGGATCGACAAAGCGTGCTTATCGATTGTTCTTTCTTTAACATCTTCTTTTGTTGGTGAAAGTTCTGTAGTTAGAAGATTTTCAAATGTCTATTTAGTCCATTTTGTGTACTTAATATTGAATGCCAGCAAATTATTTTTTACATTCATTGCACTAATAAATAGTAGACTGTTAAACAAAATACTATGCAAACTCACTTATGCACATTTTTATTCCTTAAGTATACTACATACAGACAGATCAGAATTTTATCAGGAACCTTGGATTTTGTCCAAAGAACCATGCTAACTCCTAAAGAGTACATTGAATCTCACAAGTTGCACCTACAAATTGTGGCCCAAATTCCTTAATTATCTTCTTCTGAGATGTAGGGGAGGACATATTAAACAACCTCAGATAATAGCAATGAGCAACTTTTCAGTGTTTTTAAGAAATAAATTGCTAAAAATATGAAATCTTTTTTGATGCGTCTTGAGCATACAAATTAAATTCTTGTTATTGAAGAAACACAGAGCAGACAGTAAGGCCACGTACGCACTGACGACTGCTACATACAGAAGAATAATTAGAGGTTATGTATGGAGTCGCCGACGACTAGGAAACCACCAGCGAAGCAGGTGACTCTCTAGTCGTGGCGACTAGTAAGGTGCAATGATTCAAATGCACGCTTACGCACAACGAGCAACTTTCTGGGTGACTCAGGAAAAAGAATAATTGAAATGACAGAAATATCCATTCTGCTCGATGGTCAGTGCATTACCGACAATTTTTTAATTACCCAGCTAGTCTCCTCGTACAGTCACCTGGGTCGAAGTTGCTCAACATTCAGTCGACAGTGCGCAATAGGCCTAAGGCTAGATTGCAGTATTAGACGTTTTCTTTGTCCGGGTTTAATGCCCACATCTAAACAACTACCACATCGCTTCTTTGAAAGTGTATGCAAAATTAAGACATAGATTGCATTATAACCTGATATCAATTTTAAACGTTAAACTGTTCGAAGGAATGTTTAGTACTGTTTCCGCTTATTTTTTATACAGATGGACTTACATTGAAGCTCGTAAAAATCGCTAACTAGTTAGTAACTAGTATAGCTCTCCTTATTTGTGAACATAAATTTAGGCAATGGAAACACATGTATGATAGGTTTCAGGTCTCTTTCTCGGTGTTGAATTTGTCCACAATTAACAAACTTTTTAATAATTTAAAATATTGCCTTCTTATAAATATATTAAATTGCTGTTCATAATAATTCTGTACATACAGCAATCTTCACGAAAGAAAAATATGTACTTTGTAACTGCTCTACTGCACTTTTACAGAGAGAAACGTAATTGCAAAAGATAAACTGAGTTCGATTGACACGAATGAGAATATGAATGAGTGAAGGATTGATTTGTTTAAATGCAAAATGTGCAACCAGATATTCAAACTAGTATATGGCAAATATAACTTTTGTAATTAAACATCTGTTTTAATAAGAATGTGTTTCATATATTGAAGAAATATTTCTGATGAAAATGAGTTTACACATATTATCAATTTTTATTTTTTTTTTATTTAGAATGTGTATAATACAGGTTCTTAAAACCGGTATTATGCACAGGGACTTAAAACCGGTATGACTTTGATACCGGTATTATACCAGTAAAGGTATACTGAAACCGATATATTACCGAAAACCGAAATATATACCGGTATAGTACCGGTATTTTATGTTTCGGTAGAAGTCCCTGTAAAATACTGGTATTATACCGGTATATATTTCGATTTTCCGTAATATCGGTTTCAGTATATCTTTGGTATTATATCGATATTTTTCGGTTGTACCTTCAAAACCCTAATAGAAATCGAAATACGAAAATATCGATATGATATTATACCGCTGTATAAAAATACCGGTATATTTATTGATATTTACTCATAATTTTTTCAGTTCATTACATTTTTGAAGATACATTTCATTATATATTTACGACGTAAAACTTAAAAGAACAATCTCGAAGAATGTATGTGCATGAAAGAATTAAAGAACGTACAATATTGGCAACTTCTAACGATGCCTGTGTATGTGCATATTGGTCCTTATTTGTCTCGCCATAGCATTCTTTTAATTCAGTGAGACATTTTAACATATTAGACATGAAATGCCATTATGTAGGACAGTTTTAAATTGGCTTTTTGTATCGCCTTTAATAACCTGTTCATTTCTTTGTTTGATTGCATTTGATTTTTTAAAAATTGTGTACATCATATGAACATCAATATGGAAATACATAATCTTCGATGTTTTTCACCTTTTTCCTGAAATAGTCCTAATTAGTCATTTCACTTGTCATAGACTCCTTCGTCGTCTGATTTTCTGTCATCATCTTTAGCACCTTTAGCAATTGAATCTGAATGAGTAAAATTTATCGATGTAAAAGATTTGATACAAGATTTTGCAAAATTAAAGTCAAGAAAAAACATATCAAGTGAAAGTTTATTTTAAAATACCTTTTTGATGTTTGTCTTTTAATAATATTTATTTGTGAATCATTATTCTTCGTTATGATTAAATGTTTCTTAATTTTATTTAGAATAATTTTAATTTTGAAGATTTATATATTTTATTGCATGCTTTATTACAAAATCTCCTCCCCCACCGCTTTTTAACGAGCATTCTTTTGTTTGGTCTAAACGCATTATAAGGCGGTACCGATACATGTCGCGACACTTGGCGTTTGGGATTGATGCGTCGTTCCGATGATTGTAACTTTTGTAGCATTGTAAGGTAATTGTCCCAGTTGTCGATCAAGACCCAGTTCTCGATCATTTTTATAAATGAATAGCATTTTAGTTTCAGAATTATTGTTTAACCGGTTTGTGAGCTTTCTTTATAACTCCTTTTCTCTTAATCGACTACTAGGACAATTACTGATCGACAACAAGTTCTGACCGTAAATTAGTGATCGACGTCTGGGTTATCAACATTTTTATTCTCAGTTGTATCTTCCACATTTAAATATACATAGAATCTAATTTTTTATTTTGCTATTATTTATATTAGTGTTAAAATTAACTGTTAAAATCAAAAAGATTTATTTTTCATTTTTTCATTAAAAAAGTGTCGACTTCTTACTAACTGATCGAAAATTGGGACAAGTACATTATTTTTTTACATTCGCGATCATACTATACATAGTACCAGAAAAATGCTGGTAATTATATTGGTTTCTCGGTACTACAGTGATTGCAGTACTACATCGGTTTCGATCTAATTTCGCTAACATTATATCGGCTTTAAATAACTGCTTATAAATCTTTTAAACATTGTAATATAATACGAAAACTGAAAAAATTAACGGTAAATTTAGGTAAATATACCGGTATTTTCGTATGTCGGTTTCTATAAGGGTTACGAAGGTACAACCGAAAAATACCGGTATAATACCGGTATTTCAAGTTTCGGTAGAAGTCCCTGGTTTAATATATTGTTGAAGTTTTCTTCATGTTAGTGAGTTTGCAATAGTTTCAGTTATTTCAGTTAAAATTGTGTAGTAATGTTTTCACCCTTTGCATACAAATTATAGACATAATACATATAGGTTGTAAATATAATGCGATAAGCATTGAATATGCGCAATATAAAACACTTAATGTAAAAATGTAAAAAAACGCAGAGAAAAGAGTTATTTTCATTTATACAGGTGTCCTACAAATATGGAATATCCTAGAACTTGCATAATAGAATGATACGACATAGTAAATAATACTATATAATATAGTTTCAGAAGATATTTTATAATTTCGAATGTACGAATAAAATATTTTTATGTAAAAAGGATGCGACTGGTCCTTTTCCAAAGAACTGTATTATTTCTTTAAAAGTTGCGAAGTCTGTATAGCAATAAGATACATTCCTGAAATTATGAATGAAACTATGTTTGAACACACGTTTATCAGAAAATCTAGTAAGATTATGCAAAATAATCTTATTAACGTTAAATAAAAATGATTGAAATTTTAGTTTTCATATACTGGTTTGAAAACTTTGTTACATGTGTCTGATTGATGCGGTACTGTATGGAGAAGCGGAGAATAAAAATCGTCTTTTTTTCTCTCATGGAGATTATTGTAATTTGCTAACATTATTATATATACTCTTTTATTTAATGTATAATTGTATGGTTTTTTCTAGATGAAAGTATGATTCTGACACACAAAGCATCGAATTATGTAGCTGGATTAACCAATTCCTACAGATGTATGATGAAGCAAAAGCTGAACTTGAAGCAGAATGGTACCAACGAAACGACTGGTTATATAATTTTGTCAACGTTACAATTTCAAGCGTTCAAAACAGATAATTCCACTACTTTTGGTTTAGGTAGGTTTTAAATAATTAACGCACACACATATGACCATTAATTTAAAAAAGCACATAGTTTCTTTAAAAAGGAAAAAAATCAATAATTTTTATATAAACTCTTTTGAAATGTATTATTTAAACAAATTCTTTTGGAAGCTAATAATATAGCTGGATTCCTTATAAAGGAACATAGTATTACCATTTAAACCGTGTTCCTATCTCTAATAGTACTTTCCGAGATATTCGACCAAATACATTTCACACGTCTAACTTTGAGGACTGTTTTCACCCTTCTGACATGGATAATAAAAGCCAAAAAAAATACGTATGAAATATTTTCATGAGAATTACTTTTTCACAAAATTGCATCCAAATCGGTGATTTCTAGTTTCGTATGTTTCCCTGTAAGTGTGATGTAGACTTACATATGTCATAATATATATATATATATATATTGGAAACGAATGGCAATATTGTGGGTAGTTATATTAATGGTAAATATTTACGAAAAGGGACCCAGCTCCAATGACCTTGATTTTGACATATATTATCAAGGTCAACAGTCTGAACAACTTTTCCCTATACATGTACCCGTCGCTCGGGCTTAGTTTGTTTAGATATTCGCAAAAAACTCTTGTGAAACTTAGGTTACTACATAATAAATTTCATGAATTTATAATATTCGATTTTCATGAATTAGATTGTCAAGAAAGAGTATTCGGAGTTGGTTGGTGATAGGTACTTCTGGCGGGGAGGGGCGGCTCCTCCCCCAAAACAATAGACGAATTTTGTGAACCTTTGTGATATTTAGGTTACGAGCAGATTTCATTCAGGAAATTTTAATATCGGATGTTTAAAAAGATAATTATTTACAAAAGGGGATCTAGCTCTGATGACCTTGACCTTCAAATATCTAATCAACATTATGAAGACCATATACCACCCAGTGTTAACCACAAACCCAACGTGTATCAATAACTAAACTTGTGGGATGTTGGGAGCGCGGTTAACACTGGGTGGTGTGTCTTTAACCAACTCTGATCGATACATACTACCAGTCAAATCTAAGTTTAACAAAAGTTTTCTGCGAATATTTCGGAAATTAAGCCCGAGCGACAGGTGCATGTATAGGGAAAAGTTGTTCAGAATGTTGACCCTGATAACATATGTCAAGGTGAAGGTCATCGAAGTTGGGTTCCTTTTTGTAAATAATTACCATATTAATTGTTTATTCTATATACTTCTTTTTTTTTCATATTGATCAATTTCTCGAACTTACGTTTCAGCCAAGGATTGTGCTTTCAAGACGTCTGATGTCGTACCGATAGCAGTAGGCTGTGCACTCGCAGGATTAGTGATTGCAGTTTTAATTACGTACTTAATTGGTCGTCGAAGAAACCAATCTCGCGGCTATCTTAGCATGTAATTTTTCTATGATTTTTCATTTCCCCTTCACTAATTATGTCAATAATCTATGGTTACGTACTGCATGTTAATCTCAAACAGATTATTGCTTTTTTTTTAAACCTTAGAAGTTTATATTTGACAAATAGCTATGATTACTTTCATTTTCTAAATCAAAGGTCGATAAATCAGCATACAGCGTTATCTGTGTTCGTAGAAATTGATCTTCCTTTAATTAATTACGTGTACAGGGAATTTTGTAATACTAATACATTACTTTCGTGATACTCTTTTTCTATATTCAACAAAAGTATTATTGGTCAATATGCCATGCTGATTTCAGATTGTGATTAATATTACAGAATAAGTTTTCATTATATAATGTAACTATCTTGCTCGCAAAACGTGATAAAAACTATTTTTAAAAAATAAAAATTGTAATTCGAAACTATGAAAAGCGAGCTTATTATAATAACAACAGTGAAATATACGTAATTTATAATTGCTGTCCAATTCTTAAATTATTATTTGCGTTTTTCGGTAGTAGAATCAGTTTGAAAATTCGATGAAAACTAATACAATGTATAACGAAAAAAGTATATACTTTTTACTGTGATAATACTTTAATGAGAATTAAATCGGTTCAGAAGAGTATCATATTGTTAACACGCAAAAAAATTTGTTTGTAAGGACGCATCTTTTCCTATAAAATTGCATTGTTTATTCGTAAAAATATCTGTAATATATTTTACATCTCTTTATTAGTAGTTATAACACTGATAATTCTAGCGGAAAAGAATATTAGGCTATATAATAATGTCGGGTCTTTCAGTATAAGCCTGTCTTTACGAACGAAGAGCTTGGTTGCTAATAAATTACAATATATTTAAAAAATAGATAATGTTAATTATTGTACCGAATACTTCTATTTAATGTAATTTCTCGGTTTTCTTATAACTTAATATTGACATTTATGCGTTACATCTTCCAAAAACAACGTTAGCATGTTTATATACAGAATTACAAATATATCAGCCCATGAATTTTTAAATAATGGTAGAGACTTCGTGGCCTCAGGATACGTGTATATAATGAAGGCAGTTTACAAAATCTGTGATTTTAGCATTCTTTACGTTATGCGAATGGTGAATTCGCAAGTTACATTTAACCGAATTCGAGTTCAGCTAGTTATTCTTCTATAGTGTTCTATAGTATGTCTGTCGAAATGGCGTACCGAAGTTTCGGGAAAAGGAAGCCGCCTAACCTATCCACTTCTAAGAATAAGTTCAGAAACGATAAGACATGCACGTGATGCAGCGATACGAAGATTGCAACTTTGTATTGACGCAAACGGTCACCACTTCGAGCATCTCCTGTAATGTAAGAAAGTTTATTTTACTACCACATTTGACCTTGCATGACTCTCTCGCTTACACATCGCAGAGGGAGGGGAGAAAGCGACTAGAAGGCGATGAGGAGAAGAAATGCTGCACGCATGTATTGCCTCCACACAGCCGTAGGAGAATCCCCCACCAACAACCCCATTAGAAAGAGAAGTCTGTGACTTCATGTATTATCCTTTCACTTTACTGTCAACCTCATCCCTACATCGCGCAGTCTGTTATATATGTCTATGACTGTTCTAAGTGTAAAATATGTAATGTCAGATCCGAATCTCATGGAAGGGTCCGCTTGAATCAGCTTGGGTCGGCTGCAGTGATGCCAGAATCGTGGTACGCTTTACGCGCTTTACCCCCACCACTCTCCCACTCTGACGTACCATCAACTCCCACCATGACCTACCGGCGTCTCCCACTTTACGTCCACCGTGCTGGTACACACAAGCATATTCAGCCCTGTCCGTGTGCACTGCCCGTTTGAGAGACGGTGAACTATAGTGGCAAAAGAATGGGGGGTCCACCTTCAACGTCTATTTAGTGATGGGTAACCGAGTCGAGCTGCTCGAGCTCGCTCGAGCCAAATGGTACTTCGAGCTCGATCAAGCACTCAAGCGAGCTTGGGTGACAGTTTATGACCCCACCGGAGACACGAGCTCTGACACGCCAAGCCGCGGCGTGTAGAGATGTTATCTGATCCTCCTATTGTCCCCTGTAAGCCGCCGGCAACCGACCCTCGGGTTACAATGTAACACACAGAACTAAATACCCATGAATAAAAATTTAAATCTTTATTCCTTTCAGTGTACTTTCTTAAAAATGTTATGGATTTAGGAATTTAGGAGATTCTCCTGATGAAAATAAGTCCAAACCCGACATAAATCGGGCTATATTTAATAACCTACAATTTGTAGCGTGACATAACGTATGAATAAAAATTGTTTTCGCTGCATTTCTCTAAAAAAATATATATTACAAATACTGGGGCACCTATTACAGAATTTTCCCTAATTTCTCGTTTGAAAATTGCAGTTGAAAAAAATTAATAACTTTGAAAAATGCTAACAAATGCAAATTTCTTAATGAAATTTTAATGGCTAGATTTATATTTTTACAGTAACAACATATATATTTATAAGTAGGTATTGTCTTTGCAATTTTTCAGATTTTTTTGTGAGGTGCGTCGTGTTTAGAATAATGAAAAATCGATTTGTTTGAAGTTTCTTCCGTAAAAAAGTAACTTATACTTTGAATGTTTGTATTTTCTTTATTAAGTGAGTACATAATCTGATATAAAATATTTTTACATTGAACAAAACAGTATATAAATTAAAAGAGTTAAATTAATAGAAGCGATTAAAACAATACTGTATCCACTATATTCTAATGTATTTACTCCTCTATCGACAGCACTTGGTATAGCGCTATTTTGATATTTAACTCTATTATATTTTTCTTTATTATGGTCTGTTTTTCGAAAGATGATGCCTGGGAGGTTGGCCTGCCTCGGCGCGTGGCCTGGCGGAGATGCAACGCGAGCTGCGTATTTCGTGCGACGTTGCACGGTCTCAATGCCACTGTGTGTCTCTTTCCATCCTCCGGCACTTCGGCACGCGAGCCTGTCGCTCAGACGCTCGGTAAACCAACTTCCTTCTTTACCCTGCGATTTCCACGTGTAGCGTTTAATAATATACGTGTTAATTTAATCTCCTTTTAGTATGTTGCTCAATATTTGGGTACAATACATTCTTTTAAAAGAAATAAACTTTTTCTTATTTATGTATTTTAACTTTTGACGTGTGAAAACGTTTTGCGTCTCGTCAATATTCTCCGCCATTTCCAGACAATGGATGATTGACGGCCACGTGCCGAACGCAGTCCCCACTCCTTGAGATCATAGGTAGGTCCTTCTCGAGAGGTTTGTAATACGTGTGATAGAGACAGACGACCGTAGGCGAGGACTCACGTCGACGGTCGCACGTCATTGGCCAAGACGCGAAGAGTGAGAGAGACACAAGTACCGTAGGTGTCTCGCGATCACGGCAACAGCGCGAAAACTCGGGTCTACCTCCCTGGCATCATCTTTCGAAAAACAGACCATAGTCTTTATTCTATATTAGTTTGGTGTCACATATTTAATTTCTTAAATGAATGGTATTGCAAAAAAGATGTAAGGTTGTTATGACCACGCCAAGGTTGCGAGAGTCAACCAACGGTACAAGTTTATGACGATATTGTTCTTTGCCTCGGTGGCAGTGATGCCAGAATCGTGGAACTTGGTTCCCCCACCATGACCTATCGGCTTCTCTCACTTTACTTCCACTGTTCGGACACAAGCATACCTCTAGCCCTGTCCGTGTGCGCCGCAGGTTCGGGCTTTCCGCCGACTACCTGCGTCACTCGGCAACGTAAACAATATGGAAACCTTGGAGACCCTATTCGAATCTCACTCGGCTGAAAATTCACGTTTCCGACGCGACGCCCGGCAACCTAAAGTTTAGGTTTAAACCAGGCATCGGAATTAACTGATTTTTTCGGCCGCTTTTCGGAGGCAACGCCCCCTTTCTCCTGCCGCGCGCCTCGGCGCCCGTGACGGCCAAGAAGCTCGATCCACCTCAGGCGCGTGCCAGATCAACCACACGTGGCGCATTAAGGCGACACTCGATATATTAATTCGCAGGCGGGCATGCCCGTCAGAGTAGCACGAGCGGACGCGTTGTGTACTCGGTTACGAAGTATAAATATTTTGATATTATTTGAACAATTTAAAATAAACGGTTATGTTAGATCATTAGATGAATAAATTCTTTTTAGTCTTTATGTAATACTAAACTTCGACTCCAATGTCGTACGTTCGAAATTTGCTTCCATTTATGTTTTATTACAACTTCCAAATGAATTAGTCAAAATCTTCCTAATCTTCTCTTGCTATGTACCGTTTATTATATTGACACGTTTATTAATTGAGAGGGAGAGAGGGAGAGAGGGCGAGAGGGAGAGAGGGACACAGAGAGGCAGAGAGAGAGAAAGAGAGAGAGAGAGGGGGGGAGGGAGAGAGAGAGAGAGAGAGAG
>NW_015374116.1:58521-61835 GCF_001272555.1 Dufourea novaeangliae | reverse complement strand
GGCCATACGGCGCTGCACGTGCCGCAATAGCAGCCGGCAGCGCCGGCTGGCCACCACGTCGTGGGCCCACACGGGATGACCGTATATGGCCATGGTCCGCACCACCCCCATGTATAGGCGGAGTACCTTCTCATCTGGTCCCCCGAGATGGGGCATAAGGCTACCCAGAAGGTTCGCCACGCCCTGAATCCGGGGGACCAGGCGGTCGAAGTGAACCTCGAAGCGCCAGCGGCTGTCCAGAACGAGGCCCAAATATTTCATCCGGTCCCCGATCTGGACGCAGGCGTCTCCTACTCGGACCCAGGCACTGGGGGCTCGCCGCGACAGAGGCAGGCCATGGAACATGACCGCCTCCGTCTTTTGCGGCGAGATGCGCAACCTCAGTGCCCGGATCCGGGCGACAACCAGTGCCACCCCCACCTCCGCCAGCCGGATGGACCGCGATGATCAGAGAGTCGTCTGCATAGCAGACGGCCTCTCCGCAGCCGGCGCCGGAGGCTTCCTCCGCCTCTTCCTCCCGCCCCGCTTCCTCTTGCGCCGCTTGCCGGCAACCGCACCGCCCGTGTCCGCGGCACGAGCGCCGCCATTGGCGACGCTCGGCCGCGACCGCGAACGGGCGGGCGGGGCGGCTGAGGAAGGGCGGGGAGCAGCGCTCCGGGACCCCTCCCGGGCAGCGCCGACCCCCAGGCCGTCGAGGCACGCCATGAGGCGCGCCTCGAAGGCCGCGAAGAGACACTTAACGTGCCTCTCCACGACCCTCTCTATCTCCGCGCGGGCGGGCGGGCGCTCCGCGGCCGGCAACTCGCCGGGCACGCGGGGAGACGCCTCGCCCTCCACTCGCGGAGGAGAGAGCGTCGCCGGGGGCGGCGCTGGCTTCGCCTGCGCGACGCCGGCGGCGGCGCGCGCGGTGGCTCGCCGAGATCGGCGCGAGCCAGGTAGCGAGGCCGGCCCCGGAGGCGGGGGCGGCGGCAAAGCGACCCCGTCCGGGGCTGGAGCCCCAGTCGCGCCTGCCGCCAGCCCGTCGTCGCGTGCCCGCGACAACGCCTCCGTGGCCTCGAGTCGAGCGCGCAGCTGTCTGAGCTCGCGCTCGAGCTCGACCTCCCTCTCGGAGGCCACCGTCCTGTTCGCCTGTTCGGCGGCGGCGTGTCTGATAAACAGCGCCGCCTCCCGAAGCGAGTGGACGTAGGTCCCCTCGAGGTTTTTCGAGGTGCCCGCCACCTTCTCCACCACTGCCACCTTTTCGGTAATCACCGCCCCGAGATCGGGCGTGGGGGCATGCCGCATTTCTGTGGCCACCACCGCCTCGTCCCGGAGCGGCTTGCTGGAGCGGGCCACGCGCGGTGGAGGAACCGTGGGGTCCTCCACCGCCGCCTCGTCGTAGAGCTCTTGCTCCCGACGCTTCAGCTCTAGGAGCCGCTTCTTGGCTTCAGCGAGGCCGAAATATTCCCCACTAGTGGGGGGCCGACCTCGCTTCCGCCCCGTCGTCGCCGCGGTCGCTGCGCCCGGGCCGACTGCGTCGGAATAAACCGACGCCACCGACACCGTGGACGTCGACGCCCCCGAGTCGTCCGACTCGTCGTCGTCGTCGCTTATGGACATCGCCGTCGCCGCGGCCCCGGGGCTTGCCGCGCTCGGTCGCCGGTCACGGGAGCCCGCGAGGCGCTGCAGTCGGACACTCGGCTGCGGCGCCCGCGAGCCACCGGACCTGGGCGCTCCCGAGGCAGCGGCACGGACTCCGCGTCCTCTCCTTCCGCTTACAGATGCAGGAGGAGACATAGTGCCTGCTCCTGACACCTCTTATCCAGTAGCCAAACCGACAGCCGTGGCCTGGTGGTCCACCACGGCGTCTACCCGATCGTCAGATAACGACGCGGGGGAGCTCGGGCGAGAACTACCCTCCGCGCCGGTACTGGGGTTCCGACGCCTCCTGCACCGTAAACGTTCAATCCATTCGCGTTCATTGTTCATGGTAATTTGGGCCCTTGCGGGCGGGCCCAACCCACTCCCAACTTGCCCAGTCGTCGCCGTTTTCCCATCGTGTGCCAGCTCACCGCGTTCGCCCTCCGCACTCAGCAATCTGGTACCCGGAAAGCGGTTCCAGCTACTGAGGCGGAGACCCGGGGACCCCACGTGGAGGTGCGGTGAGAGGACTTTGAGCCGGTCGGGCCCTCAACTTCGCCGAAATTCCCCGCACCGGACGAGCAAGCTCGCCCGGGTGTTGGTGGAACATCAGCTCCATCGGAGTTCTCGCCCAGGCGACGTGCCCGGATGAGACCCTTCCAGCCCTTGTGTCCCCACGGAACATAACCTAACATATACATTGGTTTGTAATCCGACGCGCCCACGAGTTAATATGTACGAGTGTCGCCTTAATGCGCCACGTGTGGTTAATATGGCACGCGCCTAAGGTGGATCGAGCTGGAGGGTGGTGGCCGATCGGGCCCCCCTGCGTCGTTATCCATCGACTGGGAGAGCACTGTGTCAGACCGCCAGGCCACACTGTTCAGCACTGCTACTGGTGAAGAGGCGTCAGGGGCAGGCACATCGTCTGCCCCTGCGCCTGGATGGATGAGGGACATCTCCGTCGCTACGCCGGGACCGTCTGGGTCGGGCGGCGTCCCGCGGGTGCTGCTGCCGAGGATTCGGCTGCAGCGTCACGCGGGCGGCCAGAACCGATGGCCCAGTACGGCCAGCGTCGACGTTTGCTTGTCGCTCAGCGACGACGACGACTCGGACGCGTCGTCGACGGTCTCGGCGGCGTCGATTCGCTCTGACGCTGTCAGGCCTGGCGCGGCGACGGGGCGCACGCGGGGGCGCCCCCCGACGACGGAGGAGTACGTCGGCCTGGCACAGGCCAAGAAGCGGCTCCTGGAGCTCACGCTCCATGAGCGCCAGCTACAGGAGGAGGCAGCGGTCGAGGACCCGACGGTGCACCCGTGTCCGGTGCATCGGTCGTGTAAGTCGCTGCCTTCGGAGGACGGGCTGGCCACGGAGATGCGGCACGCCCCGATGGCGGACATGGGGGCGGTTAACTTCGAGAAGGTGGCCGTCGTCCAGAAGGTTTCGGAGTCCAGCCACAACCGCGCTATATATTAAGTACGCGGCCGCCGAGCAGGCGAAGCGGGCGACGGGCTCCAGGAGGGGGGCCGAGTTAGAGCGCGAGATCAGGGAGCCTCGCACTCGGCTCACGGCCACGGAGGCGCTGTCGCGCGTGCGCGACGACGGGGCGGCGGCTGACGCGACTGGGGCTGATGCCCCGGACGTGTCTGTTATGCCGCCGCCCCCGCCTCCGGCGCCCGTCTCGGCGACTGGCT
>NW_015374116.1:47957-57911 GCF_001272555.1 Dufourea novaeangliae | reverse complement strand
GCGGTCGCCGTGACCGTGACTCCGGGCAGCCAGACGTCGTAGTCCGACGTCATGCGTCGGGCTGTGGCCGGGGTCAAGTTGGCGGAGGTCGGAATTACCGACCTCCGCTACCGGAAGGGGCAAACGGGGTCCTCCATTTTGGAGGTCCCCGGACCGGACAGCGCCGCTAAGGCTGACGCCCTTGCGGCGCGCCTCGGCGAGGTCTTCCGTGGCACGGACGTCCGGATCTCGAGGCCGGTAAAGACCGCCGAAATGCGGCTGGCCGGCCTCGACGAGTCCGTGTCCGCGGAGGCCCGTGGCGGCGGCGATCGCCCACGTCGGGGGTTGCGCGGCTGCGGAGGTCCGGGCCGGCGAGATCCGCCGGAACCGGTCCGGCCTCGGCATGGCGTGGGTGCGGTGCCCGCTCGCCGCTGCTAAACGGCTGACGACGGCCGGCCGCATCCTGATCGGCTGGTTGTCGGCCAGGGTGGAGGTGCTCCCGGCCCGGCCCCTCAGGTGCTACCGCTGCCTGGAAGTAGGGCACGTCCGCCAAAAGTGTTCGCGTCACGCGGACCGTGGCGGACGGTGTTACGCCTGCGGGGGCGAGGGGCATATGGTCCGGGACTGCGCGGCGGCCCCCAAGTGCCCGGTCTGCGTCGACCTCGGTCGACCGGCGAACTGGCTGGGCAGTAGGGGCTGCGCGCCTCCGCCGTCCCGACGGTGGCGCGAGGGGCGCAACGCAGCGGCGGCACCGGCGGCGGCGGCGGCCGCCCCGGCTGCTCTGACGCAGCCGAGGGAGAGCCAGCCGACGAGTTCGGCTGGCGACCCGCCTCCGACGTCGCTGGCGTCTGCGGTGGAGGAGGGCGGATCCGGTCGGGGGGAGGCTATGGTTACGGACTAACCTTCCCCCCTATGGTCCGGATCCTCCAGGCCAACCTCAACCACTCGGCACGGGCGCAGGACTTGTTTGTCCATAGCCTGGCCGAGTTGGGGGTTGGCCTGGCTGTCGCCGCGGAGCCGTACTGCGTCCCGGACCGCCCCGATTGGGCGGGGGACGCGCTGGGCTCCGTGGCGATGGTCAGCGACGGAGCCGCGCCCCTGAGCGTCTTGACGCGCGGGCGCGGCTTCGTCGCGGCGCTGTATGGGCGCCTCGCGGTGGTCGTAGTTTATGCCTCTCCGAGCATGCCCCTTGCGTCATTCGAGACGTTGTTGGACGGGATCCGGTACTTTGTGTCCCGCGACTAGACCCGTCCAACACTGGTCCTGGAGGACTTCAACGCGAAGTCCACTCTTTGAGGAAGCCCCAGGACTGACGCGAGGGGTGATGCTGTGGAGAAATGGGCGGCGAGCGCGGACCTTCGGCTGCTCAACCGAGGGTCTGCGAGCACGTGCGTGTGGTGGCAGGGAGAGTCGATTGTCGACCTCTCTTGGGCAACGCCCGCCGCCGCGCGTATCGTGTCGGGGTGGAGGGTGGCGGAGGAGGTGGAGTCGCTTAGCGACCAACCTCTACATCGTATTCGATGTTTCAGCCGCCCCTCGACACAACCCCGCTCTCCGTCCGGACGCTGGCCGACCGCCGCGTAGATGGGCGCTCAAGCGCCTGGAGGAGGACACGCTGATGGCAGCGGCCCTCGCCGTGTCCTGGCCGGAGGCTCCGGTCGGACCGGTCGCGGACGTCGACAGGGCGGCTGAGTGGTTCCGGGGGGCAATGGCGGCTGCGTGTGACGCAGCCATGCCCCGGGCCAGGAAGCCCCCTAGGCGGGCCTCGTATTGGTGGAGCGACGAGATCGTTGCGCTGCGTGACGCGTGTCTTTTTTTTTTTCTTTTTTTTTTTAACGAGGAGGAGGGGAAATGTGTCACGCATCCCTGGACATGGAAAGTCACAGGGTATGTGGGACTCCCCGGAACCCGGACCTACCCACTAAAACCCCTCCTCCTCCTATAGGATAATATCTGACTCCACCCCGGCTCCATCTTAGCGACATTACTACAGGGGGAGGCAAAAAACTGATATCATCCGAAGACACGAATGTGGCAAAACTACATTTTTCAAATAAACAAAATACACTAAAGAGGTAAGTTTTCCTAAACCCAAAATTAGGCGGAATCCAACCGAACATAAAAAAGGTATACATAAATTAAATAATCATGTTATATATTATTCATATTATGTGTTAGGATTAGTGTGAGTAAAATAAACATAGGTTATATAGAAGTAACTTAAAGGTAATAAATAATACTAGTAGTATATATATATATGTTAAGGGAATGCACAACTTATAGTAATTAAGAAACCTATCGAGAAAAAGAGAATGGTGTATCCAGCCTAACGTACAGGGGAACTTGGTAAGGATTATCAATATGGTAGCCATAGGCAATAATATTAGAAAAGAAAGTAGAAAAGATCTGCTTCTTTGTCCAACAATCAGATGCCCAGCATCCAGTATGGTCAGAATTATTTAAACTAAGGAGAGCGTAAACACCGCAAGGAAGATAAGAAAGTCAGTGTGCTAGTCAAACTATATAAATAGATTAAAAACAGTCTAATAATAATATAACTTATTCTCTAGGTTCAGATAATAAAATTAACACAAGGTCCGTTCAAGGTCAAGATTTACAAACCATGGGTACCCGGCAACTGTAGTAATACCAAAGTAAGTATAAAACTTAGTTTCTTCTTTTTCTTGCGGCTCTTTGGATGCTACTCTCATGATGGAGTTTCTTCTTCATAATGAGAGTAATAAATTGCCTTATAATATGCCAATACTTAAGACTCTTCGTCATAGTATAAATCAGATTTGTAGAAGAAAGTGGGCCTACAGACCCATGTAGCATGGTTCTTTCCTGCTGCCAACTCCTACACACGAATAACGTGTGCGGAGGGTCATCAATCAAGTCACAAAAAAAACATTTTGGGTCGGTTTTTTTCCCTATTTTAAATAAATAAGAGGAAAAACAGCCGTGGCCAGTAAGTGTCTGAACCAGGTAGTGATTGAGCTCCATTAGAGGACTCCTATTACACCATGCATATCGGTCAGAAATGACATAAAAAAACCAGGATGATTTCTGAAGTAATGAAATGTGATTTTCCCAGTTTTGATCTACTCTAATTTCCATCATTCTCTTGAGAGCTCGACTTCTCCTGCGTCTGGAGGTGATGTCCTCGCTTTCCGAAATGAAACCGGATTCCCCTTCCGCATTTAGTTCATGCCAGTACCAGAAGGTGGCTTGTAGATGGATCTCAATTGGAGGGATGCCTGCTAAAATGCAGAGGACATCCCTAGCCGCCGTTCTATAGGCCGACAAAACGCGAATCAAAATAGCTTTTTGAGAGCGTTTGATTAGTCTAAGAGCATTGCCTTTATTAATACAGGGGTACCATAAGGGTGAAGCGTAAGATAAGATCGATTTCCATACATGATAATAAACAATTCTTCTATTACCTATTAAGCCATACGTACTAGGTAGAATACGGGTTAAAGAATTCACAAAGTTATTGGCCTTAACAACTGCTTTATTAATATGTGGCCCAAAGGTAGACTTATTGTCCCACAAGACCCCCAGATATTTAAACACGGACACCAAAGGATATGACCCGTCGTCAATATCGATGGATTCAATATTCATGTAGCTACGACAGGCTAAAATAATTATAGCGGTTTTATTATCGGCTATTCTTAGGCCGTTATAAAATGTCCAATTGCGTATCATCAAATAAGCTCTCGGTAGTAAATTCAAGTTCTCGTCCCATTTGTAAGCTGAAGTAAGAACGAGAAGATCGTCCGCATATGCAATGGGAGAGATATTACGTACAGAGGATAGCTCATTGAGAAGCTCATCGTAAACCCAGTTCCATAGTACAGGGCCCACGATGGAGCCTTGAGGGACGCCATCGCGAATCCTACGACAAATGGTCCCGTGAACATTGTCCACGAAGATCCCTCTTTCAAACAGAAAGTCCGCTAATATACAAATTAGCCAAAAAGGCAGTTTCCTAATGACCATCTGTTTGATAATGCTTTCTGTAGTGACAGTATTAAAAGCATTAGCAATGTCAATAGTGAGGGCCGACAGAATTTTAGAATTTTTTTTGCAAAATGTTGTGCCTTTCATAACTGCGTTAAGCGCGTCCAAGGTAGATCGAAATTTCGTAAATCCGAATTGTCGCGAACTACATATAGTATCCGGGTATTTAGAGAAAATAAGCATCAGGGTTTTCTTCCATAACTTAGCTACGCATGAGGTAAGAGGAATCGGCCTAAAAACGTCAGCATTGTTCCCTTTGGGAATGAGCACAACTCTGGCTATTCTCCATTGAATAGGCACATGGCCAACTTCTAAGATTTTACAAAATAGGTTTTTAAAGAGGTGAGGATAGATTTTGTGAGTATATTTAATAATTTTATTTGTGATGAAATCAGGACCAGGTGCCTTATTAGCCGGGAGGGTGTTAATTAAACTATCAAGATTTAAGTCATCTAGGATAGTTAAATCCGGTGTATTATCTAGGCATGCCTCTGGATATATATGTTTGTAAATTAAGTCTTCTATTAAGGATTTATTATGTGAAAGATGAAAAAACGGTTCCTGAGTATTGTTACTGGTACAGCTAATCGGAAAGTTATTAGGAAATAGCTTGTCAATAAATTTATTGATTTCCTTGGTATCTCTATGAAAAGGATCTAAATTTCTTTTCTTAAAGGCGTTTTTAACAAATGTTTTATATGGCCTTCCCCATGGATCGCCGTCCAGGGATGATATAAAGTTTTTCCATACACTTTCTTTACTTTTAATTATAGTGACTCTAAGGTAATGTCTTTTTTCTTTAAACTCCCGTTTAAAAAGTAATATATCTGCCGAATCTTTCGCTTTAGCTCTAAGATACTTCCTGCGAGCTTTATTAGCTTCGAGTCTCGCATCTCTCACATCTTGGTTCCACCAACGAACCGGAGGGCGCTTTGGGTTGATACGAATTAGAGGAATAGAGGCAGCCGCAACTGTTTTAATAGCCTCATATATTCTAAACGGAGATTCGTCTGCAGAGTGTAGTTCTCTATGCAAGACAGAAGTATAGTTAAGAATATTCCATTTGGAGAAGTTAGGAACCGATTTATATCTATTATTCTGTACTTTATTTCTGATGTCTATAATTAAAGGAAAGTGGTCTGACGTTGTATCTATATTACGGAGTGAACCAGACACTTTGAATTGGTTGCTCCAGTGACCGAAGGCAAAGTCAATTGTGGAGAAACTATTACCTCTTCGAAAAGAACAAACACCTATAGGTTTAATTATGTTCAGATTATGCTGTGAAATAATGTCAATAAAAATGGATCCTCTAACATCGGTGATTCTGTCTCCCCATGAGGGTGACTTGGCGTTAAAGTCCCCGATACAGAGGATATTCCTATTCTTGTTACTGATAATGATGTTTTCCAGGTTTGAGAGGAACTCATCAACTATGGATACCGAGGCGTTGGGTGAGAGGTACCCTGAGCAGATGGACCATGCATCCATGTGGATAACTGTCAAGCCTGGATAATTATCAAAGGTGATATTAACAGTACCAATAGGGAATAAAGAAATAATGGAAGCTAAATCGCTTTTGCACGTATAATGAACCGGGAGATTGCGAATTGTCGGTGCATAAACTTCCGAAATAGACAAAATGTCCGTCTTAAGATCTGACGCAACTCCAACGAGTAGGTCCTGTGCCAGCTTACAATGATTCACATTCAGGTGGATTATTCTCATAGACAAAGCAAAATTAATCTGAAACCAGTTGATTTGTAATTAATAAAGAGTGTTAGAAAGGTAGCTAAGGTGTTAACAAACGATAAGCGGCTAATATGGGTTAATCTAAGTTAAGGTGTGACTTTTTCTTTTTCAAATAATCTCTAAATTGTGGGCATTTATAAGACCCAGCAATATGTAATCTATCCTCAGAGGGTAGACCCTTTTTTTTTTTTTTTTTTTTTTTTATTTACGTGAGGGAATGCATTTACGCACACCCCCGCCATCCTCCAATGTGGGAGGAGTGGGGCGGGGGTAGTGTGGGACTCGCACCCTGGGCTGGATGCCCAGGAGGAATACCCACTAAAACCTCACGGTGGCCAGGCTCGGCGCTGTACGGGGGAGGTACCGGGATCTCTTTCGAACGCTACCGGTACCTCCCCAGCGCCGGCTCCGTCAAGGTGTTCATGACGGAGCGCCCTCTCAGGTGGGGGGGGAGGCAGTAAGCCCCACCTCCCCCACCTTTGGACCGCGGGTGCCACAGTCCCGCGGTCTCCACCTCTCCCTTTTAGTCGCCTCTTACGACAGGCAGGGATTACCGTGGCCGTATTCTCTATTCCCCGGTCCACAGGGATCAACAAAGTTGTGCGCCGCTGGGGGCGGGAGGGGGGGGGAGGAGGGTGGGAAACCCCCAAAAGGGGGGAGAATAGGAGGGGAGGTGGAAAGGGTAGGAAAAAGGATGTAGGAAGGGGAACCCCCTCGCACCGCCCCGGCGGCAGCACCGACGCCCGGGCCATGCGACCCCGCACAGGCGGCGTGCCTGGGGGCACGGCGAAGCCTATTGTGCGGGGTCGCGGCGTCACGCCGGTCGCCCCGCGACCGGCCGAGAGGAGGGAGGGCTTCGAGGGGCACCAGGCCCCCCTGCGGCCGGGGCGGCGGCCCGCCGCCGACCACCGGCGCGCCTCGCCCTCCTCCTCTCGATGCGAGCGGGGTCGGTTACCTCCCGACCCCGCTCGTCGTCCTCCTTCCGCGAGACCATAGTCTCGCAGAAGGAGGACATGGCCCTCCACGCCCTCTCGCTCCCCACCATGGCCGCGACCACGGCGGGGAGCGAGAGGTCCCACCCGACTGCCTGTCGGAGAGCCCGCCTCTCCGAGGAGAAGGCGGGGCACTCCTCCAGTGCGTGCTGCGCGGAGTCGAGATCCGCGCCGCACTGGTGGCAGCCGGGCGTCGCCTCCGCCCCTACCCTTCGCAGGTACTCTCCGAAGCACCCGTGCCCGGAGAGCACCTGCGTCAGGCGATAAGACAGCCGGCCGTGGCGGCGGTCCAGCCAGTCATCGAAGACCGGCAGGATCGCCCCCACAGCCCGCTGTCGGGCGGCGCCGCTCTCGACCAGCTGGCGCCACCACTCCTCCCGGGCGAGCCGACCAGCGGCTCGCCTCCACACTTCGACCGTCTCCGGCGGCGGGTCGCTCCCGTTCCGGCGGTGAGCCTGCCGACGTCGGTAGACGTCGGCATCGACCACCGCCTGGAATTCGAACGGCACGACCCGCGCAAGGACGACCGCCGCCTCGTGCGACAGGGTGCGGTATCCGCAGGCGATCCTGACGGCCATGCGGCGCTGCAGGCTCCGCAAGCGCTGCCTGCCGCGCCGGCAGGCCGCCAGGTCGGGCGCCCATACGGGAGACCCGTAGAGCGCCATCGCCCGCACCACCAGAGGGTAGATCCTTATCTTTACACAGGCTACAATCAGGGGTAGCATTACAGGAGTCCATACAGTGGCCCTCCGACCCGCATTTCATACACGTAGTGTTTTTGTGACTGCATTTCATACCAATATGGTCGAAGCCATGACACAAAAAACATCTAACGATATTAGGAAGTATACTGATTTTGGGCTTAACAAAACCAACTTTAATAAATGATTTGTTCTGTATTTTGCCCTTATAGCATGCCGGCAATGCCACAATTGCGATTTGTGACTCCGCAAACGCTTTCCTTATAGATCTGACGAATATTTCGTCACCAGGTTTCGCGTTAAGCGACAATCTTAATTCCTGGAGAATTTCCTCCTTAGACACAAAGGGTCTAATCCTTTTAATTCTAAGTTCATCGAGGGTTGTTTAATTTTAATCTTAACTTTATTGTCGCATGCTGCAGAGATTTTTGAAGCTATCTCCGCAGCATCATTCCCCTTGTTAAGTTCTAACAGGAGGTGGCCCCTCATGGTTTTCCTCACCCCAACCAACTTAATCATTTCTTTGTCTGGGCCAGTTATGTTCTTTTTAATGTGTAGGAAGATTTCAGAGTAAGAGAATGATGGGTTAGCTTCAACAATAATGGCTCGATTTTTAGGTGCATTAATTATTTTATTAGTTTTATTATATTTATCTTTGACAGAATTTGGTAACACGGAATTGTATTGATTTGAGGCTGTATTATTATCTGCTATTTTCTTTGTTCTGACCTTATTAGGTTGAGCAGGTTTATTACCGATGTTTTTGGCAACTTGAGCATAATTTAATGTTTTAGACAAGTTATCCACATGTGTGGTATTATGAGGTAACAACGTGTTTTTAATTATTGTGCGGGCAGACGAGTCCTCATCCATAGTATAATTTCCATGAGGTTGTTTTACTTTTTTGTATATAGGTTTTTTAGGAGTAACTTGTTTCCTATTATTTTCTTTGAGTTTTTTAGACTATAATTTCAGATGGTACAATCTTTGCGCATTACTGTTAATCTTGTATATTGCAGAAATTTCGTTGATAACGCCCTTTATTTGGGTCCTTATAGAGGTTTTATCACCTCTTATGGACAGTTCACTATCAATATTTTTTAACTCCTTGTATGCATTAGACAGTCTGATTCCTAATTCTCTATAGCTGTCTTCTGGGGTGTTAGAAATGAAAGTTCTATCACTGGTGATGGTCACCTTAGGTTTAGAAATCTCCGTAGGAATTTGCGCGTCGGAGGTCGTTGCCTCAGAGTTCGTAAGAATGTCAGAGGCTGGGACTCTACTAGAGTCCACAGCATGTTTGATCTTAGTACTACTTACTTCATCCGAAATGGGGAGCATGAAGGAGTCTTCTATCACGCAGACTGTATCATCCTGAGGGTGGATTTTACTCTTTTTACCCCGTAGTGAAGGAGACCCAACCTTCTTATCACTCCCAAATTGGGCCCGAAAAGAAGCCCTATCAATAGCCTTAGAAGATTGCGCTGAGCGTAAAACACGCTCAGTGCTTGCCAAGTCGTCACCGTTAAGGGGGGAGACTCCGTGGCCCGTGCGCTGTGTCCGTGCACTCACACAATCAACGGGAACCGTGTATGTATATGCGATGTGCAAGAGAGACAATCGATTTCGTAAATTCCAACTTCAGTCTGAACAATTGCACAAATGAACTTTTCACGGGTATAGAACTCACAGGTAGACTTCCCTACAGGGTGGTCTGGTCCGTATAAACAACAATAAACACATTTTAATTGAATGAATTAGAATTTTAGAAAGTGTGCGATTGTGACAGACGCCGATGAAAACACACAAGATGGCTGCACAAGTCACATTTTGACAAATATCTCACGATTTAATGGTTTTCTCGTCAAACGCAGACCAGACCACCCTGCACACCACTATCACACTATCGTAGAAATCCAATTTTTGTCACTGAATCACTTCTGGAACGCAGAAGTTGGAATTTACAATTCGACGCGTCCAGACACAGAAATAAACAGTGGTATAGTTCAAGGATTCTCCGATAGAGACGTTTATGGTATTTGTCAGTCACTTTGGCCTGTGTTACCACGAGCATCGATAAAACAGAGGGAGTCGATAAATGTAACCTCGCAACACGTGGTGGATCGTATCGATTGTTTTGTTACGCTGTTGCCATTCGACAATTCTGCCCGTCAGGAGAACGATGGAACAGCTACGGCCTACGGCTCGTGGCGAGATTTCGATTCTCGCGGAACGTAGGAAAAGAACGACGCGAGGGAAAGAAATCCGAGAATTAAACAATACGTACTAATGTGTGCAAGGATGAACCTTCTTATTCGTACTTGCAATGATGCTTATTTTTTTAATTAATGAAATTACATACGAGATATTTGACATGATATTCTCGAGAAACAAATTGTAAAAATGACACAATATATATTCTGGGTATTCCACATACGAAAAACATGGAATACTATACAAATTTCTTGTTGGAAATGATATTTATTTATTTTTTATTGACATAA
>NW_015374116.1:31597-45475 GCF_001272555.1 Dufourea novaeangliae | reverse complement strand
ATATACGTGCCGTCTGTGCTCGTGGTTGCACAAAATATTGCACAACCTTCAATATCGCCTTCGAACGATTCAAGTTATTGCACAAACAAAATTATTGCACAATATTATTGAACGTCTAGGGGCAACCGTCAAAATATTGTGCAATCTATATTGTACAATAATATTGACCGTCTATGGGCCGCTTTAGGTTACCGGGCGTCCCGTCCGAAACGTGAATTTTCAGCCCAGTGAGATTCTAACAGGGTCCCTAAGGTTTCCTCATTGTTTACGTTGCCGGGAGATGCAGGTAGTCGGCGGAAAGACCCGCGAACAGGCAGCGTACACGGACAGGGCCAGAGATATGTTCACAGACAGAAGACACACAACAGTGTGTCAGAAAGACGGATGTAAAGTGGGAGACGCCAGTAGGTTATAATGGGGCAACTAAGTTCCACGATTCTGGCATCACTGCTCGGTGGTAGCGTTTCCATATTTCCTTTTGCCCTTCCCGTTCCTCGCCGACCGTTGCTGCGCTGACGTATGAGCATTCCACCTGAGGCTAGCTAAAGTGTGTCTCCAGAGAACCGTATGCACCACTGCACTGCACAATAAATATCTACGTCGTAATCACATTCAGGTTCTCGTAAAAAATGCGAGTAACTATAGGTAATTCAAATTTTTTAATAAATTTCAGGATCCTAACCTAAAAATCTGATGTTAACTGCACATAATTTAAGTTAAATATTTCTTACTTTCAAAAGTGTTTTAAAAGACAAAGAATTTTACAATGTCTGTCAGAATAAAAAAGATGGGGAGCACTAAAAAAAGAACGCCAAACAAAATTTTAAAGATTTTATAAAAAATAAAACAATAAAAAAGACAATTTATTTTAACTCATTCCTTACAAATGGTTGGATATGTTGATTAATTTTTATTTAATTTTTCAAACATATAATGTTATATGGGAAATATATTATCTGTGCAAGATATTTTGACCTAAATAAGTCACATTACGTTAAAAAGATATCGACCGATAGTATTTTTGTAGTAGTAAACACTTTAGAAAATGCTAATGCAAATTTTACATAAAATTTGATGTTTTAAAAAATGTCCTATGGATATGTGACGTCATTTCTAATAGATAAGTGACCGTTTTAAAATAGGGACTTGAATATGAAACTCCGGGTCATGGTATGAAGTCGGTGTTTCATAATACGTACAGGTCCCTATGTTAGTTTTTTAATCATATTATTTTCTATTCATAATAAATATACATTTTATGGCTCATTATGTGATTATAAAACATTGGTCTATCGAATGGTATGCAAACTTTTAAAGTTAATACATTACATTTTTCAAATTAGATGATAATCGAATAACACCACCTAAAAGCGTTTCATAATCGGTACGTTTACTTCACTATATGATATTGTACACCCGCGAGCAAACTCGGCTTCCACTAGGAGAAAAAGCAATGTAGGGGTTAGGGCCTCCTAGTACTTCCTCGCCTCCATGTGGCCCGGGCCTAAAAAAGTTGGTCGGGTTGGAAAACCGGGGGAAATTGTCTCCCCGGTTAACTCTTATCGGGGTAAAACTGTGGAAAATTCGGAAAAATCAACTTTATTCCAGCAGTTCTGAAATTTTGTGTACTTATTGTTTATACATTTAATGAACGATGTACAAAATGGCGCGACGTCAAAGTGGGTGATAAGACCTTGACAGATGCCGATGAAAAGCGCGGTACATAACTAACGCGTTCCAAGCAGCCGAGTATTTCCATCGAATCAATTTCCCATCGAGGTACCACATTATAAATAAGGTAAATGTCCCAGTGGTTGAACGTTTAAGACGAAAATTGCAGTTACGAAGACTTTTATATATTAAAATAATATAGATTGGCAAAAAATTACATTCAATCGATAGAGCAGAACTTCTTCTTCCTCCTTACAACCACAAGTCGTTATAAGAAAGCGTTCACGTGAAAAAAAGTATTAAAATTGATGAATATCTAAAAGCGTTCATTTGGCCGAGTGATTAGACGGAATTTACGGCATGTCCTAGTGATTAAATTTAGCTGTCCCAGTGTTTGGACATAACATTCAATAAATTATTCATAGCTGATATTTTTAATAGTAAAACATGATACTTTTTGTTATGTTGTAAAAATTTAAATAAAAACGTAACAAGTTTAATTTAATGCAATAAATAAAAGAAACAAAATTATAAATAAATAAAATGATAAAAATTATATACTTAAGTCTATAAATGTATACATGATAAATTAATAAATAAATAACACTAAGGGAAAATTGCATTCTATTGTTATATGCTATATATTTGATAAAAGCTTTTAAATATTTATCTTTATACATTTAGGAAATTGTGCATTAAAAACAAACATAGTAAATTTAACTTTGGTTTATTATAAACGTTTTATAGAAAATATAAATTTTAAATAAAACAAAATTAAAATTAAACAAAATTAAACAAAGTTAAACAACATTAACAAAATTAAATATATTCCTTTTTTGTTTTTGTTTTTTTTAACACTTTTGTTCACACTTCAAATTTTTACAGTGCATTTTGGGATACCGATACGCGGCGTGTGGCGTGGCAAGTCACTGGCAAGTATTTAGCTCATCGCGGCGTCGGCATACACCCCGCCACGTACACCGTGATAAACTTTATTTTTTTTTAAATGTTTCCGAAATTGCTCCATCTTTTTCAAAAGCGTGTTTTAAAGCTGAAGATTCAAGAAATCCAATGGTATTTGTTCCAAATTAATCCATGAGTGGGAACAGTGTCAAATCGGCATCTGAAAATGAAACAAACTTTAATTATAATTGGATTTACTAACAATAAATAAAATTTGTCCATATAGTTAAAAAAGTGTTTCTTAGCTTTAAAATGAGAGTAAAAAAATTATAGATATTTTTATAAAAAACTGAAGGTGACCTTGTAAAATCTGGAAAAAAAGGGTTGACAAAAAATTTGGTACAATCATTTTAAAGCTCTCCTTGATTCATGTTATACTAAGAAAATTTTGAATTGAATAGCTAGTAGTAGAGTAATCTAAGCTAATCACGTTTCGTGGACCACCCTGTATGAGATTATGCAGTTCAAAACGACTCGGCATCGGCCGAGGGAGGGTTAAATATTAATAAAGTTTATAGGAATTTAATGTATCAGACATGTGTACATACAATACAGATTAAACACATGTATAGTAGTGGACAAAAAAGTCACCACTTTCGATTTGTTTCCATTTTATTATATTTTAACGTCAACTTAAAATTTTAGTACGTGTTTAATATATATTTTGATACAGAATTAAAAGCTGTAAAAAGACCTAGTATATTAAGGTTTTAAGTTAATGTTAAGAAATAATAAAAATAAATAATATCGGAAAAGTGGTAACTTTTTTGTCCGCTCCTGTATATAAAAAACTTATCATGATTAACGTAATTACAATCGCCCTAAACATGTTAGAATATTATACGTTAACATTTTCAGTGAACTTATCGACAATTATTTGTACAAAATATAACATAGTTTTAATAATATTAAGATATAATTAATGAATAATGCAATATTAAAAAAAAGGTTAAATCGATCTTAAAATCTGTAAGCAATTCCTAAATAGCACAATGACGTCTTGAAGACGCTCGTTTTACGGCTGTTTTGGGTCTAAAGCGTCTTTAAGTAGTCTTCAAGGCGTCCTTAGGTGTTATGTGCTATCTGGGTTTTGTACAAATGACGTACGAAATGTTCGTGTAATATAATAAAACATAACATAATTTAACACTTGCCGATATTCGCATAACATAATACTAACTTTTACAGGAATAGTTCATTAGATCATCTGTTTTCGACTGTCTTTGGATACTCTAACGTTTCCAAATTTCTCATACGCACTATATTGCAATATGTTTTATGTGTTTAAATTTAAATGCGCTTACAATATTTGCATGTGAACTGTTCAAGAATTCTACTCTGCGTTTTCTGGTATCCTATATCATAACAACTACCCAAAATTTTTACTAATATACAATTCAATCTGATTAAAACTTTAAAAATAATTGTGCATTCTATAATATTCCAACCTAAATGGAATGAATTTCGTTACGGTTCGTCAAGTAGCTGAAGATTACTGGCGGTTTGTTTATCTCAGCAAAATTGTACACTGTATATCCGTTTCGCGATTCCGAGTAACGTATTCAATTCTACGTAGATGTTATATATACAGGGTGGTCTATATAAAATGATTATTTTGATTTAATTTGAGAAAGTCGACAAGATGTTAAAATAAAATTTTCTTCTAACTCGAGTTTTGAGATATATGTATTTTAATAACACTTTGATCAATTTCTAAGTAGAATGGGGTATTCTTCTTACATAATCTTGTCACTATTTCAAAAAAGAATTATCGTAAACATGAATGTTTATATCAACTATTCAGAAACTGTAAAATATAAACAAGATATATTAAAAGTCATTATTTATTTCACAATTCTAGTGTTTATACTCATGAGAGTTTCGAAGAAGAGTGGTGATAATATTGTATACAACCCAGATAGCACATGGCGCCTTAAATACGCCTATTTTACGACTATTTTAGGTCTAAGGCGTCATGTGCTATCTGGGAATGTATTGAGGAAGTTGTAACTGACACGTTATTGTTAGACACCAGATGTTACGCATTCGTAGCATATATAACCACGTAAACTACAGTGTACGAGAAAGTTTGAACAAAGAAACTGAGTAATTTAATTAGAATAATAATTTTAGAGGGGCGCTGTAAAAGGGAGTCTCCAATTTTCAAATCTGTGGCGATTATAGTTCCCAAAAAAATTGTTTAATGGCTAGAATCGGTTGAATTTGAAAAATTGTTGAAACGAAAACGCATCTTTTTCAGATACGAAGTAAATATCGGAAATGCTTTGTCGAAAATTGGGCGTTTTAATTTTGCGGGTCAATTTAACTTTTAATTCTGTTACATTAGAAATTTCATTATTATAAGGAACTTGTATACATAATTTGTGTAGAATGATATTATTTTATAAATGGAATACTAATGAAAATTTTGTGGAAATAAAAAAGGGAGGAAAAATTGAGCGAATGAGAAACCGCAAATTTCTGCGCATAAAGAATCAACGAATCACAGTTTAGTCCTTGCCAACCGATTGCATTGCGAGGTTTTGTCAGCGTAATTTTACACTGGTCGCTCTCGAAGCTGTAAACTAGAATCATTCTTCGAGGTAATATGGTGTGGTGCGAATCAACGGTCGTTGAAGAAGATTTGTCAGTTTTTATTAAAATCATCTGTTACAGCTTTCAATGAAAGTAATTTCAACTTCGTTATAATGCCTATTTTGTAACGCAGTATGTTTAGTTGTGTATCAAGTTTTCTATTTATACTGCAATTATTATAAAGTCTGTGGAGATAGTTTTTCCTGAAGAAATTGACGAGGGGCTGCTCGAGAATTAGGGTGAGTCAGTATTATATTTTCTTACTTGAATTAATTTTTAACCCCTTGCCCTATAACATTGAGTCAGACACGTGTTGATGATTTTAAAATCGATTCAACAAACAAGAATATTATTCGGTTTTTTTAGTCGAAGTGAAATGCCACGTTGCTGGCATTAATATTTAATTTTTACAGTAAAAATATACAATTGTGACAAGTACAGAATTCATTTCGTTTTTGGGAAACTATCGACAACAATGTAATCCTGGAGCCTGCAGACGTCAAGAAAATCGTAGGGCAAGAGGTTAAGGGAATGTATAATGTAACTATAGGGGCCTAATATATGATTTAATGTGGATCATTTTTCGGCAACTGTAACGACACAACTGTTAGTATATATTTAAATAATATTTTATTTATTTTTATAGTAGAAATGCATTTCTACATGAAAAATTGTGTCTGTTACAAAGAAGACAGCCATATATGTTTAGACTATACGAATCGATAAATAATGCAGAATAGTACCCCAGATAGCACATGACCCCCTGAAGACGGTTAAAAAACACCTTAGACCTAAAATAGCCGTAAAATGGGCGTCTTTAAGGCGTTATGTGCTATCTGGGTATTTAATAGGCCTTGCATCATTCATCACACACTAATTGTTGTATGATCGTTATTGTTTAATGATTACATAAGTCACAATTATGATCACTTCACAAAAGTAATTTGACGAATGACAGGCAATGAAAGATTGTCATTCATTCTCGATCATTTATTTTGATCATTCTATATGCTTCAGTTCCTTTTTCGACGAGTACCATGAAAATTATTCTTGACTTAAGTGTTTTTAAATTCTCTTTTGTACGTGTCAAACAATTTTAAAAACTTCGACATTTTGCAATCGACACTGCATCAGGTTTTTTTAGAGTTCTCATATTTTTGCATAAGAAAAAGACTCTAGCTCAACCCAAAAAAATAAATATAAACGGTTTTCACACCCCAGATAGCACATGACGCCTTGAAGGCGGCTTAAAGACACCTGGGTACGATTCTGAGGAATCACGTGAAAACTACAAACTTTAGAAAATCAAAATCACCGACTGGCACTTTTGAATGTTCTCTTGTTAGATAAAATAGTACACGTAGTATAAACATAAAATATTATACGATCGAAATTAGGGTTCATTTTTTTTACATAAGTTTTTATGAGTTCTGTTGTAACCGAATACATTAGTTTTCTGTAATGAAATATCTAATTTATAAAATATAAACGATTACTGATGAATGATTTCCTCACGTTACATTATTTTTATACAGCTGATAATAAATTTCGTCAGACCCTACATACAGGAAAATATTAAGAAATTCACCAGGATTGATAATCATATCTTAATAATGACACTTCCCACATTGCAGACTCTGGATTTATAAAGAAGTGTGCAGGCGAAACCTAATTTTTTAACATTTAAGAAAAGGTAAATAAAAAAACTTATTGTTTATCCAATTAATTAAATAATCAATTTTGATCGGACTCTAGAAACATACATGAGAATTATTACATACGTTACCATTTAGATTTCACTAATTTTCGTCATAAAAGAAAATTAATTGAAATAAATCCAGATAGCACATGACGCCTTAAAGATGCCTATTTTATGGCTATTTTAAGTCTAAGGCACCTTTAAGTTGTCTTGAAGGCGTCATTGGACGTCATGTGCTATTTGGGAACTAATATAATGGAAATTAAAGAAACACAAATATAAATTCATACTAACTAAAATGATACGAATGCTGGTGAATCCAGTTAGTAAGATGAAGGTAATAAGTTCTGTCGCAAATTTGTGTAAGGGACACAAGGAAGTTTTACATCATCAGTTCAGCGATATGCAAGAATTCAGTGTTTGTATAAGGAGGCACCAAAAAATATGACCACCTTCAGATGCGACTACATTATACCTTTGCCTTTACATAAACATAAATTGAAAGTTACAATTTATCTTTAATTTTACTACTTGAGCGGTGAGTAACAGAAACATTTGTCAATGTACCTACTATTTTTTTTCACTATCACTAAAGTGTACGTTTCTTAAGAGATTATCTGTGGTTGTAAAGAAAAAAAAATCAACTTTTTTGGAATTTTTCTGAGAAAACGTGTGCATTTATTTTCACGATAGCTTTTGTATGCAAATAAAGGCAATTTTAATGAATATTTTTCACACCTTTGGGACACCTTTTTAAAAAGGTTATTTAAAAGTTATTTCCGGATAATTTATGTAATATATTACATAGTTTATCTAGTCTTTAATCGAAGCATTTTTGAAAAAACATCATTTGGAACAAAATGGCGGATATTGATAAGTTAAGTGACCTGATTTCATTTGAAAAACGTTCATTTTTCGACTATAAAATAAAAAGTAAGCATTGAAAAATGAAACCCTTTAATTAAAGACTAGATTTCTTTGCTCAAAATAAGCCTTAAAAAATTGGAGGAGATTCCTCCAGCGGTTTTGAGAAAAACGCGTTTAAAGATTCAAAATTCGATTGACATGTGAAACACATTTTTTTTTAATTTAGACAGAGTCATTTAGTCCAAGTCCATGTAGTAAACCTTCTATTGCATTGGCCGCCTCCAAAAAGTCACTTTGATGCTGCCAAATTTTTTGAAAGTTCTAACTACAGATAATTCCTTTGTTGGATTCCGGGTTGTGAAATTGAGTGCAACACTTAATAAAAGATTCTTGAACAGGTTTATTCGACTACGCGTAACAGAGTTGTAAGAATCTAAGTTATACGTTTCGGAGTTCTCAAGTCTCCATCGAAACCAGAATTGCACCCTGTGTCTTTTCGGAAAGCTTATATATAATAGTATTAGGTGTTGTGGTGGAGACAAAGTTGCAATGGCCCTTAGCTACAGAGTGAGTCAGAAACCTCCTCTAGGATTTTGGACTTTGAAAAGAGCAGAAGCGACTATGACTAAGATGTTTTGGACATAACAGTTTTCCCCTTAAGATTGAAGTCAAGGGGGGAGACTCCTTTGGGGCCAACTCCGAATCGATCGAAGCGCTGATGTAAACAATTGGACGCCAGCGGAAACACAAAATCGATATTTGGAACGGCTTGATAATACGACATCTATCGGCAGTACCCACGAATAAATTTTGTTCCCCGTTACCAGCAAGCTGGGTTTGTGTATTTCCTACGCGAAGACAGTGTTGCCGGACAGTATCGTTTTTCTGACGCTGTTGCCTCATGTCCCGCATGCAATTCTACCCGTGAGGAGAACGATGGAATAGCTACGGCCTACGGCTCGTGGCGAGATTTCGATTCTTGCCGAACGTCCAAGGACAGCGACCGACCATCGACATACAATGTAAACAGACGTAGATGAGGTAAGGAATGACGCACGAATGAAAATTTAAACTTTTACAATTTGCAATATATTTTAATGAAAATGTCATGAATGAATTGAAGAAATTCTCCCGATTAAAATGCGTCCAAATTCGAGTGTAATTGGACAATTGTTACTCATATGTAATGTTGCGGATGAAAATGATATATTATTGAAAATAATCCGAATGATGTCGTATTTGGACTCATTTCCACCGACAGAATCTCCTCAGTTCATTCGTGACACTTTAATGAATGTATACTGAAAACTATAAAAGATTAAATTTGCATTCATGCGTTTCATTCCTTATCTGTTTACATTGTATTTCGATCGTCAGTCGCTGGCCTCTCGCCCGGCGCTCAACAGCCCATTTATTCCTGCTGGCCAAAGTTAGTCGAAGGAACAGTCCAGCGACAATGTTCTTTAGCTAACGATGAGCTGAGGCAGACAAAAAAGTTTAAAAAGCCGCAAATCGATGTGATTCATATTGCACTATCCAAAATTCTATGCTGCTTATTTATTCACGGTATATTACAGTCTAGTCTGTATATACGAACTAAAATATGATTTGCAATATGAAACTGCCCGCGCGAGAGCGGGTACGTCAGCTAGTTATCCATAAAATGATTTGAATGTTTATGAGAAGTTAAAGATTAGTCTAGATAATTAAGTTTTAATGATTTAATTGTAATTAGTTGTTTCACAATGTACAGGGAAATGTTTGACAAAACACGCACAAAAATAGTAACAGACACTTTTTTCAACTTTTTTATCTTAGCCTATAATGAACATTTGAAATATGCCTCTTGTAGACTTATATATCTAAGAAAAAGAAAAGTGAAGCTGCGATGTTACAGTTTCCTTATTGCCATGACTAAGTATATCATTACTATCTATGTATATATATCAATAATACTGCTTAATAACAATAGTGAAATCGAAAGCTGGTTTTATGACCATTCTAGTCGACGTTCAACGAAACAGTATTCCTGTCTCTTGGTTTTCGATCGACACCCGATGGTGACTTTCAGAGTGACCTAGGTCAGGCCACCATTATCGGGCCCAGTCATAACAAAATTCGTCGGTCAAAGCAAAGAAGCTACGAGCACCGAAGTAGTAAAAAATCTTCAGGTTTATAAGTCGAAAGTACGAGTTTTTTAGTTTTGTAACTTATTTGTAACTCTAACTTGTAAGTCTAACCACTTTTAATAGTTTGTAACTTATACCCTGGAATTTTCAGCGTGTACGTATCTTAATTAAGTGTATAAGAGGTATTTGTTAAATTTTCACTATAGGATCAGAAAAAAATTGAAAAAAGGACTTCTTAATATTTTTACTATTTTCTTCGCTATTCCAACAATTGTAATTTTTTCGAAACAACGAAAACATGTCATCTAATAAGTTAATCCTTCTAGCTTCTCAAAAAAACTCAAGTCGTTTGGTCCAATTTTTAAAACAAAATACGTACTGGAACAGGTGCAGACGCAGCGAAGATGATACGCTAAGTACGCATGCGACAGCAATCAGTTGTTAGTACAAAATCTATCTCCGCTGGGCGACGAATGAAAGATTGACAGAGCGTATGCGATTAATTGTATTCCTTTTGTGTCTCTTTTATGAAATATTTGTGTAAGTATATTACACCTACGTCAATTATGCCAATAAAAAATAAATAAATATAATTTCCAACAGGAGATTTGTATAGTATTCCATGTTTTTCGTATGTGGAATACCCGGAATATATATTGTGCCATTTTTACAATTTGTTTCTCAAGAATATCATGTCAAGTATCTCGTATGTAATTTCATTAATTAAAAAAATAAGCATCATTGCAAGTACGAATAAGAAGGTTCATCCTTGCACACATTAGTACGTATTGTTTAATTCTCGGATTTCTTTTCCTCGCGCCGTTCTTTTCCTACGTTCGGCGAAAATCGAAATCTCGCTACGAGCCGTAGGCCGTAGCTGTTCCATCGTTCTCCTCACGGGCAGAATTGTCGTGTGGCAACAGCGTAACAAAACAATCGATACAATCCACCATGTGTTGCGTGGTTACATTTACCGACTCCTCTCCTCCCTCTGTTTTATCGATCCTCGTGGTAACGTAGGCCAAAGTGACTGACAAATACCATAAACGCCTCTAGCGGAGAATCCTTGAACTATACCACTGTTTATTTCTGCGTCTGGACGCATCAAATCGTAGGAACCAACTTGTGCATTCCAGAAGTGATAAAGTGACTCAAATCGAATTTCCACGATAGTGTGATAGTAGTGTACAGGGTGGTCTGGTCTGCTTTTGACGAGAAAACCATTAAATCGTGAGATATTTGACAAAATGTGACTTGTGCAGCCATCTTGTGTGTTTTCATCGGCGTCTATCACAATCGCACACTTTCTAAACCAATCATAATAGTGCACCTATCATAATTAATTACGTAAGGAGGAGAGTGAGGACTTTTGTTAGGAAATTGGAACGGGTAGTAACAGCGTCGATCTTTGAACAAATCACGCTGACCGTTACAATTTGCTATTTTCTGAGTTGAGTGACCGTCCTTCGTGACCAGAGCCGTTCAAGGAGGTTTCAACCTAACGTAAGCATGTTTTAGCTTATCCAGATGTTTCGCAAATTGCTTACCGTTTCCTGCCATTAGAATCGCATTATTTTGTTCTGAAATTTCGCAAATTCTGTAACGACCCTCGTAATTGTTACGTCATGTGTGCATAGTATGCAGACAGGTGCGTACTAGAACAATTTTAAAGGAATTAGGTAACTAAAGTACCTTTCCCGGGATCGCCTCATGTATCAAGCCTTGGAGCCTGTGCGTTACACTTGGTTAGGTTGATGTGTTTCTTGTTTCAGTTGTTATGTCCCGCGTTGTGGTCGTTACTTTATTTATACTTCGGGTCCTGGCTCTTTTAAGGTGCTAAAGTGTTACGTCCCGCGTTGCGGTCGTTACTTTATTTATATTTTCGGGTCCTGGCTCTTTTAAGGTGCTAAAGCACGCCCTGTCTAAACTTACCGGTGATGTACGTAATTAGGATATGGAACGGGAGGGATAGGAAATCACTCTCGTTTACAACAACAACAAGATATATTCTAACAATGAATAAAATAAAATATACAATTAAATCTTAACATACCAATGATGATGAATGATGAACGCTCGCGGCTGGTTCAGTCGGGGTTTCGGGTCCTTGAAGGGGCGGAATACTTGCTGGCGCTCGGAGCCGTGATGCAGGGGTCGGGCACTGCGGGATACGTTGTCACCGTCTCGGACGTCGCACTCGCGGTCCGGTGTCTTATCGAACTCGCCTGCTAGGCCGCGCGTTATCGCAGAGTCGCGTCGCACACGGAAGAGATCTTGTCTCGTGACCCGATACTGAACAGCTGAGTGACCGCCGTCGCTCAGCTCGCCGTTACGCGTAAAGGAAAAGTAGACGAAGCACCATCTAACGCGAGAGTCGAAACCGTGAAGATAACTGATGGGCTGAAAAAGAACGTACAAGAGCCCAGGTACAAGAGAGACTTGCCCGGTTAGGACGAACGTTTTATAATGTTTTCCCCCCTACATTTATCGAAGAACGTGGGAGCTAATGGGTAGCAACCAGCTATCGTTCGTCGTGGCGGAGTTTAAGATCGCTGACGATTCTGTCAGCGTTTCGATGAAGGACAACCTCGCCTGTTGCTTCCACGTGCCGCTGATTTGACGGGTTTCGCTCGCTCTTCGCGTTGCGAAGTAATAGGAGAAAAATATGCAATGGAAAGAGGTAAAATTCCTAACCGGATGTAACACCCCCCATCTTAGACTCGAAATAGCCTCGAGAGACTTGTTCGAGATTATCCTCTGTTCATTGCGCATTTTTGGATGAGCGTGACTTATATTTAAATGAAATCGCAGTTATGAGTGCTCGCAATATTCTGTGATACAATGTTTGTAATCAATTCGTTAGTAGAAGGAAGTTGCAATGATTATTGTAGCGCAATTAATGAGTGAAGTATAGGTGTAATGTATGTACATTTATTACGTAAAACAAAAAACAAGGAATATAATGCTTATAGATAAATGATTATAATATAATGTAGAAGTAAGAGAAAACAATAATAAAAAAAATTATCTGCTTATAAGTAAATGGTTATAATATGGTGTAGTATAATAGAATGTAGTATACAGTAAAATGGGGAATAAAAAAAATCAAATGATAAGATATATTATATAGGGGCCTAATTTTGGGAGGGCGGGGCAGGTTCTTCTTCCTCTCCGGTCTGGGTTCCGGTGTCCGTCGTCTGTATTTCGAACCTGGGCGGAGCCGCCCTCAGCCGTGGGTAGGCGGCCCGGTGTGCATGGGGTACCGCGAGGTACGCCCGCAGGCACCCCGTGCAATTCTCGTTGCCTCTGTCGGTTAGTATCTGGTCTCGGCAACGCGTGCACCGGGTCGCGTGCCACGCCCTATCCTCCATGATTAGGTAATGCTGCGGACCCCAATGAAACTGCTGGAGGTCCTCCTCCTCCTCCAGCCGTGCGCAGCTCCCGCAGAGTATTTCATTCTTATCTGGGTTCACCAGGGCCTTCCCCTGAATACACCTTCGGCGCTATAACCCTGCTTGATCCCTCGCTGGCAGGATTGCCTCAGCTAGCGAGGTTGGGTCCGGGGTCCTCCGGTCATCGAGGTGCGGGTCCATTCGCAGCCGAGGGTATATAGCGTTGTGTCCCATGATGTTTGATGGTATACTGACGAGATGTTTGATAGCTTTGAATGCTCCTGGCCAATTCGCTCCGGTTTTATTAGTTTCTCCCTCCTTGCTTCCGTCGGTCGGAGTCTTCGCTGTTAGTGCTGACGGATGAGAAACGGTTGCTGTCGGCGGTTTCGAGCTAGTATATCTCTATTGCCTCATATGGTTCGTGCGGGGGTATTTCGTGCATTTCCATCAAGGTAGGTGTGGTGTGGGGAGTTGCTATGCTCGGTAGCGGTGCTGATATAGCTATTTTGTTGCGTACGGATTCCTCGTGTCCCCGGGTGGTTCCACGTTTCCTGTACTTCTG
>NW_015374116.1:29277-31273 GCF_001272555.1 Dufourea novaeangliae | reverse complement strand
GTGGCGGTGTTTCGATATTGCTGATCCGTCCGGTCCGTTGGTCAACGTCCCGTCGGTCAACGTCTCGAGGATTCTCGACTACGCGCGTAGCTTTCACGTGTCGCTGATTTGACGATTTTCGCTCGCTCTTCGCGTTGCGAAGTAATGTAGTAAAAATGTGCAAGGAAAAGAGGTAATATTCCTAACGGGATATAACACTTCTTATAACAAAATATACCGATTGCCGCAATTACAACGACTCCTATTGTTCCTGTCGTTGCCGTGGCTCCCTGTACTCCGTATGTAATAATGTTTTGCACCCCCTCATGAGCAGCTAGAATTTTGGCTTCCCTCTCGATGTTCTCCAGGGCGATGGTGTTCCCTAAGGAGTTATCGTTGCGGAGGGTTTCCAGAACTTTATTTGTTTGGTTTAGAATGTCCGAAATATGGTACGGCGTTATTGTGTGCATATGTTTTGTTGATGTTTCCTACAAGGTTGTAGGTTTTGTTGATATGTGACGTGATCGCGTTGGTTGCGGTTAGAAGGGATGTTCCGATGGTGGCTTTACAGCCCTGCCGGAGTGAAAGTATTCCTGCTCCCTTTACATCTTCGTGTGCTATCAACCTACCCTCGCATTTTACTTGTAATTTTCCTATCGTTTTTATTGAGAATAGCCAATGATTGGAATGTACCAATTTCTTTATATAAACAGGTCCGATGGTAGCCATGTGAATATTACAGCTAGACCAGGAAATTGTATATAGGTTTGTTAGCAGTTCCGTTTCGCAAGTCGGGGATTCGTCCAACGACTCGAGAGGAAGGTAGAGTTCACAGATATATTTCGAGTGGTGCATCGTGCAGGTGTCAAGGTATTGTTGGTCTGCCATGAAATACTGAGCGTTTCCTTCGTTTATTGCGAGATACGGGTTGGAAGGCAGAATGAGTATTGGAGATTTTATCTTAGGGCCGAGCGTGTGGTATGCTGGCAGAGGATATAGACGATACAGTTTAAAAGGTGCGCGATCTAGGAGTGGAATTTCTACTGAAATAATTATTCTATCGGTGGCATATGCCAATTTTAGATGTGTAATCGTTTGCATCCTTTCGGTTAAGATTTCTTGTTTTGTTAATGGGAATTCGTATTGTGAATTTTGCCAAATCTTTTCACATATTACCTCGAGCTGGTTTGGCGACATTATCGCGGGATGCAAAATTCCTAGTTTCGCGAATGTAATTGCGTCGATTAATATTGTTAAGCCTCTAATATACTGGTCTGTTTGCCTGTTAAGATGGTATTCCCATTTACTCGCCGCTGATTTTATTTCCGCTATGCGTTCTCTCCTTTCTAATTTGCAGAATTCCGATGTAAGCTCGGTAAGTCTGGAACTCATTCTCGTAGTCATATTAGGAAGGTGATCTACCTCGGAGTGTACGTTTTGGAATTCCGATCTAACTATATGTGTCTGATTTCAGAGCAGTTCGGCCGCGCGTGCCTCGCTCTCGTGGATTTTTGCTAACTCGGCATTGTAGAAGTGTGCGTCGTTCTCGTCGAGTGTGCCGAATAGGAATCGGCTGACCGTTCCTATGAATCCTAAAGGGGCGCTCCTTTTCCTATGAGAAGGGTTGGGGATGTTTATAACGTTATTTAAGAGGTCTTCGTACGCTTTGGCTTCGGCTAATTTGCGGTCCACCTCTTTCGTGTTTGTTTCGTCCCGGAAGGTATTATCGTCGCGCGTAGCGCAGAGTTCCCGTACCTGGTCTATTTGTTTTCGAATACTTCGTCCAATGCTCAAGAGATTGGTGATTTCTAGCGAAGTTACTAGTTTCCAGATCACGTGCGAAATTCGTATTGTGGGGAGTTCTTCGTAATACAGACCGGAATTATGTTTGAATTGAGTTATTTCGTAATCTTTTGCTGTTTGCGCTGATGCTGTTATAATCCACATGATTCCAAACAGGATCCCGACCCGAGTTGTCGTCATTTTAAACACGATTTGGAACGGAATAGGGCAAATC
>NW_015374116.1:5384-27218 GCF_001272555.1 Dufourea novaeangliae | reverse complement strand
TTCGGTCTTGGGAGATTCTGATGACGACTTCGCACTCGTTGTGCTATTCCTGACGTTTGAGAGGTGTTTTGTGCCGGGCCTTCTCCAGGTACTAAGGGGAGAGCTTGTATCACAGGGTTTTGTGATAATGCGTCTGCATTCGCGTTTACGCGTCCGGACTTGTACACAATCTCATAGTCGTAATCAGCTAGGAAAATTCTCCAGCGTGCGAGGCGCGATTTAGAATCCGTAGTTGAGAATAACCATTGTAGTGGACGATGGTCCATCACAAGGTAGAATTTTCGACCGTAAATGTATGTTTTAAATTGTTTCACTGCGCTGACTATAGCGAGGTATTCCTTTTCCGTAGTGGAATAATTTTGTTGACATTGCGTGAACACTTGTGATGCGTAAGCAATTGGTCCGGTTCTTTGCTATCCAGTTCTGGATGTTGCGCGAGATATTTGAAGAGTTTCTTGATTACGTTGATGTAAATTTAGTACCTTTTCCAATTCTTTTGAGTTTGATAATGGGATGGGGTGTATGCACGATTTGCCGTCAATACAGTCCGATAATGATATGATACGACGGCCTCCTCTTGGAGGAGATACGAACTGCCAATTAGGCCGCATATTCCTTTTGGTAAATCCGGCGTGTTAACAACATAGAATAAGGTCCAACTTCCCTTCACTTTCATACATGTGCCCCTTAGGGTCGTAAACCACTCATTGAGACCATTTACGGAAATTTCCTCTTTATTGACAATAGGTGCATTAGGGTGGATTGCTTCTATGGTGATTAAATTTAAAACAGCGTCAAAGTCCACTAGAAATTCGCCTTCCCCGTCTTCTAGTTGTTTAGCCTTGATCCGGATTCGGGGGCAGGGTGCGTGTGCGAGAAAGGGGTTTTTTTGTCTGGTTGAAAGACCCGATTCCTCTGAGCCGACGAGGCCGACGCGCCTGCTTCGCTCCTCTCCTGAGAGTGGGCGCGATTGTTGTTTAAATAGTCGCGACGATCAGAAGAAGATTCGCGTTTTACTCGTGTATTATACCGAGGCTTATCTCGACGACGCGACTCTCTCTGGAGGGGAGGAAATTCGTAATCTAGTTCATCGCGGTGTTCTCCCCATTCCGTCCATCTACGATTTACATCGTAGGGGGCGGGAGGACGAGCCTGAGGTGCATACTGGTAAGGTGGTTGCGCATAAGGCGCATGTGCAATCAGAAGTTTATAAAAGTGATTTCGCACATTCACCAAATACGCGTATGTTTTAATTGTTTGAATTTAAAACATCGAAATGTGAACTGTACGCGTACCCCTTGGTGCAGGGTTTCTTCAAAAACACTATACGTTACGGATGTGTTAGATCAATCTGCCAAAAACTCGAACATAAATAATTGTTCTTCTTGCATTGCATTCCTAGAGGGTTCAACTCAACAAACAGAAAAGCAACTGATACATACCTGGTAGAAGTAATGTTACGATATCGTATCCAACACAATAAGGACATTTTGTCGTAATCTATATTAGGGACTGCAATAGATGTGAGCATGTGTTAGGGTGTTGTGTTTCAGATCGCAAAAACACCTTTTGTGCGAGGAGCTATGTTGAAAAAATTGAATTTATCATACACAGCTTCACATACAGTAGGACCCCCGTATCCGCAGTTGACTGTGGCCTGAAAAAATAGCATTCATGAAATCTATCTCTAATAAGTCTGCATAAAAATCAAATAAACCGCTATGAATAGAAATTTACAGCATGTACGTGCATACAACATATAAGTATGTACGTATGTATGTATGTACATTGACGTGCAAAGATGGCATCCGCTACAGGAGAAAAAGCGAAATTCTACAATGTATAATTTCCATTACACAGAAATTGAATTCTGGAAAAAAAAGTTATTTGATTTTGTAGATTTATTAATAAATTTACCAATATTCCAAAGTAACTATTTTCCTAATAGAAACCGAGTTTACATGTCAATGTTCACATGTGTGTAAAGCTGCATCTACACTATGTTTTTTGCTAACTCGGCATTGTAGAAGTGTGCGTCGTTCTCGTCGAGTGTGCCGAATAGGAATCGGCTGACCGTTCCTATGAATCCTAAAGGGGCGCTCCTTTTCCTATGAGAAGGGTTGGGGATGTTTATAACGTTATTTAAGAGGTCTTCGTACGCTTTGGCTTCGGCTAATTTGCGGTCCACCTCTTTCGTGTTTGTTTCGTCCCGGAAGGTATTATCGTCGCGCGTAGCGCAGAGTTCCCGTACCTGGTCTATTTGTTTTCGAATACTTCGTCCAATGCTCAAGAGATTGGTGATTTCTAGCGAAGTTACTAGTTTCCAGATCACGTGCGAAATTCGTATTGTGGGGAGTTCTTCGTAATACAGACCGGAATTATGTTTGAATTGAGTTATTTCGTAATCTTTTGCTGTTTGCGCTGATGCTGTTATAATCCACATGATTCCAAACAGGATCCCGACCCGAGTTGTCGTCATTTTAAACACGATTTGGAACGGAATAGGGCAAATCTGTAAACCTGTCATAATTAATTTCATAGGAAGGAGAGTGAGGAATTTGTTAGGAAATTGGAATGGATGTTTAACATCGTCGATCTTTGAACGAATCCATGCTGACCGTTGCAATACTTGCTGACTTCGTGATTTGAGTGACCGTCCTTCGCGAATAGAGTCGTCAAGGAGGTTTCAATCTGACGTAAGCATGTTTCAGCTTGTCCAAGTGTTTCGCTATTTTCTTACCGTTTCCTGCCAATAAAATCACATTATTTTGCTCTGTCTCGTAGTTCGGTCTTGGGAGATTCTGATGACGACTTCGCACTCGTTGTGCTATTCCTGACGTTTGAGAGGTGTTTTCTGCCGGGCCTTCTCCAGGTACTAAGGGGAGAGCTTGTATCACAGGGTTTCTATTTAATTTTGATCGAGCTTTGCTGTTGTCTACATTTCGCCTAGTTAAATTTTGAATTTCGTCCCACCGTTCTACTAAATTTTGAACGTATATGGGATATGTTAGGAGCTCTTCGCGAGACATCGGGGTGAAGGGGTCTCTAGCTAATTGACCGAAAACTACCTCGTACGGAGTAAAGTTCGTTGCTTCGTGTACCGATGTATTATATGAATATGTCGCGAAGGGTATATAAAGATCCCAATCCTCATATTTCTCTAGATAATGTTTTAAATATTCTATTAGGACGATGTGACTTCTTTCGAGAGAGCCATTCGTTTGCGGACGATGACCAGAGGTGGTTACGTGATTAATACGAAATACTTTTGCGATTCCTTGCATTATGTTATTAATAAATGTTCTATCGCGGTCTGTGAGTATCGCTCGCGGTGCGCCGAAGACGGTAATAAAATATCGCGAGATAGCGTCAGCAACTGTGAGCACTCGTATATCAGGTAACGGAATAGTCATGCAGAATTTTGAAAGTTGGCATGGAATCGTTAATATATGACGATTTCCACTAGGTGTTACCGGAAGCGGCCCTACCGTGTCCAATGCAATTTTATCAAAGGGTTTAGCTGGGGTGTCGGTAATAAGCATCGGTTCTCTTAGAAGATTCGCGTTTTACTCGTGTATTATACCGAGGCTTATCTCGACGACGCGACTCTCTCTGGAGGGGAGGAAATTCGTAATCTAGTTCATCGCGGTGTTCTCCCCATTCCGTCCATCTACGATTTACATCGTAGGGGGCGGGAGGACGAGCCTGAGGTGCATACTGGTAAGGTGGTTGCGCATAAGGCGCATGTGCAATCAGAAGTTTATAAAAGTGATTTCGCACATTCACCAAATACGCGTATGTTTTAATTGTTTGAATTTAAAACATCGAAATGTGAACTGTACGCGTACCCCTTGGTGCAGGGTTTCTTCAAAAACACTATACGTTACGGATGTGTTAGATCAATCTGCCAAAAACTCGAACATAAATAATTGTTCTTCTTGCATTGCATTCCTAGAGGGTTCAACTCAACAAACAGAAAAGCAACTGATACATACCTGGTAGAAGTAATGTTACGATATCGTATCCAACACAATAAGGACATTTTGTCGTAATCTATATTAGGGACTGCAATAGATGTGAGCATGTGTTAGGGTGTTGTGTTTCAGATCGCAAAAACACCTTTTGTGCGAGGAGCTATGTTGAAAAAATTGAATTTATCATACACAGCTTCACATACAGTAGGACCCCCGTATCCGCAGTTGACTGTGGCCTGAAAAAATAGCATTCATGAAATCTATCTCTAATAAGTCTGCATAAAAATCAAATAAACCGCTATGAATAGAAATTTACAGCATGTACGTGCATACAACATATAAGTATGTACGTATGTATGTATGTACATTGACGTGCAAAGATGGCATCCGCTACAGGAGAAAAAGCGAAATTCTACAATGTATAATTTCCATTACACAGAAATTGAATTCTGGAAAAAAAAGTTATTTGATTTTGTAGATTTATTAATAAATTTACCAATATTCCAAAGTAACTATTTTCCTAATAGAAACCGAGTTTACATGTCAATGTTCACATGTGTGTAAAGCTGCATCTACACTATGTAGCAAAACAGTGTTATACAACATGTTTTTATAACTTGTTACAAGACTATACCTTTCAGACAAGTCTGTACCAAGTTTGTATAACATTTCGCGCCTCATTATTAATAATGGCGTCACACTAGATGGATAACATGTAACTTGCTATATAACACGAAAAATGTTATGTAACATCAGGTTATATAACATTTTTCTTTCTATAACATGTTACGTTATATAGTGTAGACGCAGTTTAGAAGGGTTTACTACTATTTGCGGATTTCGGTATCCGCGACAGGCCTTGGGACCAATCCCCCGCGGATACGGGGGTTCTACTGTACATCAGTTATAGATATAGGAGGATCTATAAATCACACAGTATGTAGAAAATGCGTAGAAATCAAATCCATGTACAATGGTTTCTGGAAGAGCATATTGTGTCTCGGTGTACTCAAACTCAGATGTCATGTTCCGAGTAGTCTTTTAAGCTAGGTCAATTTATCAATTGCTCTAAGTTTCAATATTGACGATTCACAGTTCAATAGGCCCAGTGAAATGATGCGGTTATCGGGGCAAGATTATTTTCGAATTTATATTATTCTGGCACCATCTTCTGGGACATGTTGAACTAATATTACAAAAGAGCCAATTATGTTGGATCCTCGCGGGAAAAGCCAGCCTTAGATTCTTTGATGTAGAATTGCGAACTAATTGGAATCCCGTGACAAACGAAGAGTTGTATCGAGAAGCTAATAGGTGTTGGAAAATCGAGAATGTTGATTCCAAACACCACGGACCTGTGCACGATACTTATGCCGTTCAAAGGTGACTGATAACAATATGGAGAATCTGAAGAAGGAGCGAGGAGAAGATGACTACCGTGGTAGCAACATAACGAATTGTTTGAACGAAAATATCTGGAGTTTTGAATGGGGAAATACTCCTCGTACTAACCACTGTTGGGAATCTGGGAAGGCACTTGCCCATCTATATATCCATGTTTCTTTGATAACTACAGAAATAGCAGTGTACGTGTTCTGTAAAAAGCGTCACTGCCGTCGTCTAGTACGATAATATATTTCTTCTGGTGTGTACGGTGTGGATTCAGATATATACTTTATATATTCGTATTTACTCGGAGAAATCGTGTTTCCCACCCAAACACTGAACTACAAACAGAAACCATATCCGGACCGTAAATCCATTAGAATGGGACGCTGTTACGGCCATGACAATTATTATTACAGAAACCATATCCGGACCGTAAATCCATTAGAATGGGACGCTGTTACGGCCATGACAATTATGAGGGACTTTCACGTCGATAGCCATCAAACAGGGATTGACACAGTTGTCAGTTAACTATTGTCGAGTACGAAGTTCGAGCGAACGGTTATGTGCTTTCACAATCACTTGGGCGTTATTCAGTGAGTGAGTCTGCGATGGGATAAATCTCTGTATAAGCTGATATAGCGGGCAGTACAATTTCCTTCTATTAATATAAAAGCCACAAACGCAACAACAGTTAAGGATTACGTAGTAGAAATTGGGAATCTGACAAAACCCACCAACATCCGATGTATTTCTAGAACATCGAACAACAGAGTCTCTGTATTCCTGGTCAATAAAAAAATCACGCACGAGTTGATAGAGAATCACGGAGAAATCCATATGCATACAAGGGAACGTTCTATAATTAACCCTTCCGATCGGCTGCTTTCAACGTAAAGGGGAAGTGGCAAACGGTAGATACCTAACCGTGATCGACGTTGCGAACAGCAAAACTTTTCGTCAGCAATAATGATAGCAGAAAATTTCAAGCTACACGGTGACAGTAGTCGCAACAGTAGGTCCTTGCAAATCATGTAAGTAATAAGCATTTTGTAGCAATCGTTGTTGAGAATACAGCGTCAATAGTTTCTGACTACTGAACTTTTTTGGGTGCCTACAAACGTCAACCGCACACTTCAAGCCAATTTTTATAGCGCCTTAAGGTCCAACAACAATGAAATGGTTAAGGTCCATCATATCGAGGTTGAAACGAATGATAATCTCTAATGTATCTCTAGTTAAACAACACAACACAATTGAAGAAGCGCAGGATTACAACCACCGAAAAGAATCCAATGCATCACTTCAGAGGAATCAAAGATAGAATTTAACACAAGTCTAAGCTTCACACAAATACTGGAAGAACCGTCAATTTTCTGCACCATACACGCATTTGCGAATAGTTTCAAGCCCCCAAATGTTGCTGTAGAGTAGGTGCACCAGAAACACGTCTAACTTATACACTTCCTGAGTATTTTTGCTCTTGCAAAATATATGCCATTCACCAAGCTCTTATATTACGTTAAAAGAGAAAAAGAAACAAAAATTAATATTACAAAAGATATTCTCAAAATAATATCAGCAATAGAAAATATCGAGCAATTCATCGAAGTAATATTCAGTGTGACGCCATTGCTCACCAAAAGCAAAGAATTTGGGAATATAAACTACGTAGCCAACCCTTCATCTATTATAGTGCATACATGACTTAACATCGCAACGGATCTGCTACAGGACCTTAGAAATGTCATTAAGAAAAATATCAAAATATTGTGCAACACGCAATGGGAGAACACTAACCTTGGAGCTAAAATACATCTAGCCCAAGACAATGTAATGCAAAAAAGCCTCGTCAATTCACTGAACAGAAAACACATAACAGTATGCGTTTTCAAGGCTGAGAATGGAGCATACAAATCTCACTCACGTGCACCTAATTTCGAAGAAGAACCAACAAAATAAGATATTTTCAATGCAACAATCACAGTGGTACTCACGTTAATTGATTGCTAAAAATACCAATATGTTTGGGGATGCAAACCACATAGATTACTTATCGGTGGATAAGATTCTCCTTGGATTCTCTGAACTTAATTGCTGTTTTCCAGCATGTGTCATGAATATTGGACAGTACAGAATTGCATAATTTAGTTGGAACAGGATCGGCAATGCATGGTACGTCTTTTGTGTGTAATATAACACGTGGCAGACTGAAGTAAATTAGCCTTCTACAACTTGAATTATGTGGAATATTATTAGTCGCATAACTATTGAAAAAGACTTGGACAACTGTGGACTTAAAATTTACAAGGTCATTTTATTGATTAAGGTGTTACCAAGTTGGTGTGAAAATTTTCATAGTGAACCGAACTTCCAAAATTCAACGCCTAACACAGGACACTTGGAGTCGCGTATGGCCAGAGCAAAATCCAGCAGCTTATATGTTTCGCAGTCTTAATCTCTTGACATTATCCACGGCACAATGTCAACGCCAGCAATTAAATTTCAACGACGAAATGTCAAGTGAAAAATATTTCAGAGCAAAGATAAATTGAAAGGGCGTTTCTCGTATTGGAAGATAGAGAATTTCATATTTTCAACTGACTTTCCATGTATACATGGGCTATTACTTAAGTTTTTTTAGTAATTTGAGGACAGGTCTGGACAAAGTAATAAATCTTACAGGATACTATTGGCACACGATCGAGTTTCTACGTCTGAACTTATTGAGGATAGCACTCATTTTTTAAAACTTGCACAATGGGCGTATTTCAAATAAAATAATAATAGTCTGCAAAACAATTCAGTTATCGCGTCGTCCAGTATATTATATTCATTGAATCCGTTTTTAGACAACTGGTTTCCGAACTCCAAACACCCTATATCATGTATCAGAAACATCTATTTAGTACAGTGCTTATTTGGTACGAAAAGTTAAAGGTACTGTGTGTTGGTTATGAAACCGTAACTAAGTAAACCGAAACTAAAATGGTGTTCCTGCAAGTCGGCACATTCGAACGCGTTCGACCGTATCTAAGCGTGAGAGGTTCAAAAATGCTCGAGCCTAGCTCGAGTCGGTCGCTGACTTGAAACTGTTTGGTTGCTTGATATATTTCAATGCTTGACAAATTTGAGCGCTTGAATATCTGAATCAGTGCATTTATATTATTGCCCGAATTTGTGTCCCACACGACAATGTTGTCTAACGTGTCTTCTGGAAGGCAAAGAGATGTGCAATGAAAAGAGGTTCTGAGTCTGATTATTATGAAAAAAATACGATGACCTTGCAGAAACCGTTACAACGATCTTCAGAAGATTTTTTGTTATCACCATCAGATTTACGCCTTAAAACCATGTACATTCTATTTAATCAATTTTTTTCACTTTCAATAGTAGCGGAAATAATTTAGGTGCTCGAGTTAAAATTAACACCCTGTATAATAAATTCAAGATTAACAATATATATCAATGTAAGCACTTTTATGATTTCAGTAATTGTAAAATAACAGATCTAAGGGCGGTATTCATAGTCGTTTCTTATTCTTAAGCATTTCCTTAAGCATTTGCTTAAGTCCTGCCTAGATTCATAGTCGGGAAATAAGCATTTACTTAAGCATTTATTTAAGCATTTATTTAGTAAAGAATTCTTATTTGAATCCTGATTCAAATTCAGTTCTTAAGAACTTCTTAAGCACATATGTATTCACAGTCAAATAAAAACTTCTAATCCGGATATAAGGCGACCTTATTTTTCAAAAGTTAGGTTACATTTCAAGTCGACGTTTGACACGACTTAAGATTATGCTTCGTCGTAAATTAAAAGTAATTTTGAATTATACTAAACTGTATAATTTTATCGATAATAAACAATATTTTTGCATGTTTAATTCTTTTTTAATTTTTACCATATCATTGATATTTCATCCAAACACGTATGTACAGTGTACATATTTCGATTATTTTATCATAAATAATTATATAATTAGCTTGTAGTAACTAAGGAAACAGTATATAAACAAAATATATTTTGACAATAGATTTTCTTATTACGATCTTGGACGTTCAAAAGTAAACTTGAATTTTTCTCAGCTACAAATAAATGAATTATTAAACAAAAATGATGATTAATATGTAATTCGTAACAGATATCTTCGCTTACCTGAATCTGTTCTCTGCTGCAACTAAATAATGATTAATAAATAAGTAATTATTATTATTATAAATAATTAATTGTGATCTATTATATTTTTCACAAATTTCTCTCCGTGCATCTACTTTATCTTTTAAGGTGGTACTGTCACTCTTTTTTTCAATAACGTGACTGTACTCTTTAATAAGTTGTATAAATAAATGTTTTTCAATATCGCTGTAATGTTTTTTTGTAGCAATTTTTATTACAACAGCACATAACACAAAAGAATTACACATGAACATTGTAACAGTTAATTAATTGATTAATAAGTGAAATGAATAACGGAACACAATGCAGATGCATTTTCAAAACCATTTCTCATTGGGTGATACAACGGAAAGTTTCTGACATTTGCTGAAGGTAATAAGGAATTGCTTAAGCATTTGCTTGACTAAGAAGTTCTTAAGCATCTACTTATTCGATAAGAACATCTTATGTTCTGACTCTGAATACACGAAGTCTTAAGTTCACCTTATTCGAATAAGGTGATCTTTGTTAATGAATTCTTAAACAAATGCTTGGGGCGCGACTGTGAATCCCGACCTAAGTTCTGTCATTTTGACGGTTTCGATAGTTCTAGTGTTAAACTTGATAATGTAGCGGTAATCTGATGGTAAGTAAACATAACAACTAAAACAAAAGTGATAGGAGAAGACGGAAGCTGAAAGGAAAGGAAGGGTGGCGGGGATTGGTGATGAAAATTCGCGGAGGAATAACGAACGTTGCTAGTGTCAGTCTGGATAGACCTTCGAAAGGGGGCCATATATTTTCATCGAGCGTGCTGCTAGTTCTATCCAGGGGAGCGGAAACAACAGGGTATATTATGGAATACTATCCGCAATAGGTTCCACAATCTCGGTGACCATTGTTTCGTGGTACCTACAGATGTGCTCCATTGTCGGTCCATCGGTACTCTTGCTCCAAAAGGAGAAAGAGAAAGAAAAAAAGAGAAACGTTTACGAAAGGAACGTATCAATTCTTTGTCGCATCAGAATATCTGTAGGCTTATCTAACGGGTGACTTACCTTGAAATCACGCTTTCACTCTTCTGGATTTCATTCAAATCCACAATTGTCTTATAGAAACAGTGGTTAAACAGGTGTTTATACTTTCCACTGAGCACTTCAAATGGTTCAAAATTAGAATGAAAACTTCATTATTCAACTTACGTTTTACAGAATAAAATATAATTTAGATCACGTGTGCTCTTAGTACATAAAATCCGTAATTTAATTATAAATAGTGATAACATATTTGATTTTTGTATGATGCATTAACATATTTCATACGAGGCAGAATTAAAGTCATTGAATTCTGTAAATGTTTCAAGATTATATATATTTCTTAATTTGGTTATACTGCGTGTTGCATAATTTTCGAAAACTCATAACAAGTTTAGGAAATTATATCAAATCTGTATTTCTAATCTAACACAGTTCACGTAACGTATCATTAGTCAAAACTATTAAAATTTTAATGGTCTTTTGTTATTCAAATTTATAAACACATGAATTAGTGCTACATGGAAAACATAAAAGAAATTTAACCAGTAAAAAGCACAAGGAGTAAGTGAACAGTAGTTTTTAATAAATAAACGAAAATTGAATAGTAATGTGTATCATTAATTCATTACTGTTCCAATAATAGTCGAAACGGAATGGAAATGTAAATCAGTGAATGCATGTATTACGTGTATTGAATGAATATGATTTCGTAGTAACCAATTCGTTCTTTTCAGTATGTTAAGTAAAAGCAATTATAAATTTTGTGTAAGCAATGATTCAGTTTTATTTCAGAACGGTTTCTAGATTTTTCGACTACGACAGGTTTCAAGAGATTTTGACTGTTTTTATGTTTGTTTCATTTGGTGGTACGTTTGAAAGATATTTTAGAGGAATTCGAAGTGGTGTGATTGGATAGGTATACACTTTCTCGATCTCTAGCTGTTAGTCAGCAGCAGTAAACAATAAAACAGTAAAACTGGTGTACTATTGAAAAATTTCCAGGTACAATATGACTTGAATTATTATTCGTATGTATTTGATTAAGGCAAAATTCAAAATTCCTTGCTTAACAATTTTTTCCGTGACTACGTACACCAGAGTTAGTTTATCGTTAATAATTTGTCACAAGATATTTATACTCGTTGTAAGTGTAAATTTAACCTAAATATTAAACATCGACACCAGAAAAATAGTACTTGATTTTGAGTGACGTTAAATAAAAATTCATATTCGTTAAATTCAGTTAAAAATTTTCGCTACGAGTCGGGCTTGATAACATAAACAAAAAAAAATTAGTAATGCACGATTAATTATTACAGGGAAGCAACTATATGAAATTCATTTGAAAAATTCCAACAGCATTAAATTATATAAAAGAAAAAAGCGTTGAAAAGATTGATTAATTTAAAGATGGATGGGAATAGTTGGAGAGAATCACCCAGTAGATAGTGAGAATACCTTTCAAGGATAGAGTCACGCAATAACGGGGTGAGTAGTGGCGGTAGCTATACTAGTAGTAGTAGTTGGTTTGATGCCAATGAACGAGTAGGTTGGCATAGGTTGGTTGGTTGGGGTAGGTATTCCGTTTGTATAATGTACCTACTCACTCGTATCGGACTGTCTCTCTGTGATGTGAACGCAGCCTCGGGCTTATTATATACCTCAATCTCTGAATACTACCGTCTCTGTCGAAATAATGATTACCCGTCACTCCACAGTTTCGGGGAAAAACGAATCCTTCCCTTTTAGCTATCCCTTCTTTCTCTTTTCCTTTCGCCCCCCCCCCTCCCACACTTGCACCTGTCTACTCGATATACATTTTGTTTCGTTCCTTCCAATAATTGAATCACTCATTGTTCACATTTTAGATTTGTCTACACTAATAGCTTGTATTGTTGCACTGTAATAATTAACATTATGGAAATCGAACAGTACACTTGGGCATAGTTTAAATAATAAGACTAATCAACTGACTTCAAGTAATTTTACGATAATTATTCGATAACTTAAAATGTTTTTTTAGCAGAGACCAAAAATAACAGGTATTTGAAACATTTTTTGGAAAAATCATTGAGCAAAAAGTAATTTTTATGTAAATAAAACCCAGATATTAATAAATTTCGAAGAAAGTTTTCAAAAAATGACGTGATTAAAAAACATGGATTTTAACTATTTTGGTTACGAGTAACTGTTCTAGATGATCAAAATTTTTGTTAGTTACCAATAACAGTTATCGATGATGGAATTTTTTTTAGTTGCGAAGAACCATTATTGGCTACGAAAATTATATTGTTTTTTAGTGAATTGTTTTGATATTTAAGTTACTGGTTTTAAGTTAATTGTTTGGTATTAAGTATATTAAGTTTGGTATTACAGTTATCGATGACGGAAATTTTTGTTAGTCGCGAATAACTATTATTGGGTACGGAAATTATATTGGTCACGAATAACCATTATCAATGACAGGAATTTTTGTTTGGTTACGCGGCAACCAATATACATGACGAGAGTCTTATTTCGGTTACTTTCAACCATTGTCGATTTTTATTAATGTGATTTTCATTAATGTATCTATATTTTAACTGAAAATATATAAATTCTATAATTCATTTTGCGTCACTGATAGATACATCAATAAAAATAACGTTAATAAAAATTGTCGATAGTCTAAAGTAACCAAAATATAACTCTCGTCATGTATGATATATTGGTTATTGCGTAACCAAAAAAAATTCTTGTCATCAATAATGATTATCGGTAACCAAAAGAAAATTCTCGTCATCGATAATGCTTACGTGCAACTAAAAACAATTTCCATCATTGATAATGGTTATATATAACCAATGTCAGACCGGGGCGAATTGTAACACAAAGTTTTCAGAATTTTTTCTCGAGAGATCAGGAAATAGTTTGCGTAACTTACTGTTCATATATTTGGTCAACTCATTGAGTGTAAATATGTGACAAAATAGTAAATTGTAACACGTCTGTTTTATTTAGTTAAACACAAATATGAACACAAATAAATATTTAATTAAAAAATTACAATTATGTTACATTTTACCCCGTGTTGCAACTTACCCTACTATTCACCACTCTTGTGTAGGAAATTATACAATGCACTATATTCCATCGACGTGTGTCGTACTCGATAATGCAATATCATCGACAAATTTCCATTCCGGGAAGTGAATAACTTTTTCAATGCACTTCCGCTGAACGCGTGTACGCACGCAGGCAAGTGAAAAAGGAAAACCAGGCGAAAGATAAGGGGAAGGGGGTACGTAAGTTGGAGTTCCAGTAAAATAAATAGATTTTTGCCAACAGGATGGAAGATTGAAAAGCTGATAAAAAAATGGATTGTTCGAGGATGACGAATCTCCGCGTCGATAGGCGTCGAGGATGAGAAACAAAAGGTATTGTGTTCGTTTCATCCGCTCGAGCGGTCTACCAAAGAGAAACGAGAAGGTGCTGGTATCGTAGTGGTAGTGAAAATCGAGGAACGATATTCATCGGTAGCTCCGAACGAAGTCTTCGTCGGTTGAAAGTCGACCGATGGAAAATCGTGAAAATGATATGCTGGACAATGGGTATTGTTCGAACCGATCGCCACGTCTGCCCTCCCACCATCGGTACTGTCTGCTTGCCTTCGCTTTGCTTTTCGTCTCTGGATACTCGAATCGGTGGCGGCCGCGGTTGCGGTTGCTTACCAGAGAAACTCGGATTCGCGAATCGTTCTTCCAGAAAACGACAGTCCAATAGGAATTTTCCTTATTTTCCTAACCCCCTTTTTCACCCTCCCCACTTCTTCGCCCTTTGTTTATGTTGCCTCACGCTTTGTGAATTCCAACTAAACACTAGATTACTAGAATGCAGAATAGCATTTGCACCATTCGACACTGCGCTTAATTATAAATTAATTTGTATTCCAATACGATGGACAAATAGAATTTTCAGCGGTATAATTACATAGCATGTCTATTATATGTTTGGTTCTTTATGATTTGTCAGATGATTATGATTAATTTGGTCTATCTCTTTAATTCTGTTTTATGGACCTTAAAGATACAAAAATGTATGATCCAGAGAGGTAAACACAATTCAAACAGTTGTTCGGATTAAGAGAAAGTTGTGTAAAACGGGATAGGCGGCTCGAACGGAGTTGTTACGTCCCGCGTTGCGGTCGTTACTCTACTTATAATTTCGGGTCCTGGCTCTTTTAAGCTGCTAAAGCACGCCCTGTCTAAACTTATCGGTGAAGTTCGCGGTTTGGATTTGGAACGGGAGGAATAGGAAATCACTCTCGTTTATAATAATAATGAAGATATATTCTAACAATCAAAATAGAAATAAAAGATACAAATAAGTCTTAACATACCAATAGTGATGAACATGAATGATACGCTCGTGTCGCTTTCAGTCGGTTCGATCGGGATTTCGGGTACTTGAAAGGGCGGAAGACTCGCTGGCGCTCGGAGCCGTGATACAGGGTTTAAGCACTGCGGGATACGTTGTCGCCGTCTCGGACGTTGCACTTTGCGGTCCGGTGTCTTATAAAACTCGTCTGTAGGCCGCGCGTAATCGCGAGGTCGCGTCGTACAAGGAAGAGATATCGTATCGAAACCCGAACTGAACAGCTGAGTGACCGCTGTCGCTCAGCCCGCTGTTACATATAAGAGATTAAAGCGGAGCGCGATTGTCGAAGAGCGAACGAACAAGGCGTAGAAGAATATCGCACGAGCCAAATCTGTCACGATGTAAATGCGAGCCGGAATACTGAGCCAATACTTGAACGAATACAGATCTGATACTGAACGAAACTGAACGAAAACTGATCACTTCACGATTTCTCGGTTTTGAACAATCCTTTTATAAGTTCTTCCCCCCTTCCTTTTGTTAGAAAACGCCCAAGACACGGGGTAGCAACAGGCTATGATTCACGATGGTCGCCGAAGCGGAGTTTAGGATCGCTGACGTTTCTGTCAGCGTCCCGAAAAAAGGACAACCACGCCCGTTGCTTCCACGTGTCGTTGAATTAACGGTTTTCGCTCGTTCTTCGCGTTTGAAAGTAATAAGATAAGAATGTGCAATGAAAAGAGGTTCTGAGAATGCAGGATATAACATCCCCCGCCTTAGACTCGAAATAGTCTCGAGAGAATTTTTCGAGATTATCCTCTGTTCGTTGCATATTTTTGGGGATGAGAATGACTTATATTTAAATGAAATCGCAGTGAGGAGTGATCGCAATAATAGTGGTGGTGGTAATGATACAATAGTAACTAATTTTGTTAGTAGCGGTAGAAGGAAGTTGCAATATTGGTTATGGTTATGATAGGATAACATACTATGTATGTAAAAGATCGCAATAATCGATGATACAATATTTATGCATATTTATTTTATAATGATGAACAATAAGTAGGAAAAGTACAATAATATTGGGATGACTTAGATACAAGAAAAAAAAATGTGTATGGTATAATATAAGATATGATTAGTATAAAATATCGTAACGCAATGGGGTGTAGATATAAATTATTAGATGAATACTTAACAATGCCCTTACTAAATGTTACAATAAAGTTGAGTATGGGTGATAGGACAGGGTGTTTCGAATCTTCGAAACGGCGGTACCAAAGCTGTTGCGTACACAGGGGGACACTACGTGGCACAATCAATTGTCCTGTTATTGCAGTGCTGATTCCTCTAATGTCGTCTGGCTTCCGGTGTTCACGGTCTCTACCTCGAATCGTGGCGGTGTGGCCCTGATCCGTGGGTTGGCCGGTCGGTGGTGGCGTGGAACTGATATGTATGCCCGTAGGCACCCAGTGCAATTTCCGTTATCCTTTATCTGCAGCACTTGGCTTCTGCAACGAGTACACAGCGTGGCGTGCCACGCTCTGTCCTCCAGAATCAAGTAGTGATGCGGACCCCAGTGGTACTGTAGAAGATCTTCCTCCTGTTCCAGGTAGGCACAAGGCCCACATAGTACCTGGTGCGTGTTCATGTCGACCAGGTCTGTTCCCCTGACGCACCTCCTGCGATGAAAAGGCGTTTGTTCCTGTCCCGGCAGGATGGCCTCGGCTAATGACCTCGGTCCTGGCTCTCTTCTATCGTCTAAATGCGGCTCCAAGCGTAGCTTTGGGTATTGGTGTCCCATCTTGGATACGTTGTGTTTTGGTTGAAGTTGAAGTGACTTTTACTGACGAAGTTTCCTGACGAGGTTTCGCTCAGTTGTCTTTGATACCTTTGATTGCCCCTTGCCAATTCGCTCTGGTTTTATTAGTTTCTCCCTTTCTGCTTCCGTCGGTCGGAGTCTTCGCCGTTAGTGCTGACGGATGAGAAACGGTTGCTATCTGCGGTTCCGAGCTAGTATACCTCTATTGCCTTATATGGTATAGTGCGGGGGTATTTCGTGCATTTCCATCAAGGTAGGTGTGGTGTGGGGAGTTGCTATGCTCGGTAGCGGTGCTGATGTTACGTCCCGCGTTGCGGTCGTTACTTTATTTATATTTTCGGGTCCTGGCTCTTTTAAGGTGCTAAAGCACGCCCTGTCTAAACTTACTGGTGATGTACGTAATTAGGATATGGAACGGGAGGGATAGGAAATCACTCTCGTTTATAACAACAACAAGATATATTCTAACAATGAATAAAATAAAATATACAATTAAGTCTTAACATACCAATGATGATGAATGATTACCGCTTGCGGCTGGTTCAGTCGGGGTTTCGGGTCCTTGAAGGGGCGGAATACTTGCTGGCGCTCGGAGCCGTGATGCAGGGGTCGGGCACTGCGGGATACGTTATCACCGTCTCGGACGTCACACTTCGCGGTCCGGTGTCTTATCGAACTCGCCTGTTAGGCCGCGCGTAATCGCAAAGTCGCGTCGCACTGAATAGGAAACGTCACGGAACCCGATACTGAACAGCTGAGTGACCGCTGTCGCTCAGCTCGCCGTTACGCGTGAAGAAACGTAGACGAAGCACCGTCTAACAAGAACGAATCACAATAAGGAGAAGAGGCCTTGCCCGGTTTGGACAATTGCTTTTATAGTGTTTTTCCCCCTTCCTTTGTTGAAGAACGTGGAAGGTACGGGGTAGCAACAAGCTATTGTTCGTCAGGGAATTCTCGAGTCGTCGTGGCGGTGTTTCGATATTGCTGATCCGTCCGGTCCGTTGGTCAACGTCCCGTCGGTCAACGTCTCGAGGATTCTCGACTACGCGCGTAGCTTGACGTGTCGCTGATTTGACGATTTTCGCTCGCTCTTCGTGTTGCGTAGTAATATAGTAAAAATGTGCAAGGAAAAGAGTTAATGTTCCTAACCGGATATAACATCCCCCACCTTAGACTCGAAATAGTCTTGAGAGACTTTTTCGAGATTATCCTCTGTTCGTTGCATATTTTTGAGGATGAGAATGACTTACATTTAAATGAAATCGCAGTGAGGAGTGATCGCAATAATAATGGTGGTAGTAGTGATACAATAGTACTTAATCAATTTGTTAGTGCATGAGGAGGACGGTGCAATATTGGTTACGATTATTATAGCGCTGTTACGTCCCGCGCTGCGGTCGTTACTTTATTTATATTTTCGGGTCCTGGCTCCTTTAAGGTGCTAAAGCACGCCCTGTCTAAACTTACCGATGATATACAGAATTAGGATATGGAACGGGAGGGATTGGAAATCACTCTCGTTTATAACAACAACAAGATATATTCTAACAATGAATAAAATAAAATATACAATGAAGTCTTAACATACCAATGATGATGAATGATTAACGCTTGCGGCTGGTTCAGTCGGGGTTTCGGGTCCTTGAAGGGGCGGAATACTTGCTGGCGCTCGGAGCCGTGATGCAGGGGTCGGGCACTGCGGGATACGTTATCACCGTCTCGGACGTCACACTTCGCGGTCCGGTGTCTTATCGAACTCGCCTGTTAGGCCGCGCGTAATCGCAAAGTCGCGTCGCACTGAATAGGAAACGTCACGGAACCCGATACTGAACAGCTGAGTGACCGCTGTCGCTCAGCTCGCCGTTACGCGTGAAGAAACGCAGACGAAGCACCGTCTAACAAGAACGAATTACAATAAGGAGAAGAACCCTTTGCCCGGTTTGGACAATCGTTTTATAATGTTTCCCCCCTTCCTTTATTGAAGAACGTGGAAGATACGGGGTAGCAACAAGCTATTGTTCGTCAGGGAATTCTCGAGTCGTCGTGGCGGTGTTTCGATATTGCTGATCCGTCCGGTCCGTTGGTCAGCGTCCCGTCGGTCAACGTCTCGAGGATTCTCGACTACGTGCGTAGCTTTCACGTGTCGCTGATTTGACGATTTTCGCTCGCTCTTCGCGTTGCGAAGTAATGTAGTAAAAATGTGCAAGGAAAAGAGGTAATATTCCTAACGGGATATAACAGCGCAATTAATGAGTGAAGTATAGGTGTAATGTATGTATATTCATTACGTAAAACAAAAAAGGAATATAATGCTTATAGATAAGTGATTATAATATAATGTAGAAGTAAGAGAAAACAATAATAAAAAAAAATTATGTGCTTATAAGTAAATGGTTATAATATGGTGTGGTATAATAGAATGTAGTATACAGTAAAATGGGGAATAAAAAAAAAACAAATGATAAGATATATTACATAGGGGCCTAATTTTGGGAGGGCGGGGCAGGTTCTTCTTCCTCTCCGGTCTGGGTTCCGGTGTCCGTCGTACTGGCTTCGAACCTGGGCGGTGCCGCCCTCAGCCGTGGGTAGGCGGCCCGGTGTGCACGGGGTACCGCGAGGTACGCCCGCAGGCACCCCGTGCAATTCTCGTTGCCTCTGTCGGTTAGTATCTGGTCTCGGCAACGCGTGCACCGGGTCGCGTGCCACGCCCTATCCTCCATGATTAGGTAATGCTGCGGACCCCAATGAAACTGCTGGAGGTCCTCCTCCTCCTCCAGCCGTGCGCAGCTCCCGCAGAGTATTTCATTCGTATCTCGGTTCACCAGGGCCTTCCCCTAAATACACCTTCGGCGCTGGAACCCTGCTTGATCCCTCGCTGGCAGGATTGCCTCAGCCAGCGAGGTTGGGCCCGGGGTCCTCCGGTCATCGAGGTGCGGGTCCATTCGCAGCCGAGGGTACATAGCGTTGTGTCCCATGATGTTTGACGGTGTACTGACGAGATGTCTTGGTGTACTGACGAGATGTCTTGGTGTACTGACGAGATGTCTTGGTGTACTGACGAAGTGTTTGACGGCTTTGAATGTTCCTGGCCAATTCGCTCCGGTTTTATTAGTTTCTCCCTCCTTGCTTCCGTTGGTCGGAGTCTTCGTCGTTAATGCTGACGGATGAGGAACGGTTGCTATCGGCGGTTTCGAGTCCTAGTATGCTTCTATTGCCTTATATGGTTCGTGCGGGAGTATTTCGGGCATTTCTATCAAGGTTGGTGTGGTGTGGGGAGTTGCTATGCTCGGTAGCGGTGCTGATTTAGCTATTTTGTTGCGTACGGATTCCTCGTGTCCCCGGGTGGTTCCACGTTTCCTGTACTTCTTATAACAAAATATACCGATTGCCGCAATTACAGCGACTCCTATTGTTCCTGTCGTTGCCGTGGCTCCCTGTACTCCGTATGTAATAATGTTTTGGACCCCCTCAGGAGCAGCTAGCATTTTGGCTTCACTCTCGATGTTCTCCAGGGCGATGGTGTTTCCTAAGGAGTTATCGTTGCGGAGGGTTTCCAGATCTTTATTTGTTTGGTTTAGAATGGGAATTCGTATTGTGAATTTTGCCGAATCTTTTCACATATTACCTCGAGCTGGTTTGGCGACATTATCGCGGGCTGCAAAATTCCTAATTTTGCGAATGTAATTGCGTCAATTAATATTGTTAAGCCTCTAATATACTCGTCTGTTTGCCTGTTAAGATGGTATTCCCATTTACTCGCCGCTGATTTCATTTCCGCTATGCGTTCTCTCCTTTCTAATTTGCAGAATTCCGAAGCAAGCTCGGTAATCCTGGAACTCATTCTCGTAGTCATATTACGCAGGTGATCTACCTCGGAGTGTATGTTCTGAAATTTCGATCTAACTATATGCGTCTGATTGCCGAGCAGTTCGGCCGCACGTGCTTCACTCTCGTGGATTTTTGCTAACTCCGCATTGTAGAAATGTGCGTCATCCTCGTCGAGGGTACCGAATAGGAAACGGCTGACCGTTCCTACTAATCCTAGAGGGGCGCTCCTTTTCTTACGAGAAGGGTTGGGGATTTTTATAATGTTATTTAAGAGGTCTTCGTACGCTTTGGCTTCGGCTAATTTGCGGTCCAGCTCTTTCGTGTTTGTTTCGTCCCGGCAGGTATTATCGTCGCGCGTAGCGCAGAGTTCCCGTACCTGGTCTATTTGGTTTCGAATTCCTCGTCCAATGCTTAAGAGATTACTGATTTCTAGTGAAGTTACTAGTTTCCAGGTCACGTGTGAAATTCCTATTGTAGGGAGTTCTTCGTAATACAGACCGGAATTATGTTTGAATTGAGTTAATTTATAATCTTTTGGTGTTTGCGCTGATGCTGTTATAATCCACGTGATTCCAAGCAGGATCCCGACCCGAGTTGTCGTCATTTTAATCAAAATTTGAAACGGAATAGGGCAAATCTGTAAACCTATCATAATTAATTTCATAGGAAGGAGAGTGAGCAAACTTTGTTAGGAAATTGAAGCAAGTGACAACGGTGTCGACCTTTGAACAAACCACGGTGACCGTTGCAATTTGCTAACCTTGCAATTTGCTAACTTTCTGAATTGAGAGACCGTCCTTCGCGACTAGAGTCGTCAAGGAGGTTCAACCTAACGTAAGCATGTTTCAGCTTGTCCAAGTGTTTCGCTATTTTCTTACCGTTTCCTGCCAATAGAATCGCATTATTTTGCTCTGAAATTTCGCAAATTCTGTAAGGACCCTCGTAATGTTGATCGAATTTTGATAGACGAGGTTCCATTAATACGTAGATAAGGTCATTCGGTGAAAAAGTTACTTGGTTGCTCGTCCGATCATAATTTAATTTTGATCGAGCTTTGCTGTTGTCTACATTTCGCCTAGTTAAATTTTGAATTTCGTCCAATCGTTCTACCAGATTTTGAACGTAGATGGGATATGTTAGGAGCACTTCGCGAGACATCGGGGTGAAGGGGTCTCTAGCTAATTGACCGAAAACTACCTCGTACGGAGTAAAGTTCGTTGCTTCGTGTACCGATGTGTTATATGAATATGTCGCGAAGGGTATATAAAG
>NW_015374116.1:940-4783 GCF_001272555.1 Dufourea novaeangliae | reverse complement strand
TTGTTAATGGTTACAATTACGCGCCCTGGGTTTAGGTCTTCGGTGATTAATTCGGTCTCCTCTAGGAGTCCGAGAGCCTTTAGAGTTTTACAATTTCCGCTTGTTAATATCCGATCCGCTGAAATAAAATGCGCGTAATTATCTGGTTCTGTCGTTAAGGTTGTTTTAGAAACCGAGATTTCGCACTGTTTCGGATTTAATTTCGAAGTGACATTTTGGTTCTGAAATTGTGGTTGATACGAATCTATAAACGTATCGAATTTTGCTTCTCTATTTTCTTTAACAGAATGAACGGTGGTACTTTGTTCGTTCGAGACATTTCCGATCGTTATTCCAGATTCGTCTGGTTCGGCGAAGACCATGGTCGATTGTGGTACCTCTAACAAATCCGTTGGAGGAGGTAAAAACCATGAGACACGTTTTTTCGCGATAGGAGGTTGGATTTTCGTGTTACGGGTCGAGTCTTCGTTATTTGACGGTTCTGCCTGATCCAGACTTCGAAGAAACGTGATTTCTTCTGTGGTGAGACATGGTGGAAGATTGTTGTTGTACCCCTGTTGCTTTTGTTGAACGTTTCCCGTTCGGGTTACGTCTTCTGTACTGTCGAATTCTGGTTCACCTACGTGTGCTGTTTCTGTGCCTGTGGAATTTGCGTCAGGTGCGTTACCCAGATAATCGTGAGACGGAAGGTCGTCTATGTCGTCAGGATGTATCGAATCTTCGGTTTCCTCTAGGATCAGAGATGGTGGTTCCTCGTAGTTCGGTCTTGGGAGATTCTGATTTCGACTTCGCACTCGTTGTGCTATTCCTGACGTTTGAGATGTGTTTTGTGCCGGGCCTTCTCCAGGTACTAAGGGGAGAGCTTGTATCACAGGGTTTCAGGGTTTTTACGAGCCGTGATCGAAGTAAATGTCAGATTACGAAAGCTAAGATTTTGGCTTCGATATTTCGATCAAAGGATCCCACTTCTGACACCAATTTGTTACGTCCCGCGTTGCGGTCGTACTTTACATATAATGTCGGGTCCTGGCTCTTTTAAGGTGCTAAAGCACGCCCTGTCGAAACTTATCGGTGAAGTTCGCCGTTTGGATTTGGAACGGGAGGAATCGGAAATCACACTCGTTTATAACAATAATAAGATATATTCTAACAATCCAAATAAAAATGAAAGATACAAATAAGTCTTAACATACCAATGGTGATGAAGATGAATGATACGCTCGTTCGGTTTCAGTCGGTTTGATCGGTATTACGGGTCCTTGAAAGGGCGGAAGACTTGCTGGCGCTCGGAGCCGTGATGCAGGGGTCGGGCACTGCGGGATACGTTGTCACCGTCTCGGACGTCACACTTCGCGATCCGAACTGCACTCACACACGGCACGACTGCCGAATATGAGCCTCAACTTACAGACTGACTGACACAATCGGACTCTAACTCTTTCTCCGCGACTGAAGCTAGACTGCTCGTTATCCGAGAGTTTATATTGTCCCGGTGACTGTATGACATCGTAATGATTTCATTAGGTCACTAGTGCATGATGCAACGAGAAATGTCGATTAAGCATTTCCAATCTGATGGTTCTTGTTAATCGCGAGTGGGTCAGTGATTGCGCTTACAGTCGACATTTCTCGTTATGGTTTCAAAGAAACGAAATGTGGAATGAATTAAGTAATATGGCAAAAATGTGCAATGAAAAGAGGTTATGAAATACAGGATATAACACTCCTATATATAAGGAAATCTCCTATCAGTTTAACAATAATATATGGAAACTTCCTGAAAATCAGTTCTTTTATAATACTGGCAGTAGATAGTGAGTTAAACGCATTGGTAACGTCAAGGGCTACTGCAAGGAGAATTTTACCATTCCTGGTGCAGTAGTCCCTGAGCTCGAATACCTCATCCAATGCATCCACAGTTGCCATATTTTTGACAAAGCCGAACTGATAATGTCTAGTGTCACTCGTTCCCATATGTTGCACACCTCAGAAGTAACTGAGATGGGCCTGAACTTCTTTGTCATAGGAGTTTTTGGGGTGAGAACCACCCTAGCATACTTCAGGTTTATAGGAATCGATCCTTGCAAGTACGTATCCATGACTAGTTTCTTAAGTAGCTCAGGGTACGGTCTGTGTGTATACTTGATCATAGAGTTGGTTATAAGATCTAAGCCAGGAGCTTTTTTATTATTTAATGTGCTAATGTACATACTAAAATCTAAATTTTCTATTTTATTAGTAATATCAGATATGGTGTCGTCGGATAATCGATATTCTTCGACTATGGCCGTAATTTCCTGAAATTGTGTAATAAAATTGTTAAGGCTACCGGTTTGAAATAAGCTTTCAACAGTAGCTAGGATGTCACGATGATTCATTAAGTAGGGGTCAGCGTTTGCATAACATTTGTTTTCCAACTTAGAAAGGACACGGTAAGGCTTACCCCATGGCTCATTTTCCAGGATGTTAACGAAGTTTCTCCATACCCTCTCCTTGCTTTTGATAATAAGCAATTTTAAACGTTTCTTGGCTGTCTTACAATTACTAACAAGAGAGTCGATGTTTATCGGTTGCTTTTTACGAGCTCTGGTTAGAACGCGTCTAGCTTTTATGGTTTGCCTACGGGTTACCGCTGTCTCCTCAGTCCACCAGAAGGTGGGTTTGTATTTACTTTTCAGTGTTGATTTCGTGAGTGCGTTTCTAGCGGCGCACATAATAGTGTTGTATAGTTCTTGACTATTACCGGAGAAAGGATCATACAGCCTACTCAACGTATTGGTGAATTTTAACTGATTCCAATGTTTAATTATTAGATTTTTTTCGGTAATATCGGGTTGTTGACTCTAGTAGGAATATATATTATCATGGGTACATGATCAGAGGCAGAGTATGTTTTAATAATTTTAGAATGAATATTAATGTTATTATTCCAGTTACCAAACGCGAAGTCTATGATAGATTTAGAGTTTCCTTTCTTAAAGGTGTATTCACCTTTAGGTTTTATAGCCGTTAGATTAAATCTACTGATGATATTGAGAAAGCCGCCTACGAATAATATGTTATTAGGGAACGCTCGGAGGATGAATTCAACATTGTTGAGGAAGACGTCTTCTTCCTTACTACTTGCGTTGGGTGACAAGTACCCCGCTGTTATTATTAGGTTATCCACCTTAGCCGTGACTAGCCCTGGAAAGGAGTAGTCAGTCAAGGGCATATAGGTACAGCGATTGCTGACTGCGCCAATAGCCTGTTCGCCAGTGGGACAGATCTGTAAGTAGTTCGCGGGTGTATAAAGCTCGGAAATAGATACTATGTCAGCCTTGTATACAGCCACCGTTTGACTCATAAGATCATGAGCCAGGCGACAGTGATTGACGTCGAGGTGAAAAATCTTCAGCGCCATTATCTTCCCAGGGTAAGACTGTCTTTCTTCTTTTTGTAAAACTCTTTATATACCGGGCAATTATAAGCTCCAGCCCAATGTTGTCGGTCTTTTATATGTGTGTTATTTTTTTTGCAGAGGTGTTACGTCCCGCGTTGCGGTCGTTACTTTATTTATATTTTCGGGTCCTGGCTCTTTTAAGGTGCTAAAGCACGCCCTGTCTTAACTTACCGGTGATATACAGAATTAGGATATGGAACGGGAGGGATAGGAAATCACTCTCGTTTATAACAACAACAAGATATATTCTAATGATGAATAAAATAAAATATACAATTAAATCTTAACATACCAATGATGATGAATGATTATCGCTTGCGGCTGGTTCAGTCGGGGTTTCGGGTCCTTGAAGGGGCGGAATACTTGCTGGCGCTCGGAGCCGTGATGCAGGGGTCGGGCAC
>NW_015374116.1:0-706 GCF_001272555.1 Dufourea novaeangliae | reverse complement strand
TTTTCCCCCTTCCTTTGTTGAAGAACGTGGAAGGTACGGGGTAGCAACAAGCTATTGTTCGTCAGGGAATTCTCGAGTCGTCGTGGCGGTGTTTCGATATTGCTGATCCGTCCGGTCCGTTGGTCAACGTCCCGTCGGTCAACGTCTCGAGGGTTCTCGACTACGCGCGTAGCTTTCACGTGTCGCTGATTTGACGATTTTTGCTCGCTCTTCGCGTTGCGAAGTAATATAGTAAAAATGTGCAAGGAAAAGAGGTACTGTTCCTAACCGGATATAACATCCCCCACCTTAGACTCGAAATAGTCTCAAGAGACTTTTTCGAGATTATCCTCTGTTCGTTGCATATTTTTGGAGATGAGAATGACTTATAGTTAATGAAGTATTTTTAAAACAATAAATAATGACTTATATTTAATGAAGTATTTTTTGTGTAATTTAATGTAGTTGCAGTGAGGAATGATCGCAATTAGTGATGGTAGTAGTGATACAATAATTACCAATTTGTTAGTATCTGTAGAAGTACATAATAACCGTTGTTAATGGTTATTACAAAAGTGAAATTTTATTGGTGGAGTGATACGGTAAAATGTTTCTTTATTACTAATTATATAATTATTTCAATTTCCTTATAAATAGTTGATTATGGTATTGGTATAGTTGTAGTATAAATTTGTAAAAAGGGAGAACAAAGAGAGAGAAAAAAAAA
>NW_015374115.1:3102686-3121120 GCF_001272555.1 Dufourea novaeangliae | reverse complement strand
TTTTTATTCCCGTCAAATCATATAGGTACACGCAATATGAATGGAATATATAACACTTCATTTATGCTAATAATACTCAGACTTCATGCTTTATCGGTAACGTCGGGTATTGACACTAAAATGGTAAGGGGGCTTCTGACGCCCTCGAACCATGGGACAAAAAATTACATTGCATGTTAGGTCTATTCATATATCTCGTCTGTGGTTTTATGTAATTATCTAATAACAATTTGTGTGATTGTTTCGCCCCGAAGATGGTAAAATACAGCACGAGTACAACCAGTTCCATGTACTCATCGATAGATGCCGCGATGACATCGATTTCAGGAATTTTTGTTTCGATTTTTATGAATAAAATAATTTTTTCTAAAATTTTCTTCAGATACTTTTCAAAGCTTGATGGCAGATTATAAACCGTAAGTTTGTTAAACGTTTCAAATTAGTGTTCATGTTTTTTAACCAAACAAGCAAAAAATCTTTCCGACAGTTATGATTCAATAATTAAGAATAAGGAAAAAAAAGTTGGCTATCGTATAAAAAAATTAGCTAGATACGCGTGCAATTGAATATGACTTGGCTAATGCGTCTGTTCATTGTATTCTATTTCTACTTATTGCCAGCACGAATACATGCGAGACAGATGAATCTTCAAAGTCGAAGTTTTTCGGAACTGATATCCCAAATGAAAAAGTTTTCTATATTTTTGACTTATTTTTTCACGTACAATTACCTCTTAGCTGATTAACTCACCAGTTATACGACACCCTGTATAAGCTAGTATGGACAACATTCAGTCCGCAAAATTTCACGATTAGATTCTAACGGTTCTAACAGTTCCTTCGATACTTTTCATCTCTGTAATGAATAGAATACAAAATAATAAAAAATTTAGACCTTGAATTTCGAGGTGACAGTGAATTTCGAGGGAAGTTTCTTAAACTGATCTCCACCGATTTGATGGTGTAGAATCCACCTAGGATAGCCACGACAAAACCTTTTTTTCAATGTCCTGTACATATACAAATAATGTTCAATTAGTTTTAGCACATTATTTATGTCAAATCTCTGTGGAATAATATTATTCACTTTCTTTAATATAATAATTAAATTAACATCCAACGTTTTCTCTTTACAACCCAATTATCAAGCCGTCTCAAGAGAAAATCCAACACAGATCACCGTTAATCCACGTGTTGAATTGGAATCATTATCTAACCTCTTATCTGTGAATGGCGAGTATATTCGTCATGAAGAAACGACAATTTTTTATGTAATGACGAGTATACTCGTCACGCGTGAAAACTAATTACCACTTGTTATTTAAATTAAATTTTCATGCAAACGAAAACATATTTGTAAATTTTAGACATTTTAGAATATTGTAAGACTATTTAGCTATACTAGTCCTTTTCACATCATTTTTCTAAATAATTTCTTCCTATGAATGAAAATTATTATAAAAGGGGGTTGCGACTCGAAAAAAGATTGGGAAACACTATCCTAGTTCTCTATTAAGCCAAACACTCTCTTTATTTCTCTCTCTTTCGTCCGTCTTTTAATTGTATGTTTCAACTTACCGCGCGACTAACGAGTCAATCTTATTTTCCAACGTAACTCCTCGTTTATCCCCTCCCACCCTGCCATTGCACTGTGCCGGATTGTACGGCAGCTTTCGCCGTTCCCGCCACCACACTTCGTCGCCCCCCCTTTTGGTGTTCTATTCTTTTTATTTTTCTGTCTTCGTTCATCGGCGCGCCGCGTCCTCAACGGTACGGGAGGTGGGGGTGGGGGGCGCTTTGACGAGCCTGGATGGGGTTGACACTAGAAGACACCGACGGGACGAAGAGGGATATTCGATGGCTTAGGAGAAATCGCCGTTAATGGCTCGGGCCGAAGGATTTCCTGGCCGTTCCCGGGGGCTTTTTTACGAAGCGGTGAGGGGGGGGGGAAGGTTTCCGGTCGGGCCGATCTAAAGCGCTCACTCAAATCAAGATTCTCACCTTTTCACGCGGGCAGGATGAGCCGGATGGACCGGAGACCGTCTTCTCGCCGTTTCTCGTCGCCCGTTTTTTCTTCATCCATCTTTCGAGACCCTCCACCATCTTGGTTCGCCGTTCCCTTTCTTTGCTTTTTCGAGGGTTGAGCCTTTTCAAGACGCCATCACCGTTTTTTTTTTTTCGCCACGGTGCTAAATGGCCAGTTTTTCGGGGGACCACACGAGGTCCGACCATCTTGTTCTTCGTTCGACGAGAGGGAGCTTTCTTCAACGGGTAATCTGAAATTGACGTAATGATGATGGATCTCCGCCGGTGGAAATTAACGGCCCTTGCTACCCCAACCCCACCCCTACGGCCATTGGGCCTTGCCACGAACAACGTGGAAATTTGAGAATAACGAACGAACGTAAATACGGGGGTTGGAGCTGGCGATTTCGAGGGAGGGTGGCTGATGAGGGTTGTAAAGAGGGCTGCTTTTGGAGAACCGAGATTTGGACGACAGTTTATTCCGATTGTAAATTGAGATAGAATTATTGTCTTATCGGGATTGTCGTTATGTGACGGTGATTTGTTCAAGGAAACTCGGTTTTCAGAGATTTTGGACACTTCGTCGCTCTAGTTCTTAATTGTTGTATCTCCACTAGTTTCTAAACTGAGAAAACTGATTTTAAAGTTTGACGAAGTTTAATATTATAGACGCAGGGAAGTAATAACGGTATTTAAATAATTCAGATCACTTTGCAATGTACTTGTCACCTGTATTTGAGTGACGTGGCAGTCAAAGTCTTAAAAACTGTTATTATTCTCGTAACTTTAGTGTACAAGATCTACCAAAATATATACACATTTTTCATTAAACACAATCTTTGGTCATTATTCACTTACTCGCTTTTTAACTTACAAACCGATTGTATCTATCTTCTCTTGAATAATTTCCTGCTAGTTTTCTTTTTAAATGCCCGGATTTCAGTTATTTTGCACGTTCTTTTTTTCGAGGCGTTATCCACACTCTCGAGCAAGCAAAACAGTTTTTAAGTAACGGTGTATGCAGAAACGGGTCGGGCGATTATCCGGATAACATAGTCCTCACCGAGACGTTTAGATTGAATAAAGAAAAAGCACTAGAGTGCCGGTACCAGCTCGCAGACGACGCTTATGCCCCGCTTGCACGCAATATTAATTCTAGGGGGGAACTATGTTTAACCGTCCTATCGTATTCTTCCATACACGAAATAGAATTATGCTTCCGTATCCGTTGCTGCTTTGCATTCTCCTGAATATAATGTTCTACTATCTACATAAACGGATGCTTCTTTCATTGTTACATTCTCTGAATACAAACACACGTTTTATCTTCTATTAACCATCTATTATTTAAATATTCACAATGTATAGTAGTAACTAAGTTTCATTATGTAGCAATACTTGCTACATCATCTGAAAGTATTAAGGTTTCTAAAAACAATTCAAATTCAAATCTGAAATTTGTATTAAATTACATAACATCCTATTGTATTTAGTAACATTTTTTCTATCGTTTTGAAATTTCACAGATTTTAATCAAGTAATGTGAACATTGTTGCGTCAAGAAAGGAGAATGTTGCAGATCTAAAATTGACATTGTTATTAAGGGGGGCGGGATAAAATTATGAATAAATTCATTTCTTTTTTTATCGTATTTGTAAATTTTTTTTCCATTCAAGTATTTTGAAGTAGTTTAAAATATTAATCATTCAAATTAAATTGGTCAAATTGATAAAAAGTATGAAGCGCCAGCTAGATACGACACCAAACGCGGAAGCTACCTTAATACAGACTCCTCGATTATCGTCTGGCTTGTTCTACACGATTATTGTCCAGGCGTTATCCCCACTACTGGGGGGAGGCCGTGGAACCTTCATTTCTGCCTATACGATTATTGTCGTCTGTAACTCGGAAACGAAGCCTCGAACGTAATTTCATCATTTATAATTTTCGTCTTAGTTCGTTATGCAACATCCACCCTGCCAGAGTGTACCACAATTGTATTAACACTAAGTTTACGGACATTTCTTACACTCCTATCTCTACGGACACGTGTCAACGAAACGGCACATTTTCTTAAAAAAAAAAAACAACTTATTTTTTCAATACTCAATTTACAATAGCATCCAATTGTCGCGTTTCCGTAGAGATAGGTATATCACATAGAGAATTTCGAGATTAAAAGGCATTCGAAATGCGTCAAAATGACAGCGTCCCGTGAACCTAATGTTAACACACTGTATAACAAACAACAAACTTGCCTTCTGTTCGTTGCCAGTAACGCTTCATCGAAGTGATAAGCTGATCCGTCTCAATTCTAGACACATCGGATAACGACGCTCCCTCCCCCCCCCCCCAACAGGGTTTGGAGCGAGACGTGCTCTCGCCGTGTCGATATCCAAGCGGAATTCAATAATATCCGAACAATTAAGGTGCCCCCCGACCGGGTGCATCCAGCGTTGCAAGAACACGAGCCCCAGAATACAACGAGGCATCGAGGATACAGAGGATGAGGGGTACTGTCGAGAGAGTCAAGAGCAAAGGCGATCCTCGGCCGCACTCGAGGGGTCGGTGTTGGGTTTTAAAGGGTGGGAAGGATACAATATTTCAGAGTGGCGACAAGGAGCAAGCCTGCTTGCCACTGGCAAATTAATTAAATTCCTACCGGCTCCGGCTGGAAAGGCTAAGGGACGGTCGGCGAACCGGGCAAGAGTTCTGTGTTCACCCCGTGGGAATATTGTAATTAAGATATGCACTCCCTCTGCCCACCCTCTATTTTCCTACGACGGTTCCCTCCTTGGCCTGCCTGGCTGCCCCGCCGCCTCATGATTTACGCTTCGGAGGACGCGGTATTGTCTGTTTCGACCGTTTCTAAATTGCATCCTATTACGGGTCTGAATGAGGACTGGGGGTGGAGTGGTTGACGTGCCGCGAGATGCTTCTTCCGGACTGGTTGCCCCTTACCTTTGATTGACGCTTAACAATTCGTATTAGTTGTGCAATCCTCGACGAGTCACGTCTCTGGAATATTACGGTGGATGTGATAAAGTAACTATTAGCGGTTCGTCGATTTCTGAGGTTCGTGTTAGATGGTAGCATTGGGGGACAGTAATGTGTATTTATTATGCGTTCTTGAAGGGATGGTTATCGGAAGGAATTTCGGTCCGATTGGTTATATCCCTCTAGGTCCACGTTTTCTAATACAATGGTAGAAAAAGGCTTAGTGGGTTAAGGGGTGATGCCTAGTTAGCAAGCCAACCAAAGGGGTGATCTTTGGGAATTTTTGTTTAAACTAAAAGAACACTTGCCCTGCCCTCCTTGGACGGAAAAAAGTGGCTTTTGCCCCACTCTACAAGAAAAAAATTGGATTTTAATCCTCCCCCTCTCCATTCCCAAAGTTACAAAATTTTTGCGTAATATTTAACATTGCAGTATAATTTGAAATTCGACCGACAGCCTCTATTAACTAAAACGCATACATTTTCAACGATTTATGACTTTAAAAACAAAATCAAATGTGTCTGGTTACGTAGAGCCGTTTTCACTGTGGCAAGTCGATATGTTAATATTTTTACCTCCACCCCACTGACTGATAACCTGGCTACGCTCATAGACTCTCTTTTACAACTATTACTTTATTCAGAAATGTACATATTGTAGTTTTTTTCTATCAGAATATTAAAAAATGAATAACAGCCACTCTCCCGGAAGCTGCTTTTTTTAAGGCGCTTTGCGGTGAGTCTCACGATAAGATCTCTCGGAGATGCATCATCTGAAATTAAAAATTCATGAAGATTCTGTTAATATATGATTTTATTTAGTAGGTGAACAAGGGGTTTTTGTTTCTAATGAAAACTCTCTTTTTAGTTCATGAAGACGAAAAAGCTTGAGCATTGAAGAACCCTATTTTTGGGTTAAACGGCTGCCATTTTGTCCACAATCAATTTTTTAAAAACTCCTTCGTTCACCTACTAAAAAAATCACACATTAACAGAATCTTTTCGAATTTTCAATTTCAGACGATCCAGCTCCGAGAAATCGTTGCTCACTGCAAAAGCGCGTTTAACAAGCAGCTTCCGGGAGATTGGTTATTTTAATATTTTGATACAAAAGGAACTACAATAAGCTGTACAATATATGCATTTTTGAATAAAGTATTAATTCTAAAAAAAAGTCCATTAGTTAAAAAAAATCTCAAATATTGCCTTTTTTGGCTTGCTGGTTAGGCATGATCTCTCAAGAAAAGAAAGAAATTCCATTCGCTCTTGTCCTTGCTTTTGTCGAAAGCGAAACAGTTACACGCGGCTCAAAACACGACGAAAGAGGCTCCAAGTGCTCCCATCCAAGCTGCTTGAATAGGCGGGTCGACGACGCAAAGAATTAGCAGCGTCCTCTGGGCCACCCCTTTTCACTCTACGACGCGGTCCACGCTGCAGCGAACGGGGGGTGCTCCTAGAGGGGGTGGGAAAGCCCAGAAGGTGGTCGCGAGGTGCGAAAGCGTACTCAAAGTATCGAGAAGCTGGCCCTCGTAGTTGAATAAGGAGAAAGAGGAAACCGCCCGAGGAGGGTGGTTGGCGGAGGGTTGGCGAGAATGGTAGCCGCCACTGATGGAGGCGGGCTGCGAGAGTTTGCTCAGGGAAAAACACGTCTTCGTCTATTTCCCGGGCGGAGCGAATTCTTTGTGTTTTTAAATGAAGTTAGCCCACGGGAAGGGCGTGCAACCCCCGAACTTTTTCTCTTCCACCGTCGCTTTCCACGGGGGCCCCGGCTTTTCGCACCCTCGATGCTTTTTCCACCCAGCCACTTCCGGGTTTCTTTCAATGAGAAAGCCTATCGAGATCATTTAGAAGAGAGAGAGAGAGAGGGAGAACAACAAAGTGCACCGTCCTTGCGAGAGAGTTCTTTGTCCAATTATGCGTTGACGTTTCCAGTTGACGGAAATTAAAGAGGTTTCATGTAAAGGGGTTTTTACTCGTTTAGCCTGTTCAATGTTTTCTGGTAATTGTGTATCTTTTAAGAGGGTTTATCGTGACGTAGACGCTTTGGAGAAGTATTTGTGGTTGGGATGCAGGGGGAGATGGAATTGATTGATTTTGTGTAATTTGAAAGAAGATGGCTGTCGTCTTCCCTATGGTATATACTCCATATAAGTACATATATGAACGAAATGGGAGTGAGTAATTAGCTTATTGAAAACGGTTGAAAGTTGTTTCAACTATTGATTATTATAAATGAACTTATTCCACTTTCAAAAAAAAAAACATTCTTTTGATAACATTTTACAGTTAAACTTCTTTCGATTAATGCATGAAGATATTGTACGCCATTGACTGTGTTATTATAAATATAAAAAGAGAACATCTGTGTTTCAATAAAACTACCATTAATTCATTTTTTTCAAAAATGAACGTATGTATACCACTTTAAAAGAAAAAACGGTTCAAGTTTTGTTATCAGCACTGAAAGTGCACACTTCGCGATAGTCATCCGAAATCTGTTTGATCGAGTGCTTTCTCGCCCCACTGGGGGGTATGCTGGATTAACTGTGCACTCGTTTTTGGTCGGAAAACGCGCCGACGCGAACGTTTTTCGTGTGCACTTGACGTCGTGTAAACGGAACGACGCTCGTAACGTGACGATACCAGATTCTGGGCTCTTAGGCTCGCGTTCGTTTATATTCAAAGGTCCATTAGCGGGCGGCGTTAATTAATATTTAACTTACTCCAGCGGGGCAAAGGGTATTTATTACACTTTGTATCAGGTGTCTGCAAACTAAATTTGGAAGGGATGTGGACCCCCCGATAGCTTACTTCGGTTAATTTCCAATTTCTGTATAGGGCTGATTGAACCGCCCTTGTTACTTGGAGCGACGCTCCGCTTAATTTTCAAGCGATGCTTTCGTTGGCCCGCACGCATACACTCCGTTGAATTATCGGTGCACGATTTATCTTAACCCTTAAATGGATGATTTATTTATCTTTCGTAAACAAAATATATTTGATAGACATGTACATGCTAATGCCAGGAAAAATGAAGAAAATTTTTTTTTATAATTTTTAATGGCGTTTTATTAAAAAAAAACCACCCGTTGCAGATATACAACACCATGCATGTACCCGATATTAATGTTTACAATTTATCTATGAAAACTTCTGAAACAATTCTTGGCGTTAGTAAGGCAAATGGCTGTTATTGTATGTACTTACTTTAAAAAATACAATTCTGACATCCAACAAATTTCCGAGAACCTTCACTTTGTCAAAGCAAAAGTGACATCTGACATTCGCGAAACAAAAACGTGTTACCACTCGATAAAATATAATGTCCGTGAACATGATAATTCTACAACCACATGCATTGAGCATATACATATATGTTGCAATACGTATGTTGCAGTTTTGTTACTGCATGTATTGTTACTTCGCGATGAGTCATTCTCTTTTCGATCGTACTAGCTAATACCGGATCACGTTGCATAAAAGAAGGGAAAAAGTGCAAGGAGAGAACGCAGAAATCGAATCAGAATCGGTAAACACGTAGAACTTCTTTGCTCCAGCGGACCTTCAATCTCTTCGTGCAAGTTTTCCCGTTTGGTTGTTATCTTATCGATCGACTTTATTACCGTAAGTATACCCGGTACGTGAGTAGCTCGAGGGAAACGAATCGATTCCGCGGCGGACATTGAATCGGCTATCGCGACGGCACCCGATGTCTAGTCATAGCGGCGGATGAATGGCACTTTACGAGGCCGCGGCACGTTTTGTAGAGTCGCTGGCGCCTGGATAATGGCCCCCCCCCTCCCTCGAACGGAACTTCCTATTAATCGCGTTGTAGTCTCGGTCACGAAGCGTAAGTACGCGGGAACTTCTACGCAATGATATCTACGAAATCTGGGCAGATGGTACTTATTAGGGGAAACAAATTATTGGAATCGAATTATTGGGCCTTGTGCAGACTGACGAATTATTAGAAGGTTCATATTGATCTAAAAATATGAAAGATAGCACACAGACGGCTTAATGACAGCTTAATGACAGCTTACTGGCAGCTTACAGGCGCCTCAGATTTAAAATAGCCGTAAAATGGGCGTTTTAGAGGCGTCGTGTGCTATCTGGGTAGGGTCGTAGTTTAACTTTTACTATGACATAGGATAAGAATTACTCGAAAATTGATGTCAAAAATAACTAATATACTTTCTATGAATCTCTTGGATCCTATTAGTCCCTGAAACAAAATGGCGTTTCTTCTTTGTGAAACTTAGAATTTCTTGGAAGTTACAATGTGTAGTACACAACTCGTTTTGCTGTATTCTTTAACTAATTTATATAGAGTATAGAGTATATATTGTTTTAATCCGCTAACTGCATTTGTCCACTACAAAGACCGTCTACTTTATCACTTTAGTGATAATATTTGGAATATATCTTGACGATCGGTAGTAGGAACCTTCTTTAAATGACATCCAAACATTAGAAAAACGGTGTTAGTGGAATTACTAGTTCGTTATTTATCGAGAGCAAACACGTTGCTTATAAAAATGTTTTAAATAGTTGTAAAATAACAATTGGTTCTTGATTTCATGAAACAAACTTTTGTACAAGATATCCAAAAAATGTAGTTAGCCGGTTAAATAATAGAAGAAAAAGCACGTAATTCCTGTTACAGTGTTAATCTATCATTTTTCCTGATCTATGCATATGAACATGAAATGTTTCAGAAGAATTTTATATTAAACGATACTTTATTTAAAATATCCACTGCATTTTGCAATTTGCACATGGGTATAGAATATAAATACACCTAAACCTTTGAAATCTTGAATATTCTTTTTGTATACGAAAAAGGTTCATTTACCTTAAAGGGTTGAGACCACCTCCGTAATTGAATCTATCGAGACCAATGGAGTCCAATAATTGATAACAAAAATCCAGGATTCAGGAATAGGAAAACTACGCCAATGCGTTGATTTCGCTCCATCTTCCCCGAGACGTCATTCTCTTTGCTCGCCGGGTAGAAAGGTTGGCAAAAGATAAAATACCGAGGAATTCCGTTCGTAACGAACCGTTAAACTGCTTCCTTCGGTCGATAAGTGACTTCTCTGATCGACTCTTTTCCGTCTCATCGCTACCATTATCTTCGATTTCGTACGGAATTCGGCCGCCATCGAACCATCCCTTGCGCGTCGCTTTCCGTCGCGTCTCGACTATGACAGACGTCGAATCGAATTTGTCCTTCCTCGACGCGTCTTCGTGCTTGTTTTAATTACGAAGAATCTGTCTTTAATATCGATCCTCATTCATCATCTACTTATTAACATATTTTCAATGCCGCAATTAACGTTTCTCAAGATCATTAGATAAAAATCTAGATGAAATAATACAGTAAATCCTTGATGAGTGCTCGAAGGCTCCTCGGTCCTGACAAGGAGAGGTCCCCAAGTGTAACGCTGACTTTTTAATGACATTTAACACAGTGATAGAGCTTGGAATTCTGAAGTCAATGATATTTATTTCAGCCATATATGGTTATTAATTTATGAAATATTTAATGTTCACTTCCGAGGAGCCCTTGAACATTTATTAAAGATTTATTGTACAACAAAAATCACCGGTGTTGTTTAACCTTATCTCAAATTTAGTGAATTCTGCAACACAAAATACAAATTCCTTTTCATTTTTGGTTTCGATCAAATAACCTAGAAAAAGCTGGAACTCTTTGTATGTATCTGTTACCGTTCCATAAAGCGGAATGTCGAACTGATCCGTAGATCGATTTCTAATTCAGAAGGGACACCGAAATTCATAGTCGTTGAAACTTTGTAATAGATTCTGTTATTAAGTTCTACCGTTTCGCTACTTAATGGGGGCGGCGCAAGCCTATCACATCGGGCGCATAAATTTCTATAGATTCCCCTGGATAGTATCGCGTGGCCGGGTATCATTTGCCAGGGCTGGCGCCCAAAACGCGGGGAAGTTCGGAAACTTCGGTGTAAGATCAAAGATAACGGCAGCGATGAGACGGGAAGAATGCCTGAAACAGCGGAATGCTTCAACTTTCGGTTGGCGGGGGCTGTGATTGGTAACGATCGCGTTTTATTCGGTTAACGGTTCTGATAACGTTCGATGATTCTCGGAGATATTCCATTTTCTTCTAGGTACCACTTTGAACATTCACTGCTAAGAGCATCTGAGATTTTTCGAGAGTCACCGAGGGCCTTTCGGTGACATCTAAAGAAGGTTTAACACTTCATAGTACCTTCATAATAGCTTCCTAATCTAGGATTAACCAGCTGATTCGATGATCATCAACGATTGCTGATGCTCTTTTGATATGTAGATCACCGAGTTATTTCACGGGCCACAAAGGCAGTCAGGCCCTTTTCGATAGACCATAAACCTCTTTCTAGGACTGTTGGATCCTGTGATCAAACATGATCAGATGGAGTCGGAGAGAATGAGGACGGATGGCAGATACGGTGGAAGAAGTTGAAGAAAGAGGGTCGGATCATTCCTCCGACGTCAAAAGTTCGATGGAGACTGGAAACTTTCGATTTTCTAGGTGTATTTGTATCCTTTATGCGAAAACAAGTCGTACTCCTTTTTAATCTGTAACGAGATTCGATTATTATTTATGTGATTGTTCTCTTGATCTTTGAAATATATTTGATTTTTTTTATGGGGATAACGCGGTATCTTGTGTCGATAAGAATTTTATTCATACGCTCACGAAGTTAAAAGAAAAGTAATAAATAGTGATGTTTAAGTAACCAATGTTATTGGGGAATGCCCTCTCTATTCTTGAGGTCCTAATCGCGTAATCTCGCACATGGGGTCGCGACCATACGGCGAACCGTCGCTAATGAGTGAGTATTCACCCTAATCACGGAGCGTATTAAATCATGCTGTCAATGAGGACTCCACTACCGCCAACACGGCGAAATCAGACGGCTACTTAACATGGTGCTGTATTAACCTGCGATATATCGCCCTCTGGATTATTAGTCGCATCAATTTCAAGTGTCGGAGGAGTTTCCAAGTTTTGGGGGAAAGTAATCAATTTCGCGACGACATATAGATATTCGGAACTTAAATTCTTGGATCTTGGTATATTTTAGGCGTGTTTCGAAAGATATTTTATGTTGTCTGAATTAATAAGGGTTTAATATGATCGATACATGTATAATACCATTTTTTTTGGATCCTTAGGGGGGATCAACTAAATTTGGGGATGATCGAAAAGATTACAAATTTCGGTATACGTTTTCTTTTTGAAATTTGCTGAATAAAGATAATAATTATGAATCATCAAGTGTATAGAACAGGATTAAATAGAATGACAATATTCTATAAGAGTTAACTAAAATCGTGCACGGCTAATATTTGTCAAGTTTACTATATTTCTGGGGAATGGATAATTTCTTTATTTATCAATTGTGAATCCTGATCGATACAAATCCATCAGGTTGTTTGATGCATATCAGTCTTATTATGTATATCAGATTCTGGACTCAGAAGCCCATGTTATTCCAACAACATTGGTTTTTTTTTCTATCCACTATCGTACACTTTCACTTAACCGCCTGGACCTATTGTCACTTTACGGGGGACAATTGAATATCCGAATCGTCGCGAAATATTGAAAACGTTATACATCAGAAAGAAACGTACAAATAAAAATGGAAACACAGAAAAGGCTGTGAAATATAAAACACGACTATAATGAAATACAAGCGACAATCGTTCAACGTTTCGATCAGCGTTCCAAACTGTCACGACGCCAGAAACCTAAAATCTCGCGTGGTATGCAACGTGTGAAACGTCGTTCCTTCTATTGTCGTCTGTTTGCAGAACACACGCAAAGTATTCGCGGCGAGGGAGGTGGGAGGTGGCGAAGATGGCCGAAGACACCGATTGAAACGGAACAGAACAGAATCGAATGGAACGAAGCTGTCTCGTTCGAGGCACGCCTTTGTCTGGACGGTTGACAGAGTTCTTTCCTCCGTTCTCCACCCATCGCCCTGTGATTCTCGGGCTTTTAAACGTGTCAGGGATCCAACACGTAACGGAGCTGTACACGGACTCGCCCGAAGTCGGGGTTTCTTCGTTGCTTCGGGGTGGTCAACGAATCACGAGGGATAAATCTCTGGAAGAAGCCGAGCTGGAAGATTAAAAAGACACCGGTGGAAGTGTCGCCGATGGAACAGAAACAGGATGAGCAAAGTGAAACGAGAAGCCTAGGTGACATCGTGGTATTTGAAGAAACATGTATGGGGTGGTCGACGTTAGATCGGTGGGTAAATAATTTTGGTTGTGTCTCGAAGGTTCTGAATGTAAACAATGTATAATTTTTTTTTGTAATTTATACTATATCATGTTAGTAATATTTGAGCAATTTATTTTGAATGTAATCTAAGTCCAATTTTTCTTGTTCGATTGTAATTTTTTCATATTTACTTGTAACCTTATTATCGAGTTTCTCGAAAATGGACCTTTCAATTAAACGGTTCATTTGTTCATGGTTAGGTAGAAATGATGTAAGTAAGAAAAATTATACGAAGAGGAAGTTTTTCTAGCAGTTTTCCCTTGGAGCAGTCACCTCTTCGCGGCGAAGTATGTGACCAGGAAAGCATACTACAGACTACCCTCGATTATTGTCTGGCTTGGTCTACACGATTATTGTCTAGGTGTTATCTCCACCACTGGAGTGGAGGCCGTGGAACCAGTCAAGTTAATCAGAACAGTTGAAATTGTGAAATAAAATTCTGTAAAGTTAATAGAATAACTGTAATGTCTGTAACTCACTTGACAATTCCAACCTATTTTACATCACGACATACTTACATGGGAGCGGCTAACCTTTATACAATAATTTGCTTAATACTAAAACTACAAATAAAGCGTTACGTTCAAAATAAATCGATTTAGCGTTAACGCCTGACAGTGTTTAAAACAGTTTTCGCGCTACTACCTAACCCCACTTTCGTCACGACACACCAATCCTCAGTCATTCCGTAATACTCTCTGTAACTGCCCTCTCCACAGTATTTCACTGTCTACTATACATTATTATTATTAAATTATTAAGTACCCTGTCAATAAGTAAATTCTACTCACATATCCGTAACAACGATCCAGTCTTCGAAACGACTCGTGCAGGTCCACGGGAAACGGTTCACACATTGCCGGGCAACGATCGACGGGAACATAGGAACGAACGGCGAGAAGTGAGATTGATGGTTCCCAGAAAGTCGAGCAGAGCTGTCGAGAAGTGGCATTAAGTCGGCCGGTTTGCCCTTGGCATTTATATTCATTGGCAAGTTTGATTGTGCTCCGCGGGGAACGGAGGTGGCGACGCTAAAGCCGCCGGAACATATCGAATCGTTAGATGGCGGGTCTGGGTTCGAGAATGGGGAGGGGGGCCGCGTAATGGAATAGGCAAATCTTCGGGGTGCTCCATCCGCCGGACTCGGGGCGGCTGCGAGGCACTCGAGACCGCGGTTATAGCGGAGCTTTTATTTCCGAATCATCGATCTCCATAAAGTTGCAGCCGCGAAATGAGTTCTCGCCAGCTCTTCGAGCGACCTCCTTTAAATCGGTCTCTATACACACACATATATATATATATAGACGGGAACTCATACACGAAGAAGAAGAACACATACAGATACGTGTATTGGTGCGCACATGGCGGGAGTTATGCGAACGATCCCTGGCGGTGTTTAATTGAAGAGTCTGATCCTCGATCATCCGGTGATATCGCGCGGGACTCCTTGAACAGTGTCCGCTATAAATACCAGACCAAGTGCTTTCGAACTGCACGCTGTGTTTTGCGGAGTATAAATAGCGGGGAGCGTGTGTTCCTGAACGTATCGGCGGCCGCACCGACCGTGAGTTACTCTTATACCCTTTATTTAAGTACGCGAGTATCCGTGGCGAACGTTTCATGCAGACTTTGGTGGATATTTAATTTCGTTTTCCTTCTCTACTCTCTCGGCTTTGCGTCTTGATTGTCGCGTGTCGGTGACTGGTGGGGAGTTGAAATGACAGGGCGGAGAGGAATGACGAAAGGAAGGCTGGAATACGAAATTCCACGATGTGGAATTTGTGTGTACAGTCTCGTGGGGATTACTTTCACGGCGATGGCCTCGCATGTGTTTCATTTTCAAAATAAAATTTTGGAACTAATTATTCTCGAAATTTTGTAGTTGTAAATTGCGTTCCATTTGTTATGTAGCATGAATGTTCAAACCGTGTTTACGAACATCAAGTTGCACGGTAAAAGAGTTTGCAGGTAGAGGGCGCATCAGGCCAGATAGCGAAAGACGTAACTGTTTACATAGTTACCATTTTGACAGAAACAAAATTATTCTCAAAATTTTATTATCAAACCTCGTACACGTGTACACTCACCGCTCGTATCATATTTATCCTTCCATCGAAGAAAGGTGTACTCTTTTTCATTTTTCATTACAAATTGTGAATTTTCACCAAATGATTACGATTTTTGCATGTTTTATAATTCCTATTATGGTGGGAACTATTTTTTAAAAAGAATTTGTCACAGTTTTTAGTAAAGTGAACCAAATGTAAATGGGCAAACACTAGGGCAAATGTAAATACTAACTATATACTACCTTGTATCGAGGTCGTATCATCCGTAGATTATTCGTAGAGAATTTATTTCTTCATTTTTTAATCTACACATGACTGAAAATTAATCTTTTGGCAATTAACATTCGGTGCTGGAATTTGATATATGAAATCGTAAACTAAATAGGTGTAAATGTACTATAGAAATAATCTGAGTAATGAAAAGCACGACAAGCACGAGTAGGAAGATATTTCGCGGTAAATAATGCGGTGTACTACCTCGCGTAACTGTCCGATTACCCGCGGTTCCATTTTCCAGCGATCGAATGCCTGAAATTTTCCCCGCCAGACATTGTCGGGGAGCGTGAAAGCACGCGTAAGGGACGAAGAGGACGCCCGGCGACGAATCCGAGAACTTTGCTCTATGGCAAATCGACTTGTCACGAAATCCTATTGCTGCCTCTTGCATGTTTCCAGCGTTTCTCCCGCTTTTTCCGTGAAACCCGATAAAGCCTCGTTCGACGCTGTGCTCAAATTTTCGAGACGCTTAGCCCCCCCCTTCCCCCTCCACGATGCTCACCTGAATCCGATTTCCAACAACGAATGCTCCTATTTGCCGCAATCATTTCCCGGCCACGAGCCAGAAATATCGGATATCGTCAGCGACCGAACACCCTTCATCTTTAATCAGATGGAAAGCTAAACTCTTCACGATACTTCCGTCACGATTTGAATGGAATTCGATTCGAACGTCAAATAAACGTGTTAGAGAACAATAGTCGACACAATTCTTAATCGTATTTTCTTTTCTTTTCTTGTGTTCCTAGATGCTTGCTTTGGCCACGTTGTAGGTTTTGACTTCCAAATTTATTAAAATATTATACAGGGTCGTCCACCTAACGTGAACACCTTAGGTATCTCACTTGCTTCTGATTTGCAGAAAATTTATTTTAATATATGCTCAATGTGATGTCCATCAACTTCGACATATTTTTGCACTAATCCATCTATTGTAGTTATTTTATTATTTAAATCTACTCTCATACATTTGTGGATTTTTTGCACGGTAGGTGGAACACCCTGTATATATATATTTATTTTGGGACGACACCGGTTCTAGCTGTCTGCTTATAAAATTTTTAACTATTTTCTACTTGGTGATTCAAACTTTCAAGTCAAAGTTCCCGCTTTTACAGAGTATGTATAACAAGAAATATGGCGGCCCAGGTTCACTGATTGTGTCTGCCTTCGCCATACATCTTTCACTTAGTTCCTGCCTCCTCCTTGAATGCTACTATTGGAATTAAGAAACTTGAATTAAGAACAATTTTTGCGAATAAAATTTTGTACTTTAAACCAATGGTTGAACTGGATAGTATATATGCGACAGTGCACTATTTTTATGCGGGGCGATCGTAAAAGTTGGAAACCAAAGAGGATTCTGCATTCTGCATTTCATTAATTTAAGACGCATGGAACGATGCGTGGTTCGATGAAAAAAAGAGAAAAGGGTCTAGGGCGCATGAATTCGAATGGATGTTCATGAAATTTCACGTATGAAAATTCATAGGGGGTCGGATCTCCGTTACGTGTCTCAGTCGCAGGATGTTACGGCATGGCGGTGCACGCCGTTCGCAATGACGCGCGAAACGACGACGACGGGGGGCAAAAAGGATTAAAGAAGAAACGTGACTTTTTTCCCCTTTGTACATGACAGTCGAATCGCCCGGAGAATGCGGTTTAAAATTCAAATTCGCGCGAAGAGAAGACGTGTGTCTCGCGACAATCACCGATGACGCAACTGAAAGTCACAAATTGTTCTTTCTTTCGTGAGATTTTCATGAATTTAGGACCATTGTGTAGTAGAATGTTTTTTCAAAAAATAATTTATTCTTAATTTTAATAATATTTCTGGAATTTATAATGTATAATATCTGTAATGTAATGATTCGTAGATCTATGCACATCATGTTGAAACTGTTATGTTGTGGGAATTCGCTATGTCGAATTGGCTAGCAGTAATTTCAGATGAAAAGCGTTGTTGAATTAACGGGGGATCACTAATAGAAATTATCTAGCTAGCGGAATAGCTGATAGGAATAGCTAATTTGTGGAATGTTATCCCGGCAATTCTACGTTTATTTTCTTACATTAAAACCAACGCAGTTCAGTATAATACCAAATAAAGTATACAATACCAGATGCATACATACATATCTAGACCCCAGAGTTAGAGTGTATGGAGTCCATTTTTAAACAAAGGACATTTTACATTCCTGTACTGTTTCCTGTATCAAATATTTCACTCTTTCCGATGGTAGAAATTATTTTGTTCTCCGTCGTCTAGTTTTTAATATAAGTATATAACAGTCTAAAAATGACATTAAGTTCATATTTTTAAAACAGCGTATAGTCCTCATATAGGGGAATTAATGCAAAGTCCACTGTTTCTACATATAGATCCATTCAATAGTTCGAAGGTAGCGATTGTTTCTCGCTCAATTCTTACCAAAACGGTTCCAAAGTTACAAGGTTTTTGCACTTTTGATTTGCTCTCCTCTAAAGTTTGAAAACTGGTTCTGGGGTTCAGATATACAGGGTGTTCTGCTTAAAACAGATTACCTAAATATTATCTCTATCTGTGATCATTCATCTATTTGTGAAAAATAAAAAATAGCACAGATGACAAAGGGCAGAAGTGTTAAATGTAAATATGTTTTAGATTATTTCTTCTATATTTACTACTTATTTAGATTAGAAAAACGACTATCAAGATCCATTTATCTTCTGTGCTACAATTTCCAACATATCGATAACCAAATTA
>NW_015374115.1:3079783-3102142 GCF_001272555.1 Dufourea novaeangliae | reverse complement strand
AAAAAAAAAGGGGAATTCTGCTCGAGGAGAGCGTAGAAGATGGAGGGCGGTACGTACGAGGGGCGAAAAGGATTTATAGGGATCCAGCAGCGAACGCGCGGTCCAACGTGGCCCGCATGGCGATAGTTTGTTTAACGCCTTCTATGAACTTCCCGCAGAGGATTCAATTAAAGCTAGTGTTCATTATTGGCTACCGGCTAGCCTCGTTCTTTTCCTATCGTTAATTACAGCACCGTCGGTCCTTCTTTCACGGGAGAAATGATTTCTTTGTGGTAACTACATTTTTAATTTGAAGAATTGTCGAGCCTTTATTTATCGGTGGCTTGTAGAGGGTGTTGGGCTACTGGTGTCAGAAATTATTTTGTTCTAATTCGTCTTGTTTTTAATATAAGTACATAATAGTCTAAAAATGACATTAAGTTCGTATTTTTAAAACAGTGTAAAGTCCTCATATAGGGGTCAAAAAGTGATTCTATGTATCAAAATAAAATCGAAAATCAAGAATGAAGGAATTTGTGCGTAATGGTTCCGTTTTCGAATTAGTAACGATAACAAATTTGGGTTAGAAATGTACTTACACCTGGGTACTCGTTCCAATCCGCAAGGGAGACCGAAGCACAGACACAGAATAAACACTAAATACAACGCGAATACATAGTAAATATAACACGCATGAACACTATAACCAAAATTCACTGTAATAAATTAATACTACAAAAAAACACAGATGCTCTTTCTTGAAAGCTATTTCGTGCAAACTGGATGTGTTCGCGTTGACGACTGGTACAGTACTAAGGAAACGTTACTCGAGTCCCAGGGAAAGGACAGAAAAGTAATAAAATAAAAAGGTGCTTGTTAGTAAGAATAATATCTTAAGGGGAAGTGAAAACGCGGTGGTTGACCGACAGAAAACAGCGGGAGGCATCCCTGACCCCAATTTGTTATTGCTAATACCTACCTTGAAAGCAAAACCTTTTCAAAAACTCGTCAGACAGGTACACAAGCGTTTATTCTACAAAGGAACAAACTCAACAGAAAGTATAAGCAGCAATAAATAACAATTTACACTTTAAATAATAAAAGTCCGTACATTTAAGAGACTAAAAAAAAGTGAGTCATCCACGGCAGTGAAGACAGAACTACCCGGTTCACGGTTGTTCTTGCGCCTACTCCTTCCTCCTTCCCCATCTCCACACTTATTACATTACACGTACTTAGTCAAAACGCAGAGGAAAAGATAAAAAAAAAAAAAAGAGTCGAAGCCCTCGTAATTCCGCAACGGAGCATTTCCCTTCAAACGTCCCGGGTCGCCTTTTGACCAATCAGACCCGATCGGTTCCCGGTCCATCGGCTCCTCCGTGTTCCTCTCAAAGAGGCCTAGTTCTCGCCCGTCCTTGGAAGCTTCCTAACCCCCCTCGAGAAGGTGGTGGTCGTGGGGATCGTCGTCCCTAAACACGCCTAGCTGAAGACAAATTGCATTTGCAGAACGGCTCGATCTTTCTGGCGAATCTCCGATTGATCCCGGCATTCTTATCCCGGCCAGTGATTACGTTTCTGATAGGGTCACGGGCCGTGTTGTCAGATGGCGCTGCAGCGTGATCCACTTCCGACGGTCGATGCTGTACGTTTGTAGTTTCGGTGAACCGTTCCTCGGTCGATGGTCTGCAGAGGGGCAGCTGCCTCGCCACAAAGTGATCCAACGGATTAAGGTACTCAATTTCCAGCTTTCTCGGGACCCCACCGATCAGCGTCGGCTCGCTCTCTTTGACGAAGTCAAAGAGACCGACGGCCGATCTGTACGGCTCGACGGTGGTCCGCGAGTCTAGTAGATGCAACTGCATCGAGTTCAGTACCACCTCTCCGGGCGGATACCTAACCCCGTAATAATTCCGTAGACAGGTCTCGAAAGCTTTGTGGTGGTACGAGCTGTAGGTCCACGTGATGTCCACCACGGGCAGAACATCGCCGGTTTTGAGGAACGTAGATGAGTGCATGGCCTCCGGTAACAGAACGGCCAATGGTTCCTCGATTTCGGTGGATGAGGATGGTCGAGGTATGACTGGAGACGAGGAAATGCTTCTGAGGCTGGTTAATAGCATCTTCGATTCGGACTTCGCTTCGAATAAGGATGGTTCCTTCGAGTAATGCTGCAACAGCCTTGGTGCTTGGGCGTTGTTCGTGTCGTCGTTGGTCGCGTAGTAGTGGAAGATCGTGCATAATTTCTTTGGATTTGTCTGGTGAGAATTTCAGCGGAATTAATTGGACGTGGTGGGATCTGGTTTGTAATAGGTGTTATAGTAATCTCTCGATGAGTGCGACGTACTCGAGTCTGCTTCGGAGCATTCATGGCAAGGCGGAGAGGTTTGCAGCCCCATATAAATTTGTTTTTTACTTGAAACCGAGCCTTTGCTTAGCTTCTGTTTAGTCTGTTTTGACTGATTCCAATGGGGGTCCCCCCAGTGGAGGGAATAACGGCGTTACTCGTGTCGCATTCATCGAGGAATCACTCTATGAATTGTGTTTGGTGTATCGATGAATTATTCGTTAGTTTTTGTTGAGTATTCTACGTACGGTTAGAAGATATACTGAATATTATCATCCGAAGAAGAAAATGGACGATCAAAGATTGGTACATTTAGTAGAATCTGTTGTTCGTGTTGGAACACTCTTAATCTTTAACAGATTTTGGTTCTATATGTATATAATACTTTATACCTGTAATTGTTTATATATCGCATGTGTCTTTCTGCATTAAAGTGAAATTAAAATCTTCTGTGCATTGATAAAATGAACATTCAATAAATATCACGAACACATTAAAAGTTTTTAATACTTAATTACACATAATTTAATCACTTTTTGTACGTACCTAATACTATATATTACTAGTTAAATATCTGGCTAAAGAATGAACAATCAAGAATAAATAAAGATGTATTGTCAACATAGTTGTAATAAGCTTTAGCTGATATTAAATAGAACAATAGTTCTTAAAACGTTACCAATCTTACTACTACATATGTAGTTCTTTAATATTTATGTTTCACTTAATACAATTTAAAACTTCACTAAAAATTGTGTCGTTTCATTTTCCATAACGTAACAGAATATCACGTCCTCCCCAAAGATACTAACAAATACCAAAATACAGCGTTTCACTCATTCACGTTCATTAATAACAAAAAACTGATATAATTTAAAAATTATTTCAAACCAATTACGAAAATGCATTCGGCCTAACCAAATAAACAATTATGGTAAATCTAACCTCCGAGCGGGCTTAATCACCGAATTAAAAGCCGCCGCTGGTAGAATTCGCGCGGGAGAAAATAAATGTATGTCCCTGAATTACATACGATTAGCATGTATAACTGGATGAGGAGAGGTAACGTCAGGATTAAGGTGCATATTACGGCGTAGATGTTCTCCATGACGATGAAAGCGACGAATTTATCGGCCCTTCTCACGTGAAGGCCGAGATTCTCTCCCGTTTAACGGGCCGGAATGTCTTCATCGTTTTGTCAATCCCGTCGTTATGCATTGTAAACTTTCATTCGTGAACCCGCCGAACCGTCCGGTGCCATCGGACACCTCACCACGAGGTGCACAATCGATTTCTATCGCAACGATGTCGGTGAATACGAAATAAAAATATATATTTCGTCATTTGTTTATGGAAATTTGCTTTGAGCCGGATCCACGTCGTGAAACGCGCGTGTTGCAATATTCGCCGTCATTTAGTACGTTGAATCGTGTAAATAGAGAGAGTAGATATTTCGATAAATTTTTATCGACGAGAAAATAACAACGATAAAGGCTACAATTTTATTAACGAAAGCTTGAATGTTTACAAGTGTCGCGGATAAAAATCGTGGAAAATTATTTTTCAAAAAAATTCATGTAAATAGGGATGAAGCTGTCGCGATATTACTACGAAATTGTGATCTGTTTCGCGGGTGATGGGCGGAAAATGAAAATTTCATTGCTTCTCTGCGCGTGGGAGATTGTGTTCCCGTTCTCGCGTAAACTGTTGCACATTTACCGTATTTTTAATATCGCTTTGAGCAATTAAAATCGTCCCGGATGCATAATTTTATTCGTTAAGAAAACCAAATATTACAGCTTCTTTGTGGGTGACGTCCTCGCGAACGAAACGAAATTATTCGGAAAATTCATTTGGAAGTTGGTTCGCTTGTAACAGAATATTAATGGTATTTTTAAAAACGAGAATTCTCGTTTCCTATCGGGAATGTGTTAACACTCCATAACACGTTGCAACGTAGAGGCTATATATATATATTTTAAATCCATTCCTCCTTCCATACAATTGCAACTTTCCATTTAAAAAAGTTCTTCCCTACCAAATTTATAATTTAGCTCTACTCCAAATGTATTAATAATTTGTAAGTCTACCCATAATTTATAATCCAAGTCTTCACAATTTCGTCCCTCGTGAAACCGCCTAAAGGCTAAGGGGTCACACAGGGGATCAAATGAAGCGCATACGTCACCCAGAAGAGTTTTCATCCCCGAAGAATTCAGGTCCCCGGTGGCATCCTCGTCCATCAAGTTCTCTTGAAAAAAGCGCGTAACATTTAGCGAATCGCCGAGTGGCATTCGGAGGCAAGGGATCAACAAAGGTGTCCGCGCGTCATCGTGAAAGCAGACGCCCGGAAACAGCAATGACCCGTGGAAAGCGACGAGACATTCGTACGGCAATCAGACTGAAGCACGAGGAACCAACCATTCAAGTTGTGGGCTTTCATCGTCGCCTTACAAGTTCCTCCACTTTTCAACCACCCCCCACCTCTTGCGCCTTTCCGCTGTCTGTCCGCTTCCTCTTTCCTCGCGGAGCCTCCTTTTCGTCCCGACATTCGCGACGTCGGACATCCCCTCCCCCCCCCCTCCTTCCATTTCACCTCTCGTCTTCTTCCCAACCCTCTTTGAGCCTTTCCGAACTGTATATAAAGTGGCGCTACTAAATTGGAAACCGCAGCTTTGCCGAGGCTATTGCCACCACCCCTTCTTTTTACCCCCGTCGTTTCTTTCCTCCCCATTGAGCCCTGTCCCCTACTCGACCGGAGTCGCCGCCTGGCCACCGTCAGGACGGATCGTTGTTAGAGTTGACATTGGGGGCAGGGATTTATTGGCCGGCCCCGTTTTCGAATCCCTTCGGATACTCGGCTCCAACGGTGGAAAATTCGTCTGTCCTGCCGCTTTGATAACTTTTTTCGCGCGCCCCTCTTGAGATGCCCTCTCCCCTCGTCGATCTCGCCCTGAGAATACTCGTATCCGACTGGACTTTTCGACCGACGCCATTTTCTAACCTAACCTTCAGTCCTAATCTCGTGAGACTTTTTCTTACGATCCGATGGCTGTTTTAACGTTATCTTTTTAATTGTATTCGTCCGTCCTGGTGTTTTGACCCATCAGGGTTTGAATTAGACACATGCTGACAATAAGTAGAAGCAGTTTTTCGCGAATATATCTGAAATTAAGAAAGACCGCCTATTATATCTATACATGTATGTGTAGGGACAAATTAAAACATATTTCAAGGTTATTAAAATTTAATATATATATTAAAAAATCTAATTGTAACGTGCCAAATATTTTTTAATTTATTGGTGCATTTACCCTTTACTGATAACAAGTAACTATATATACTCACACGCTAAAAGACCCCTACGTGATCCTGGTACATTTTGCGGCGCAATGGCTTCCCCCGGATTCAGTCCACAAACATTATAACTCTTGGGAAGCAACGCGCTTCTCGAGACGCCCGAAGAATAGTGGTATCGACGTCTTTGGATTAAAGTTAAGTAATCCGGTCGAATCGGCATTCTCGTGGAAACCACCGAGCACGGTGCACTTTAGCTGATTGCTTGATTTAACGTAAACCGGTTGGAAGGGGGGGGGGGAAGTCCTGCGTTGCAGGACAAGTAGAAGATACGGTTGGCTCGGCCCGCCGCCTCCGTATCATAGATTCTCGTTTCAATTTTAGTCTCCATGCGTTGTTGCTATCCTATGGGCACGGGAATCGCGGTACGAGATGGAAATAGGATGAATCCTCGTTAAAAAATGCTGGCTAAATTTCGTTTCTCGAGGCTGCGTCTTGGAGGAATCGGGAATTGAATACCATTTGGTCGGACTGGCGAAGGAATTAACTTGATTGCAGAAAGAAGTTCCATAAACGAGATTCGCTAGCTGTTCTCAATGTTTTATTTTTACGATATTATTGAGATCAATACGAAAATTCAATGCGAATCTTTATTTCAAGATATTTTAATTTATTCTATTTGCAATACTATGAGGTTATGTTTGATTTCAGTGAATGAACAAGTAATTACTTTTTAACGAGGTTTCAATTCTAGTTTAATTAGTTCTTAATTGCTCAAAACGTTCATTGTTTTTTGGGTGTTCTGCGAATGGTTAATTCAAGATACTTCAATTTAGTTTATTCAAGACACTAAGAGGTTATATTTGATATCAGTGGGTAAATGAGTAATTATTGTTTAACGAGGTGTCAGTTCTAGTTGCAGTATATTTATAGTTGTCTTGCCTCGACATTCGATCCGTTTCTATATAAACGAATGTTCCAAACTCGTTTGAGATTCGTTAATATAAAATTAGTTCTATAATAGATGAGTTTTTCAGAGACCGGTGCACGAGTAATCAAAATTTAATTAATTCCATTGATAGTACCGAGGCGCACTTGAACCGAATTATCCGCGATCATAATATAATTTATAATTAAACAATGCATCGAATAAATTAATTAAATTCTTCACAGAATAAAACAGCGAGCGTGGCTAATGGTAAACCTGACGTTTAGGATCAATTTACAATTAAACAGGCAGCAAGTCCGCGGAAGCTTCACGGACCGATCGTGAACGAAGTAAAGCGGAAAACGAGGATTCCCATATTCGTGACAGCTTCCGGGAGTGAAAGGTATCTTAAAAATGGATAGAATTTATTCTCTTGGATCTTCGAAAGTAGCTCGGGAGGTACGGAGCTGCTGCTGTCTCGCTGGAAAAATTTCTCCTCGATAAATTCCGTGCCGTTCGTACAATAGTTGGGAATGGTTACTGTCTTTGTAGCAAAAGGGGATACAGTCGGACGCTTTACACTGCCATTGAACCGACGAACATTTTATATTCCAGATCGACGTAATTTCGAAACCCTGGTTTCGCGGGCCCGATTTCGAATAATTTCGAATAGCAGTATATTTAAATAGCAGTAGAATTCGAATTTGATATTCCAATCATTCGAATATTAAAATACTTCGAAATATTTGGATTATTCGTGATCGAATTTTTTAATGTACAGAATAGGAATCTGAACATACATTTTTCATACTTTATCGTGAAATTCGTTTCACATTGACCTTTACATTCATTTGTTTTTCAAACGTAAACTCTGAATTTTCGTCATTCTTATACTATTCGAATACTCCGCACTCTTCGAATTGTTCCAATAGTTCGTACTATTCGAATTCTCCCAATTAATTATTCGTATTCGAAATTATTCGAATAATTCGAATAGTTCGAATAGTTCGAATATCCGAATCCTTACAGTTCCAATTTGAACGGTTCGATTACACACCACTAGCCGGTGGTCAAAACCGTTCTCCGTATTCATCGTGAATCACGGACATCAGCGGTTCCCGGAAGTCGGTTGTTCGATTTCGTACTCGCGCGCACCCTAAAATCTTTCCAGCCTCCGCAGTATCCGCGGTGCACGGCCTCGGTTGGGAAATTGAGAAGACGCTCCGTGTCGGATCGCTACGAGACATATTGGAATCCCAGAATTCAACCCTGGATTTTTCCTGTCCCGTTCTCTCTGCTCCCCCCCTTTTCAACCCGCGGTTTTACGGAACGGCGAGAACCACCGTCGCGTCCCCCAGATCGCGCCGCCTGTTTCGGAACTGGGGCAGCAGCGGCGAGGATGTCGTCGTACGTGATTGAATATCGATTATGTGTCGAGACCTCTTCTACTTGGTAGCGCGGTTAGCCGGGGACACACCACCGGGGGGAACCGAAGGATCGACGAAAGAGGGGGATCACGAGGCGAACGATCCGTGAAATCTTCCCCAACCCCCTTTCTTTCGATGTTTGAACGGTGGTTGCACGTCTCTATTCTGGTGGGGATTGTAATGGATATCTGTACTATCTTTTGCAGATTTTATTAGGTGTTGGTTGGTGAAAACTGGCAGTTACATACATCATTGTTTTCAATTATTGCATCAAAGATATTAATTTTTCATCCAGAAACAACAAAATAGAATTCACATAAAAACAATGTTTATGTGAAATTATATTTTGTTAATATTTAAAAACTGGCATTTAATGGCTTACGGATGACGTATGTGTACAGTCAGTCAGCATTAGTATCCACGGATCACTTTACGAAAGTCGGCTATCGTTTGCGTTAGGGGCGAAAAGTTTAAACATGACGGAATAATAAAAATTATTTGATGTACTGAAATATTTTTTGATAATTTTCCGAATTAAAATTCAGCTTCTGAAGTTTTATAGACCTTATTCGTCGGTTAGGAGATTAAACTTGTTGAGTAGGAGAAGGAACACCGTGAAGCGAGACACGTTCTCCTCTTTGGGGTCCAGATAGCATTGTACGGATCATCTTCCATGTTGGTTATTGGGTAGTATGCTTTGAGACAATAGGAATCAGGAAGGCAGACATCTGATACGCATGCCCTTCTACGATCTCAGGTTTCCATAACAGAGGATGATCACTGTTTTGAGATCTAACGTAACATTAACATGACTTCTATAAATATGTAAATAAGGTTACGAATAAGGTTTCTCTTCAACAGAAGTATCAATAATTCAGTCATTAAACATATGTATTTCGTAAATGTTATGAAAACCAGATTTTCTGGAAACGAAAGACCAATCGAAATACTACTCACGAAATCTGAAGAAGTCTACGAAACATAGCTAATGTCTGTCCATAATATAAAATTATACTTATAATGTCTATAACATGAAAAATCTGCAGATATTTTTGTCCACCAATTTTGGCTCTGATATTTGACGCCGATATTAATCTCCATCCAAAATGTTCCAAAAACATTTTATGCAAAACTGATTTTCTACAAGAATACAGAGACATGGAGCTACGTTTCTACAGTTAAATCGTAAAGAAACTGTCCCAATCAACCCCGCGCGACCCAAGAACGTCTAAAATCCCCCTGTCGATTAATTACGCGAAACAATTTCCTAAGTGCGATCGGCAATCAATTGGAGGTTTAATGGCCGGTTAGCGAAGGATCCCTTCGAGGTTCTCGAGAACGTTCTCGCCGGATCTCCGGTGGATGGAAGTGAATTCGATTCCTCCGGAGAATCCAGTTTCTGTCTGATGCCCCTTTTCTTTTTCCACGGTCGTTCCGCCGAGATTCAAATCTCGAGCCGATTGACTCGAGACCACTTTGGCGTCGATAGAGTCCTTCCGTCGCGCTCGATCCCCACCTCCTTTAGCTCCTACCTCCATCTCGGTTGGTTACCCGAGACCGGACGATACCATCGAAAAATAATCCCGTGGTTTCTGGGCCGGGAGAGGCTTACTTGGAGGAGAGAAGCTCTCTTATTATACCCTGGCTGTGCGGGTCACCCGTCGAGTTCAAGGTCGCTCCATCGATCCCATCGAGGGGGAGGATTTCCTGGAATTTGGTGGTTATCACTTTCGCTCGACCGCTTGATCATCGTTCGCTGCTTCGATCTATCGTTTGGAAGAACCTGTGGAAATTGTTTATTTATATTTTGGGCGAAATACAAGTTTAATTATTTAAGGTGGATCCTGCAAATTTTTAATGATCATGAATTTTGTTGAAAATTGAACAGAATATTCTTAAAAGCTTCAACTTTCGATTGCTATCGAGAAATTTCAAGGTCAACGATAAAATTATTGAGAAAGAAATGTTATGAAAATTTCTTTTTAAAAAATTTTTTAAATTACTTTTATGAAAATTACTTTCTATCAAAAGGGTATCAAAGTTTTCTGTCTAATTTTTCGACATCGATGTGTCTTATCTCTCGTATCGTTTCAATCTACTGAACTTAATAAGAACATATAATAGAATGGTATAGATTACGAATCTACTCGAGTGGACACAGGCCTTTGAAATGGTTGGAAGTTGAACATCCATTAACACGAACGAAACGTGACGATAGTGAATTTTGCGTTTGATATTGATCGTTCAATCTTTGTTCATTTTTACGGGATTCATTCACACTCTATATAGGGACATGTTACACGCGATTCTTCGTTTTTCATTATCTCATTCGCGCCACACGAACCCGTTCAGAGACGGCCGAGATAAAACACGATCCGAGCCGGGGCGCGCGTGGTCGGAGTTGGGGTGGTAGGCGCGCGCGACTCTGAAGGAAAATATTGACCTTTCAGCGGTGGTTGTTCAGAAATCTCGGCGAATTATACTTGGAGTGGCACCTGAAAGACGGTTTCGTCTTGTTTTCACAGTTGGCGGTGCTTTTGTAAAATCACCGTTCCCGGCTCGCGAAACGCGTAGGTAACCAGTTATCAGCTGTTAATTTCCCTTCTCGCTGAATCCTCTTCCGTCGTTGCCTGTTGTATTCTTTTTGATAACAGCGGAAAGAGAGAAAGCTAATAACTCAGGATGTCCATTTTCCACTTTGTGATGGAATACGCTCGAGAGACCGATTGTATTTCAATGGTAATTGAAGCGATGGCGATTAAAACAGGTGTCGATATCTAGAAAAAAAGAACGATTTGCAATTCATTTGTATTATGAGTAGACTGTGAATGTTTATGCATTTATAGCGTCATCTTAGTTGAAAAACGAAATAAAATAAATGTTTTAATAAAATTGAATAATATCAATGTGTTATCATTAACATATGTAACTAGTAAAACCTCTAGTACAGAATCCAAAATTCTGCTTCATTTTAAATTTTAGATATCAGTACAGTAAATCTTCGATTAATGCTCGAAACTCGGGCCTGTTTTAGAACAGTCATCGTCGAGGGCTACTATTTGTGGGCCTCCTTAATTTTAGGTCTAACCTTGGTAGCTTGTCTTGGTATTTTACCAGCGGCCGAGAAAGATTAAAAGTAGATGCATTTAACGTAGAGATCTTCCTGAATTTTTGTCGAGAATTTACGATAATTATGATATACTATATATGTGTATGTATTTAAATATACTCTGTGTCTTATGTCATATTCATATCACCGAGTGCAATAATAAATGTAAAGCTGATACATACTGAATTTCTTAAAAATATAATTATCGAATATTTTTTCTTAAAAGCACGAAAGAGATCCAGTAGAAGAAGGTTAAAACTGTAAAGCTTTATGTGAATAGAGAGGTTCATCCTCTCCATGGTTCTTATTTTTTGTTCAATTTGCGTAAGTACTGCTTCCGTCGTTTCTTACGATTTATTCCACGTTTCTGTATTTTCTTTTTTTTTATGATCGAACATTCTCATCTCTTTCGAGCATTGTTTGCACAATAGGGAGCCTCGGAGCCAGTTGCTTAATGATCCGGTCTCATCAACTTCCGGCTTTCGTTTTAATCTCGATTCCTCCTTATATAGAGGTCATCCTCGAGGCCCTTAATTTGAATCCATTTCTATACCCTTCCACGATTTCTTTCCGCCTCCCTCTTGCTCTTCCTTTTTCTCCCGTCTTGGCGTCGTCGTACTGCACTTCCGCTTTTATATTTATAAAACGTCCCCGTCTAAAGCGTTTTCTGTCGTGTGCATTCTCTGTCAAACAATCAGGCACTGTGTCCGACGTAAAACGTTGAAAGAGTGATCTGTTTCTTTATTTCATTTAGTTGAAGATATTTTTACTAGGTGAATCTATCATCTAAAAATGACTTTCGACTGTGTTTTTTAATCTGTGCTTTTCTCAGCTGAATGCATTCTAATATAAAGTGGATATACTAATCAGAGTTTATACTAATATGAATGATAATCACAAATTCTTACTTTGGCATTAATTTTTTTTATTTTCCTATCTATTTACAATCATTTTATTGACAATAAGTGAATTTAATAGCAGGTATTATAACGTGTTCGTCCAATGACTTACACCTTACATCATTAAAGTGAACAATCTGTATGGCATATTTTTTAACTTATTTGAAATTATCTAAATCTATCAAAGTTTAGAGGTTTGCAGAGTTTTAATATTTTAGTGCCTGTTTGTTTTACTCATTAAAATTTATTGTTAGTTGATTCGGGTTATTATTAAGTTTGCTTATATGTTCTTCACTAAAATTAGCAATTTTTGCTTCCATTGTTGGTATTTGTTATTCTTTCATTCGTAACGAATCATGTGACAATCACTATGGTTCTTTGTAGTTTTAATTGGAATCTTTCTAATATTTTTGTATTAGAGTTTGAAGCTGCAGTATTAATTAAATATATAAAATATACCATACCTACGACTGAAGATACCAGATAGTTCTGTATGTAATTTGTACATACTATTTGAGGGGCATGCTGTAATAGCAAACACCAAAAATGTCATACAATAATAAAGACTTCTATTTAAACTCATGTTAATATTAACACATGATCCATAGCTTGTTATTTCAGACGTTCGACTTATTATTTTTTAATGACTATTTATTAATGGCTCACGCTCTGATTGATTGGTGTTTTTCGTTAATATCTCGTTAACAATTCCTCGGAGAACATTTTTGCTAATGAAAAAGTTGTTTCATATCATCCCAAGAACCCCTCATTTTCGGGAGTTGAAGCCATTATGGGACACCCTGTATATACCTACAGACTACAACATATTCAAACTTGAACAAAATCTGAAATGGTGTTTCAAAAAGTTTCGCCTGAAATGACCCTATCCCGACTTTGCACGAGGTATATCTCTGTGAGAAATTCGCTACCTTTGCAATATCTACAGATTTATCCTCGAATTGCACATACTAGTATCTTCTGGTTCGAAACATTCCCATCATTAATTCTTTCATTGCGCTCACATTTCTTCCCAGTAAACCATCCCCACGTACGAATTTCCCATCGTCTCGATCTCCTCTCTCGTTCACCACGAGAGTTCCGATCCGTGTCCAGAATTCTCGCACGCCGATCACATTTGTCCGCCAAATGGCTGTAGCATCGAGTTTCTGTAACGGCTCTTAGCATTCATTCCCTCCGCTCCCCCGACGCTCCTTCCATCTTTATTCCCGGTACGGGAACCTCGGCGCGACTTGTCGCTATTCATTTACCCTTTTTCCCCTCGTTCCCGATCCCCCCCGAGGGGATTGGGTGGTAGAAGAAACGATCCCTCGTTCTCTTGCGGGACAGTCCTCAGCCCATCGGTTCCTCGGGCAAGAGACGGTTCCCGTGAAAGTGCGAACGATTGGGATTGTCTCTGGTCCTTTGCTCGGCGGAGGAACGACAGACGCGGGGCGGCGCGAGCGATACACCGGAGACGGGACAAAGGGATCGAAGACGTCTCCACGGGGACGAATCAATTAAAATATCTTTGTAGGGAACGACGGAATGTCTTATCTCGCCTTTTCTGGATTCGTCTCCGTAATACGGTACTTTAAAATTGGACGATCCTCCCCGTTGCGATGCAACGGTTTTAAGGGTTGTTTCTTGGGCAGTGGTTGAACGAATGTTTGAAGAGTATTTATAAATATACGTTAATAGAAGTAGTTACTATTAATATTAGTAGTAACTTACGGTGCACATCATTTTTAGAGTGCAGATTTTATGCATTTATCGTAAATATGAATATGCAAAACACAACACAGTAATAATTTTCGACAAAAGTGAGTACAAAGGTTATTTTACTTTGGACCTAACGAACCCTTTAAGAAATTAAACTCATCTCTGACATAAATTCAATTCAGTAAATTAATTTGTAAAAATCCACAATTTAATCATTCTGTACTAATTCGACTCTTAATACTGTAAAGACGATTGCAATAGACTTTAAGAATTCGCTACTATATTATTTATCCGACATCATATTTTTCTGGACGCCAGCGCTCGAAATACATGGCGTTTCTTAAATTCGTCGGCGACTTTTTTCGAAGTCCGTTCCTGTAATCCACCCCCTTGCTCTGTAGTTCCGTAATCAGGTGAAGTAGGGCGCTATAATTACAGACGCAATTTGTTTCAAGCGTCGATGCACGACTGCCTGGAAGTAGCTCAAGGATCATCGTCTACTCTCCGCCTCTCCCGTTCCGCCTCCGTGAACGCGAAGAGAACTGAGAGAAGTAAATACCTCCGGCTGAAACACCGTTGAAATAAACGGTGAATCTTGATCGGTCAGTACCTACTCGTGGCCCTAGAAGGCTACCCTAAAGACTGAGAATCTGTATCCCCTTTTCTTTTTAACGGAAATCGTCCTCTAGCAATTCACTTCTACTCCTACTTGGTTCGTCTTTTCATTTTCCTAATCATCCGTCTAATTAAAAATGGAGGAGGTAAGGATGTTCCGCCGAATACCCATGTCCGTAATTCACCCTACAAGAAGTAGAATTAAAAAGAAATTTAGTTCAATACTTAACGGGTACTATAAACTGAAATAAAAATATTGTTAATATCCGTGACAAATTTCTTCCTTCGTATTATTTAACTCGCAAAAAGGAGTACAGTTTTATTTTTGGTATCCTGGCATAGAAATATTGATAAATGGGAAGGTCATCGATTGTATAGTTGACCCCTTAACACTTTGACTATCACGTCACTCAAATATAGGTGACACATACATTGCAAGAATGCTGGATTATTTAAGTACCGTTACGAAATTTTGCGTAAAATTTATATCACAGTATCATTGAAAACAAGACCAACAGCCTCTATTAACTAAACGCATATATTTTCGATTACTTATGACTTGAAAAAATGAAATAATGAAATAAATGGGCCGAAAACATTTTTCGATATCCATCAACGGTTTCGAAGATATTCGGGAGTATTGATTAAAACGGCACACCCTCTATAAGACTCGGACCCGTTCCGAATCTTGTCATACATTCGATTAAATAATGCATAAGGTTTTCAGCGACGCGGGGACGTCACTTGCCCCCGTAGTTAGGGACGTGGCAGGGTCAGTTTAAAACAGGAACGCCCCCGATAACTAATTCAGGCCGCGAAGCTAATGTGACGTTCGAAACGCGAACCCGGCCGAGCGGTCCCTCCACGGGACCGGAAACGTCGTTAATCAGAGGAGAGTGTACAAAGTTCGAAAGCAAATAAAGTGGCCGACGGGGGTGGTGTCCCGCCGTGGAAAATTACTTCAGCGATGATGATGAAGAGGAATAAGTGGAGGAGGGGGAGGGGGGGGGGTCAGAGGTGTCGATGAGATTCCTAGAAACGACTGGAAATAAGAAATGTCATTAAAGTTTCCCTGAAGTCCACGCGTCGATTCCTTCTGTTTTTTTTCTTCTTTCTCGTTCCTGTCGGGGCTCCAGCGCAGTTTTTCTACCGCGGTTGCTACACTTTGATTATTCTTCGGTTTCATCGCCGGCTATTTGCATTGGAGATCCAAGGACCGCGATCGCTAACGGCGAGGAGCGAGATGGTTTGCGCCTCCCCATCGCGACAACCTCCCCTTTTCGTTCTTCTTTCTATGTTTTCTTCCTTTCTTCGGAAATTCTTATCGCCTTTCGCTGAACGAGTTTCTAATTGCGAACTCGGATCGGTTATTCCGAACGCGAAGCACGGCCACAGTGTGTTTGGTTGTGCGCTGCTCCGTGCCTTTATCAGGCGCCATTTTGTCGTATTCCTCAACTCGTTTTCTTTTACTTTATTCGTAGTTTATACTTGTATATTTTATGGTTTAATCGTGGACTCTCTGACTTTAAATATAGGTGTCAGGTTAATATACATGTGTAAAGGGTACAATTGTTATCGTATAGTTTGATAGTTTTTCAAATTCTGAATGGTTAAGTTTGAGGTTAGAATAATGGCGCGAGAGTCAGTATCTGTATGTACGGGAATTATTAACAGTGATGTTTCTTTTAAAGAAATTTGTGGACAATTATTAATCTATGAGGTTGAAATATAATATAATTAATATTAATAATTGACTGCGGATTTTTGCATTTTTGGCATATAGAAGTATGTAACATATACCAAACGACAAAACTTTTATCGAATTTAATACATTTCTTGTTTTGTGTCTAGTTCACTAAAATCGCCAAAGGAAGGATGAATTTTCTATTTTCACTTTTGTCTTCATAAATTACTTTACAAAACGCCATTTTGCATAAAGATCCAATTCTTATGTATTACGGTTAAAATAAAAACAGACCAAGTATATCATGTCTGAAATCGTGTTGATAAATAATATTTCTCCAGAAAAGGATAGACTATATTCCCTAGAAAAAAAGTGGTTTGTTTCTATATTAATCACAATACATAAGCCTTGTCAATTTTAGGATGGTTTTATACTTATGCCAGTGTATATCTTTCACGTTAACTCTCCACACTGATCCAACACGATTTTTTCTAGTATCTCACCGAAATGAGCACAATGTACTCTTCTTTATAAAAATTACCCCCAAAAATTGTTTTAAAGCTCGCTCTTATCTGCCCGCGGGAGACGCATCTTTATTACTCTGGTCCGTTATCGCGCGAACACGTCGCTCCATAAATACGCGGGCAAATTAAATTTCACGGGGCTCGCGTTTGCAAATCACGTGCAAAATGTCGACGCCAGCTCAGTCGACGGGAAGACTGCGAGTGATTTGATTTAGCCGAGGCGGTGGAGTTTTATTCCGTGACGGTTTCCTTATACGCTTCTTTATATTTTTTTATTCTCCCCCTTTTACCCCCACCTTTCCTCGCCGTCTGGCTTCTCTCCTTTCGCGTCTGCCTCTAATAATTTCCCTTATCCCGCGACATACGTCCGCTGATAGGATTCGGGTAGACGTGCACGGCGACGTAGAAATCCGTCCTACCCCCCGTTCTGCGTCTAATGCAATACGACGCCATGAATAATAACATCTACAATGCGTCGGCTTCGTATTCTTGGGAATGTACGACGGCACCTACCGAACGAAGGTGTAGGTAAGTATTTACTTACCTACCTGGATTCGATTTTTTCTCGTGGAAAGTCGCGATAGCGACACTATGGCCGCCATTTTGTACATAACCTCAAACCATTTGATTTTTAGAGGACGGGCAAATTTTTTTTAAAATTTGTTATATCTTATAGTTAGACTTTTATATGTTTGGTCACACTAGAACTACCCACGGTAAACGCATATTTGCTTTGATCGGTGGATAAATGTGAAAAACCTTTGAAAATTTAGAAATTTACTAATTTCTTCACGTTCATATCGTAATAAAAGGTGCAAAAGATCTGAGAAAATGTATTGTCATAACATTTTACTCGTCGTTGTAAGAGTGTATTGACAAGTCATTTTGACTTGCTTGGTAGTTCTAGTGTTAATATACTTGTTAAGTTAATATGTCTGTACTTCAATCAAAATGGCGACCATAGCAACGTATGTTCAGTTCTGCAGAAATCAATTTTTACAGTGGAAGTATCTTAACACAATTTCCAGCAGTTCTTTTGCTAATGAAAGGTGATTAAGTCAAAAGACTCCGTAGAAGAATCCAGCTGGCCGAGAGGGTTAATAAATAATATTATAACGGCTAATTTTATAAATATGAAACAGTTTACGTTCTGGAAGAACTTGAATTCGAAATGGGGACTAATTAAATTACTTTCCTTGTGTCTCAGGCTATCGAACCAAATTTGTTTTAATTGTCACGGCGAATAGAAAAAAGAGTCTCCTGTCCCGGCTGAATATTAAAAAATAATGAAACTGGGATGACCGGTTGCGCGGGGTATTTTTCGTTTTTTTTTTAAACGAGCAAGAAGTTTGCTCGACGCGTAACGAGCATCTCGTGGACCAAGCCGCAACTATTAAAATTTTCGATTCATTGCGTTTTAAACGACGGTTTAATGGAGAATGAATTTTTACAGTGTTCGTTTGTAATATTCTTCTTAATGGCGGGATAATTGAAGATGTACACGTTTCACCTCTAATTTTTACGCTTTTCACTTCAAATAATAAAGTCCCATATGCATTGACGAAATTGAAGAATTGCTCATTATACGGGTCACTTCATGCCAAGTGGATCATTATTGTACAGGATGTCTGAGATTCTGCTCAATTTGAAAATATGTTATGGTCCATGTGAAAATAGGGGAGGTTTAAGTCATCATTTCGCTAGTTTCGTAATTTTTTAGAAGATACAGACCCTCAAATTTCTGGACTACTGTGCGTCAAGTTCACTGTGCACAGTTGAATAAACTGCATATTTTTGTGTCAAAATTGTAGAACTTTTGATAGAAATAAGATAGAGAGATGAATCGAGGTTAAAACTAAATTGTTGCAAAATACGGGAAATGCATAGAAAAAGTATCAGGAACAAGTTTTAACTTTGAAAATCTACGTTAAAGTGACGACAGTTTTTGTAAGTTTCGGTGAAAATTGCCAACTTTGGTGGTCTGTATCTTTTAAACAATTTCGAAACCAGCGAAACGATGACTTAAATTTACAGAGCCTACAACATGTTTTAATTTAAGCAAAATCCCAGACATCGTGTACAAAAGTGATCCGCTTGACGTGGAATGACCCAAACCCATTCTTATGGTAGAATAACATTCAGCTAATTTAGCAATTGAGTAAGACTTTAATTAATTAAAATAAGTGGGACCGTGTTAATTGAAAGTACGAAACGCAGTTAAATATTCTCAGAATTAAGATTAATGAAATTCTTCTCTACTTCCGTCACGTCATATTATTTAGTAATGCAATAATAGGAAAGGTTCTTGGGGAACTTTGTTTCGTGCCTTCAGTAAAGCCTTTGAGAACGATCTTCGACGTAGGTTACCCATGAATTCCATCATCGAGTCCGACCGAACTGCTCCTTCCGGTTACGTAGCCATCACGGTGGAATCGAATTTCCGAAAATTCTGCTGGTCGCGCATCGATTTCCCATTCGCTGGCTGGCCCGATTAATTTCAGCCGAGTGAGGATTCACTCGTGGTATGATAATTAAAATTTGTTGTGGAATCACGATAACGCAATCCGATCTGCCGAAATGAACACGCGATACAGACTCTCGATTATCGTCCCGAACTCATGTCCGTGCCGGGACAATAATCTTATAGGAAGAAATGCTTCAGACCCAACAAAAGTGGAGGGGAAACAAAGTATGATTCAGAGGTTCTACGGCCTCCCCTCTTCCACTGGCGGGGATAATGCCTGGACAATAATCGCGTAGAACAAGCCAGACGATAATCGAGAGGAGACTACGTCGTTCTGGATAAAGTTGCACGGACATCTCGAAGGAAGCTGCGCTTGCTGAGCCTGTAAAATGGCGTAAAACAGCAGAGTCTATGCAAAAGTACGTACTGACTCTTTTACCGTTGGAAATATTCCTTAATATTGAACGATTATTGCAGTGTTCCATTACTCGAAAAGGGTCCCTTCTGTGGAATCTAAGTATCTTTGTGCAAAATGTCATTTTGTGAAGTAAAAGTAGAAAATTCTTTCTTCTCTTAGGGACTTTAGTGAAGTAAAGATAAAATAAAGAATTTATCAAACTCTTTGATCCAGATTACTCTGGAGCCTGAGTACGTCATTTTGCCAGCAAATTTGTTCAGCCATTCTAGTACTTAAATGTTTAAAAAATAATACAGAATAGTATTTAACAAATAAAAGGGGTTTATTGTCGATCTATCAACGAACGGAGTTTACTTATTTCGAAAAAAGTAGAGGGCGCCACTGACGGCGGAGGGAGAATAACAGGTAAAAGAGACGAATAGAGGATCGGAGAAGTGGTGGCCAGGCATTTAGCGGCTCGATAACGGAACGAGGGGGTAAACGTAGGCGAACAGCAATTCCGTTTCGTTAAGCAATTCCGACGTGTTTCGTCCGATAACGTCTGACGGCGCGGGGGCCGTTCTCATAACAAATGAATTTATTCGGTGCGCGGGTTTACGGGAGCGGCGGCGGTCACACGGAAAATTTACAGGGAAATGGCGGCCGGGGCCACGCGTAGATACCGGAACACGCCGACTCCGCGGAATTTCCGGTTCTTTTTACCCCGACGCGGCTTTGTTTGGCCGTTTTAAAGGCACCGTGAAGTCAGGGACGGGAGGGGTGGGGGCTGGCGATTTTTCACCCTTAATCTCGCTTGCCTCCCGTACACCGTGTGTGCGTCTGGCTTCGTCTGGCGCAACAGAGAGGAAAGGCTTCCCATTCTTGATGGAAATTCTGCGAACATCTGGATTGGACGTTCATTTTACGGATTTGTGTTTGAAAATCTGCGTGTGTTGGATCGAGTATCATTAACTTGCCTTACAATTAGGGGAAGGTTTGTTTAACTACCCCGTTTGTAGTAGAGTACAATCACTTAATAGAAAATGCTAGGAAAATTATATAGTCTATTTGACACATGTTTCTTGTAAGAAATAATCTTATTTTGGCATGTGTAGGTAAGTTTAGCTGAGGCTTCGTGACTTTTATTTTAAAGAATTTGCAAATTGTGACTAGTTAGCTCTTCGGTATATTACTTTTTTACCACTGTATCGATTTGACATCGATGGATAAATTAAATTGGGGAAATTGGGGACGGATGAAGGTTCAACGGTAGGGCAGTTTCGACGATTTTTAACTAGTTTTCGTGATTTTGTGAACTTGTTCATGCTAGAATAAACTTAGTTTCTAATAAGTAATAATGCATGGGTTTCAATTCGATGGTTAAAATCGGTCAATCGAGGCATATTGATTGAAATTTAGCTTCTCCTCTACTATCATTCAATCTATTTGTACAAACGATATGGAAATAAATTTTATGTCAGTATCGTGATTGATTTAATTGAACTCTATTTAGCACATTATTGAATCGTTTTCGAGAATTAAATTAACCCTGATAATTGTTGCTTTGAGTGACACGAAAAATTTCATTCCTGATCAAGTTTGGAATTGCTACGTTAAAAATGGAATAATTACCTAACTACCAGTGAAAATGATTTAACATGTAATTATTTAGTTACCTTCTGTCTATGTTATCTGTCGCTTTCTTCTTACTTGCATCACAGACGAGATATAAGAATAGACCTAACATCTTATGGGACTTGGTGTCCCACGAAAATCACGCTGATTCGAGCGCACTCTACATAAAAGTTTCTGACTTCAGCAATTACGTTGACACCATAATGACGCACAGTACACACACACTCGTGACTGCATATAGCGATACACACATTATTGCCCTGGTTTCGCTAGCAAGGAAGAATCTTCTGCTCCTCGGAAGAGAGCACTCGTTCTCTCTGATGCTAAGTGGAGAACAACGGCAGTTAAAATAATAACTACTCAGTATACATTAAAATTATTTTACAATGGGTTTGCAGCCATTAGCTCGGCATTATCCTCGATTTACAAAAATGCAAATCGAGGATAATTAAAAAGGATTACAAAAATGCAAATCGAGGATAACACCGATTACCAGGTCTCACCACGTGGAGGTTGCTGCAAGTGGAGACCCAAGGAAGATAGATGGAAACACAAGTTCCATCTATCCACCTCTCACAATAATTTTACAATTAACTTAGATATCTAAATACGCTTATACTATAAATATCTAAATCCCTCGGCGGATGGCTTCTTTCTTGAGTCTACCTGAAAATAAAATGAAGTTCGATGTCTTCATTCTTGAACTTATACTAGTCTTACAATCGACTTAACTTAACTAAATAAACTAAGATAAATGGAAGAGAGATAAATGGAATCAAAGTTCCATTGATCACTCCTTTTAGCTGTATACCCAGTAATTATTAGAAACAAAGGGGTGGCATACTCTCAGAAGGAGAATATGTTTCAAAGTCGATGCTCTCGGAAGGAGAGCATCAATTCTCTCTGATGCAAAGTGGCGAGCAACGCCGGTTGACTCGAAACGACGCGACCGTGTTGCCGATCCTTAAAACCGGCCCCCTTGCCCCAGATAATCCTTCGGTGGGGTGTGCCGCGTGGCCACCGGAATGGGCCTCATTACTCCCAACGTGCTGCCCCTAGAGGGGAACGTGGCACGGATTACAGGCGAGAAGGCCCATGCCGGGGCATCCGTAGGGCGGCCGCGCAAGCACAGACACCGCCCTACAGTCCGTGCCCACCACCCCACCGAACAGATCATTGGTTCGTGGAATCGATCGTTCGGGACCTTCAACACGGCCGATCACTTGCATATTTGCAGAGAGACCGGGAGAAGCGAGGTACGCGAGAAAAAGAAGCTGAAGTATCTAATAACTACTGGTTATACATTACAATGGACTTACTGGAATTCATGCTTTATCG
>NW_015374115.1:2811187-3079608 GCF_001272555.1 Dufourea novaeangliae | reverse complement strand
ATATATATATTATGATCAACATAATAAGACATTTAATATAGGAACACAATTTCCATCTGATTTTTATGCTTATCAATTAATATCAAATTATAATAAAATATACCAGAAAATTCTGTTCAATTGCCCCTTTACAGCTTGTTTATTAATATTTAACACTTTGAGTGTCACGTCACCCAAATATGGGTGACACGTACATTGACAAGTGTCTGGATTATTTAAACAATGTTATAAAATGTTTGCATGAAATTAATATCGCAGTATAATTTAAAACAAGACCTACAACCTCTATTAACTAAACATAAATATTTTCGACAATTTATGACTTAAAAAACGAAATAAAGTATGTCTGGCTACGTACGGCCTTTTTCACTGTGGCAGTCAACGTGTTAAGGACGCTTGTTGCTCATTTAATTTCCGAAATAAAATATGATAAACAAATTAAAGAACAAAAAAGAATCTCGACAATGTGAAAAACGAAATACAGCCTGTATTCGTTTGAAATCGAATAGTCGAGGCGTTCTTAGCGCTGGAAAGGTTCCGTAATCAATGGAGATATCGTTTAGGAAAGTTCTCGTTCGACCATGTTGCGGGGTATTTTGAGTTTAACCCGGTGAAAGACCCCGAAGAAAAGTCGTGTCCTCGTTGTCGTTTCTCGATATTCCGCGCGCGTTCTTTGCAAACGAGATTCCGACGGCGACGGCGGGGAGGAAACGGGGAAAAATTTTCAGCTGGCTCGTGAAACGTCGTAAAGACGGACGTTACACGTACTGCAAACTATCTTAGGACATTCTGAACGAACGTGTCAGTGGGCTTCGCGTCCGATTTGCATCATTATCGGCCGACCCCCCCTTAAACGGGTCGCAGAGTCAGACGGCGACGCGGAGGACCGACGGAAACAACGTTGGAATCGGTGAAACGATCGCGAAGTATACACTCTCTGCATCTTTTTACCATCTCTTGGTATTATTGTGTAACTATTAAGAAAAATAAGTTAAATTGCAAAATGAAACAGACAAAAATGTGATCTTATAATATGCAAGTATAGTCTTCAAAACAAATATATACCAAATTGCTATTGACAGATCGACAACTAAAGTTATCTGACCATATGGCACAGAACTGTTCTTTCGTACATCAAAAAGTTTACAAACGAATAGGCGTTCGGATTTTATGCATTTATAGCCTATAGTGTTCTATAAAATACAACAAAAAACAAAACTTTCATCAGACGCAACGAGTTTTCTCCATATCCCGAACCGAATAAGCTTTTTCAGAAAACAAAAAAAGCCCTATACTTATTCTTACATAATTGTACGAATTACTCAACAAAACGTCATTTTGCATAAAAATCTAGTCTTGAAATGAAAATCTCGTCACTCGTTAAATCCAAACGTGTAACAATTCACTTCATTCTTCATTCTATTCCTCGAATCAAACTACATCTAAACTAAAATCGGATTAAACAAATATACTTATATTTGTTCCGGTCCGCGTGAATTACTCTACAAAACGTCACTCTGCATAAAAATCCGCAGTCTACAAATGAAAATCTCGTCACTTCCGAAAAAGGGTACACTAAAACCAAACGTGTAACAATTCACCGACGAGGAGCTTCCACGTTTCGATTAAAAGGATTGCAACCCCCGAACAGGACGAGAACTGCGTGATCCGAGGCGGTAGGATTTCATCGAATTAAGCAGATCCCCAAAAGGGTATCAAGCCTCCCGTTGAACCGCGTTCTCGATCGTTCCGAAACGAAAAGCAATTTTTCGATTCAGCCTCCAGAAATTGAAGCTCGCTGGAAACTTTGTGTTAGACGATGGCAGAAAGAGAGAGAAAGGGTGGTTCGAGGGGCATGAAACGCACAAAAGAGCCTGGCTGAACGGTGTCCAGCAAGAAGATAACGCTAGCCCCCTCTGCTTGGCTGGTACACTCGGAAAGAGGTGAAAGTCGTGGGGTAGAGGACACCCCTCGTGGAGGGGGGGCCACGGGCAACCGAGCTTTTCCGACAGAAATTGGATATTGAAAGTCCGCCAAGTATTGCAATCAGACTCCGATTAATTGCGTCCTTTGATTTACACGACGGTCCAACTTATATAAAGTCGATCGGAACCGATTCCGCGGCGAGGATGACGCGACGACCGGCGTATGCAGAAGGGAGACCGTGACAGGGAAAAAGGGGGCAGAGAAACGAACCCAGGGGGGAGAGGCTTTTTCAACTTTCCACAACTTTTTCCAGTCCTTCAAAGGGCGACGGCTTTTCAACCATCGGACGTCGATGGCGTGCTGAAAGCGGACCGAGGGGACTCTGATGAGAGCTGGTCGCGGAGGATCTTTCCTTAAATTTCCATGGGTAGCTTCTTCCCTCGTTTCCCATTCCCTTACTCTTTCTGGGGAAGAGAAAAAATTTGTTCTACCTAGGAATCAGGATGAATCGTTTTTTTCGTCGAACGTGGAATTTTGATCGTGGTATTTCTTTGAGGAGACACGTAATTAAGGGGAACTGGGGGAATATTAAGGGGGTGGTAGTGACACCGTGGTACAGGGATGGATCACGTAATTGGAACCGGTTGATGTGTCAGTACTGTATGTACATTGTCGTTCATATGTATTAGGACACTTATCGAATAAGTACATAGTAAACGTTACAAGGCATTAGAAAATTGCTCACAGCCTGAAATAAATACTGCTTAAAGGATATTAAAGCCGAATGAATAACGCTTATGTTACTATAAAATAGGTATGTAATTTTTATGGAACTTCAAGCTTCTTCATACAAACCAATTGTCCTAGCACTTATGAGCGTTAGTGTGTATACTGTTCATAAGTATTAGGACCCCGGTCTGTATAGAGAAAAAGTGATATATTTTTACCTACTTTTATCACTTTATATTTAAATAAATGTTGTCCCACGAGCTTTAAGATCCCATTAAAGAAACGTATTTCAGACTGTCAATGATTTCGTAACATCTTATCAGACTCGTTTCATATTCGATAAGTGTCCCAATGTTTATGATTGGCACAGTGTACCTAATTCTGAACGAGAAAAATAAATTTGTAAAAAAAACGTGAATTCATACAAACATCCACGGTCTACTCGTTCAGTAACATCTGCAAGCTACACTGCCAGGATGTCCCTTAAAAAGGGTTCCTCTTATTTAGGAAAGTTCTTGCGTGCATGTGGCGGTGAGACAATCGAGCTTCCTAGAGTCGCATACACGGAGACAATTCGTCGTGTGTTGACCCGGCCGGGACTTATACGGGCCATTATATACGGAAGGCGTTGGCAAGCTTGGCCAGGAGAAGTCACTGGCAGAGCATCTTCACCGCGAATATATGGTTGGGATCTGTAATTTTTATCCGTGTGTCCGCATTCTTATTCCCTGACACTTCTACTATCTGTTTTCTTTGCACTCCCATTCTCGCCACCCGCTATATAATCTCTCACTTGAGCGGACAGATTTAATAGCGAATCATAATAAGGACCATTGTGACTCGGAGTACCTGGCCGGTTACGATCCAGAGTCAAAGGTACTATATACCAGGTGAACTCCTAGAGTTTCAAAGTGGACATTGGACGGAGAGTTTGCTGAATGATTCATTAAAAGTTTATATGTTCGAGTTCGTAACGAAATACTAGAGATTTTTTATTACAATTTTAGGTGAATCGATTGGAACATAATACGACTGCTGGAAATTATTGTTGTTTGGGGGACCTATTATTAGAGATGTTCCCTTCCGATTCGATTCTTTCGAAGATCGATTCCCTTGGGTAACACGTCACTGATATGTGTAACACATACACTGACGGCTGAAAGTATGGGAACAGAGTTCATGATTGATGGAACAGTAATTCATTATTCTGTTACGATAAAATGAAAGTTACGGAATGTGTACGTAGACAAATCACTTCCCATCAGTTTTAAAATGTGTACCTTCATTAACTCTTTGTAGAATAATATTTTACTCTTTCTTTAATTATCAGACCTGGTCCCATACTTTTGGCCGTTAGTGTATGTGTTATATGATAGGTGGTAGTGATGTGGTATCCAAGGGAATCGATCTTCTGAAGAATGGAATTGGAATTGAACATTACTACCTATTATTTTTAAAACGGTTAAAATTTTTTAAAAATTAGAAAAAAATTTTTTTGTGCTTGAATGTTTCTCGGCACTGACAAGGAGAGATTCCCAGGTGTATAGCTGACTTTCTAATGAGGTTTGGCACAGTGATGGAGCTTCGAATTCTGAAGCCAATGATATTTGTTTCAACCCTATACAGCCATTTATGAAATATTTAATGTTTAGTGGCGACGAGTTTTCGAACACTCATCGAGGATTCACTGTAGGTTCTAGTCTAATTTTCGATCATCACGAAACTTCACAATTACATGTTACATAAATTATGCTGTTTATCGTGCGTTAAAGTATAAAGAAACTGTAATAAAATGGTTGGTGGTCACAAAAATGATTTGTATACTATATTTCATAATATAGTATTTCAGTATAGAGTGATTAAGATCAGTTCTACATAAAGGTGTCACAGCCTAATATTAAATAAATTCGTGATTAATCAAAAAGGAATTAGTTAGATTACTTTATGAGATACGTGTTCCATATGACAAAGAGTATAATCTTATTTTACTTTAGTCGAATAGTTAATCAGCGAAGTGAATAGTCCCGTTACAATGATTAATCCAAGAATATAGCCGCGCGAAGCTGATAATGTACCAGTGACGCTGGATAAAAATCTGGATAAAGCACTAAATAATATTATCCGATAAAACTTTTATAACGACATTATCGTTTCATACACAATTTCTGCAACGTCATTACAGCAGCTTATCTACTGGGACGGATTCGTTATTTATGACAAGTTAAATAGCGTCAAGAAAGAGGATATAAAAAGGCGCCCAAATTAATGTTGATATGATAACGGAATTATGATGCGTGATACTAAAAATTATTGGTAATATAATATATTACACCTTTGCAATAAAAATATACTAAAACCACCTAAAGTCATAGCTTTCTTTATATAAAAAAAAAACAAAATCACCTATACTAATTACCTTAATTATATATAATTTATAGTTTATATATAATAATTATATATTATATATAATTATATTTACATAACCTGTTCCTTTAACATACTGTTATTATAGTGTAACGCTTAAAATATGAGGTTCCTTATTGCAAATTGTCTTAGTTGAATATAATATGTATTTATGGCTACAATTATTCAATTGTGGCACATGCAATGGTCGTTTTATTATCGGCACCTGATATTACATTGAACATTATACGAATTTTAATAGACTTTATACACATTTTTCATTGAAATACAAATGTTACATTCATCTTATATTTATTAAATAATTATTATACTCAATTTTGAGATGACTCTTTGAAGACATTTTAATTACAATCTTTTCACTGAATGTCATCATCGCTGAACAGTATTTTTTAGCAGAAACTTCCATGCATCTTTATAAAGTTTATTTATAGATTTGGCTTAAATGTCTATGTTATTGAACATAGCCGAATTTAACTGAGATTGATTCTCTACCTTAATTAACTTTAACGTTTAACATAACTTATTTTATTTTTACATTAGATAGTACTTTAACACGTTGACTGCCGCAGTGGAAGAGGCCGTACGTAGTCAGACACACTTTATTTCCTTTTTAAAGTCATAAATCGTCGAAAATATATGCGTTTAGTTAATAGAGGCTTGGTAGTGTGAAATATATGCGTTTAATTATGAGCTCTCGGTCTTGTTTTAAACTACACTGCAATGTTAATGTTACGCAAAAATTTTGTAACAGTGTTTAAATAATCCAGTTTCTTTGCAATGTACGTGTCACTCATATTTGGGGACGTGGCAATCAAAGTGTTAAAGGAGAATCAAATACACTGTGTAATATTGCAATAAATAAACAATGTATATTAATAATTTTCATTCATAAAAGTAACGTGAAATAAAGCTATCAGTAAAATCACATATTTTATGTGCTACGCCCAAATATTTATAGACTTCTGTATTTTATTTGCTGTCGCGTTTACAATCGTAGTTCGTTAATGGTAGCTTGCACGGGATATTCCATGAAATTTCGAGGCATAGCGTACATGTGTACCGTGATAATTAATAATTATTAAGCGGACGAGTCGTGTGTCTCGTGCCGTCTTGAGGCTCGACTGAATATTCATCCCATTTCCCGAATGCATGGAATTTCGAACGAACTTCCAAAGGGGAAGGGACGTATCATCGCATGACGAACAATTATGCTTCAATTTTCTTGAATCCACAATAAAACGGATACCGTGCCGCGGTCCCTATCTCCGACACGAGTTACCCTAATGGCCGAGGAGCTTTTCGCGTGACCAAGACGATCTTTACGGTATTCGTATAGCCGTCATCCCTAAATTGGCAGAAATTTAAAAATGTTTTTAAGAGAACACAACTATTAATCATACATTCAATTAAATAGTTATAGTTACTGAACGAAAATTTAAGAGCTCGAAAACAAAATTTCAAATAGAGGTTATTTCAAAATGCAGAGAATCTTGCAAAGTGATTTGAAAGCATTTACAGCAGAACGTTGAGTACCCAAACCAAAAAGGAGACAAATTCGTCCAGATAAACAGTTTTTTAGGTAATTGGGCTAGGGAAACCCAAGTTTCGTACATGTCATAAAACAATCAGAAAGAACACAATTTTGAAGGATGGCTGTTTATACCATATGACGGAAAAACATTCGTAACTCGTTGTGTAACATACTTAAATAATCAATATTTGCATAAACATACGCAGTCCATTTCCGACTATTTCCCTCACAGCAAGAAAATGTATTAAAACGCGCAGAAACTTATCCCTTCAAACGTCCCACAAACTTCAACATATTACACAGAACGAAATATCGCATCGAACCGTTCGCAGCGCAACGATCAAGCAAAATAACCGAAAATTTCCGAACCTATAACACGCAACGGTTCAAACAACCGACTCACCACGTTCATCGAAACGACTGTAAAATTGCTCTCCCCCGTGTACGCGTTCCAAAGGGCGCTGGAGTCCGTACCCCTTCCAACCCTCTGTTGAATCAGTGATCCCCCATTTGCTTTGTGCTAAAGAGGTTTACCGATTGTGTCGGGTCCGCGGTAACTATGTGTCCGATATCGCGATAATGTTCACCAGTGTTTGTTTGTACCGGTCCAACGGCACGTGTGTAAAACCAACCACACAACACAGATTCATCGATGTGGACACCAGGACGGCGAAAGACGATAATATCGCTAGGGGTGGTCTTCGTATCTCCGGGCTGGATCTTAATATCCGGTCGCGGCAGGTCCCCTAATTGGTTTATTTTAGAGCTGCCAGGGGATTTGAATTATGGCCATTTAATGCTCGCTGTAACACACCGGTGAAGCATCTTCCACGGAAATCCTCCCTCCCTCTAGCTTTTATTCTCTCGTTCATCCCCCACCCCATCATTGCACATCTGCCACAGGCTTTTTCCTCTGTTACTTATCCGTCAATCTGTGCCGCGCACTGGTTCGCTCTCTTCTTCCTGTCATTGCACACCATTTTCCACATGGTCCTCGGCTTGGCTCCTCTGTCTCAGCCAGGCTCGTATCGTAGCCAATTTCGACCGATAGACACACACACACACACACATATACACATACGACAGCTGCAGCGTTTATACTGAGCTGCCGTGCATACCCTTAATATCCGCCGCAACCTGTAATTAAGCCTCCCCCCCCCACCCCTTCACATCGTTTCCCATTAGGCTCGGGAGCTTGGACGAGACAGAGCCCCTGGAGATACCTCGTAGGTACCTTTTTTCTGTAGGATCCAGGAAGCGCGGATACCGAGTATCCTTCCTACGATCAGAGGGTAGTATCTTTTGCATAATGTTCACGGGGGTTCTTTTCGACGGATTTTCGAGGCTCGCTCCTGCAATCGTTTCTGTGTCACGCGTTGTTGGAGGGATGGTCGAAGACGTTGCATGTACAGTCGGATCAGAAAGCTTGTCAGCTGGTTACAATGCAGTGGGACCGCTAGTTTGCAAACTGTCCTTAACAGTGGAACTACTAAGGATAAATGTGTTTCTATTAAAGCTCCCACAAACCAACGCGAAATATTCGCAGCGGTAGCGAATATTTTCCGGCGGCAGATTCGCAACAGTTTAAAATGCATGGGGTCTTGTGAGACTGTTCACACCAATGCGAAAAATGTCTGGAAAAATTTATCTATAAAAAATCTATGTTGGTTTGTGGGAGCCTTTATATTTGTAAAATAACGAGCTTGTTGAAAAGATTGGCAGTAAGTCCTGTAGTAAAATGTAGCTCGTATGTAAACCACCCCTTTACTTGCCACTCTAATAAAACTATCCTCTGCGCGTACGCGATGAATATCCATAATCTCAATAAATGATGCAAAAACATTAAATACACTAACCCAAATCCACCCCATCGTCACTCACTAAATACCACTCACACACTGAAATTAAATGTTAAATAAACCCAGCAATTCACCATTAAAAACCAACTGGATCCGCAAAAAGGAAGATCAACAATAGCCGCCATCTTTGACAGCGACTTCAAGAAATCCGCGAGTCGCTTCTCGTGGCTCTCGCAAAAACCGTCGCGGAACGAGTCGCAATTTCCACCCACCGAGGGGCGAAACTCCCGGTAATATCGTCGGATAATAGTTAGCTGGTGGGAGATGGTAACAAAAAACGCTAATAGTACATCAAAACTGGAGTCGTCGGTACCTACGCCGGGTTAGCCTGTCCCAAGAAAAATGAGTGGGGGGGGGGGGCGTTCGGAGGACGGAAGAACAGGAGAAAAAGCCAACATTAAGAGGCGCTGAGCTGGCGACACGGCAATCTCAGGGACTGGCATGGAAAAAATCCGTGCTTCCAAAAAAAAAAAGGAACCGTCTAAAAGGTCGTTAAGGTTAATGTGCCGCGAGAAAGGTAAGGATGGCACGGAACCGTCCGCTTCGCTCGTCTGCGGTTCATCCTCGGTGGGGCGGGAGAGGGGGAGGCGGCCCGTTCGAGGGATGAGGTGTTGTTCGACCGTCGACGACGCGCGAACCTAACCTCGTCGCATCACGGTTTGTTACACTTCGTCTGATTCTGAGCGTTGTACATGCCGGCGATGGGAACAATGGGCTCGCCGGAACGATCCCTTGGGACACGTTGCTCGTGATGCTTTTCGCCGGGGTGTACGGCGTTAAGAGTTTACTTCGTGTCGTGTTTCACGGCGCACTCTCTTGACTCGTACAGTTGACTCGAGTTTTACGGGCCCGGGTTAAGGTTCCTCTACGATCTTGGGAATTTTCGCCAGGAGGTTCTCGATTGGCGCGAGAAGAGTGTTTAGGGATGTTGGGAAGGATGTCTAAGCTTAAGAAGTGTCCGGAGGAGTACCTGCGTCGTTTCGGATGAAGCCTGGCGGGTTTATGGAACTGTCAGAGGTAAGGATCCTGTGTAGAGGTTTTTAGCTGGGACGCCGCGAGTTTTAGGGGCACGGTTCTTTTCTGCGAAGGTTTGAAACATTGATTATGTCCTGATACTTGCTAACACTGTCACTGCCATGTCACCCGAATATGGGTGACACGTACTTTGAGGCTGAATTATTTAAATAACGTTGCGAAATTTGGTAAAATTAATATTGTAGTTTATAACTTAAAACAAGGTCAACAGACTCTGTTAACTGAACGCATATGTTTTCTACGTCTTATGACTTAAAAGACGAAATAAAGTATGTCTGGCTACGTACGATTTTTTTCACTGAGGAAGCCAACGTGTTAAAGGTACAAAGAATTATTTAACCCTTTATGTCTTAAAGGTACTTTGTAATAACACTTGTATGAGCCCTTTATTTGCCAAAGTGATCAATTCCATAAACTATAGCAGTTCAGTATGGTAAAAGGCTACCTAATAGACCCTAGCAGAAGAATCTTAAAGGATATTATTGCATAGAATTTTTGTAATTTACTACTGCTCTCAAATTCATTATTTCTTACAAGCATACCCTTATATTTCCTTAGACGACGCCAATTTCAATTACAAAAACAGGGGCTTGAAAAGATACTCAAAATCCCAACGTAAAGCCTGCACAGTCTGTTCCGTGGATACAGAGTTACAGACTCGCGCAGCGAAGGTGTTAATATTTCCGGCAAATTTTCTGATTACGTACCGTGAAAACGGCGACAGCCGCGGGCAGGGACGGGGAATTTACATTGTATATAAAAAGGGTGAATCGTTGCTGGGGCGAGGGGCACGTTCCGTGCCTTCAGAGAAATCCTTAAAGCCGTTTAAGCCCTGCGGTGACGCCGGATCTCACGTAGCCACGGGAGGCAGAAGGACCAGAGGGGAGCGGCGGCGTTCAACGACAGATGAATGGAGCTTAACTCTGTGGCCGTGCGATTTGTACGCGTGTTCGTTGCCGTCGATTTGAACGGTTAATTCACTGATAATCGGCCGCCATCATGATTCAAAGCCTCTCGCGCTTTTTTTTCGTGGCCCTTTCCGAACAGGGAATCTTGTTTTTATTGCACGAAAAAAGATAAAGCACAGATATCAACGGAAAAGATTATTAAAATTTCTATCGATGATTACTCTACATTATTTTGTGTTTCATATTTACTGTTGACGGAATCAAACGTATATGACGCCTCGTTGCAATATTTGTTAGCTATCTCGAATGTTGGCCGCCATTTTTAGAGAACTTTGGCGGGAAAATGAATTTGAATGATGATATGTAAGTATGACTGTCCTGTCAAGTCGGTTTTTATGAGGGTACTATGACTGGATTTCGACTTGTTAGTGCCTTTTATTCTGTGAGAACGTGTAATGGTCACGTGAAAATCCCTCATAAAATGTCTAAAACAACATACAAAAATTGTCGCCTTTTCGAATAATATGTTTTCCAGAGCACGAAAATGCTTACAGTTACAAGTTCATTAAACGAAATACTGGATTCTTTATCGGTTTACACGATAATTACTCCAACTTCTCCTGTGAGTAGATTAAATAATCCATGAAATTTGCAGAAATTTATCCTCGAGGAAGTTTTGTTTCGTGCCAGGGACATTCTAATCCGTTCCGTGTCGTCGAGCAAAAGCCGGCCGGGCCTCTTCGTAGGAAGATATTACAACGTGTAGAGAGGTCGACGGGGTGAATGCGGGATCATCCTATCCATACCGTCGCGATGATATATCATAAGTTCCATTATCCGAGCCGTGTTACATTATCGCGGCACGTTTCGGCTTAAAGGCATCCCTCAGGTAAAATGGCCGTCGCCTTTCTTGCGTTCTCCTTCTGCGGACGGCGACGTGTAAATTGAATTTAACTGCTCGAAGGAAAGAGGACGTGTCTCGACTACTTTAACCGTATCCACGCTCCCACCCCTAATTTTTTTGGTCCTTTCATTCTGCGGAGAGAGGGACTTAACCGGGTAATTATGTGACGTCTATTCCGGGGGCCGCTAATGCGATCGTGATACGGTATGCTTCTGGTAAAATTTTATTGAGGATTTTCCGCGGTGAAATTTAGAAGCTCGTTAGACGAACGATTTATGGTGGACGGGGGCGTAACTCTTGACGGGATACGGGGGGGGGGGGGGAATTTTCGCGGAAGAAAACTGAAGAATGTTTCTGTAGTACACGTTAAAATATTGAGTTGGTACATGGTAACTTCTATGGGTCCACAATGTTTTTTTGTCAATGGTCAGCCCAATTTTATATAAAATTTCTTTCCTTCTGTCTGTAATTACCTCCAAATAGAAGATCCATTTGACAATATGTTGTACAAAAAATGTTTCCATTCTGAGTAATCATTAGACTGCGGATGTTTATACAAATATCATGCATTAAAGATTAACTTACAGATACTACGATCGGAAGTAATTTTTTTTTACCATATTGAGCGAAATATTGGGCTCAAAACAAAATAAAAATCTCATTAAACTATATTAAACTTGTTATTATCTTAAATTACAGACAATTGCGTATGCTATGAATGTATAAATTCCGCAGTCTAGTAATTACAGTAATCGTAAAAAAAACATATTCCACAATGAAAGCAGTAGACAGAACAAATTGGATCGCGTTCGTTCTATCCTACCCGTTACGATAACAGCTATGTGGATATTAAACGTATTCAGAATGTTTTCGCCTATGGGGGGTGAGTCCTCGACGCAGTGACTTTGTATTAGAGGTCTTCCAATATGGGACGATCCTCTTGACTTTTGACCCTCAACCCCTGTCTCGTTCATCCCTCCCACCCCTTCCCACTGGAGAGACGAACATCGACCCCTTTCCAACAGCGTCCTCACGTCATGCCACGCAATGTTATCCACCAGGTATTATGAGTTTAGAAATATCATAATATTGGCGACGTGTTTCTACGATATTGAATTTTGAACAGGCTGTATCATCCGGCGAAAAATCGTGGAATTCATGGCCGTGGGCGCCCGCTTCCGCCCTGGGAATCGACGGGATCTTGCATGAAACCGAGCTTTTTCACGTCGATGTATGTTTAAGGTTTTCACTGTTTGAAGAATAAAGTAAAGAATATAAAGAGAAACCAGAGGTGTACAATTTTGTGATTACTTATTTGGGAAATGAGGAAGTTGGAAATTCAAGAAATACTGGTTTTGAAGGGTTAGTCGTAGGTTGACAGTAGTATTTTTTATTTAGGTAATTAAATGGCGAAGAGGGCAAGAAGCGTTTTTGTATGCAAGGACTTGAAAGTTGTCATGACTAGGCTGCGTAGGTTATAGCAAATTTTAAGATGCAAAATGCAGTAAAATAAAGATTTTTATAAAACTCAATGATATTTATACATATAGTACTGTCAACATAATAAGACATCTGGTACCAGAACTAAATTTCTATCCGACTTTTATGTTTATAAATTAATGTCTAAAATTCTGAATTTACATAAACATCTACAGTCTAATGGTGACACTTGGGATGTTGATCCATATTTTGGATATGCACACATTAGATGTTGCCTTTTAATAGGAACGAAAAGTTTTTTGAAAGAAATAGGTTTATTGAGGATATGAGAGAATTAAAATAAGAAAAATTATCCAAGAAGTTTGTTTTGAAGGTCTAAAGGAATTAGAATTATTATTTTTGAGTACTTACTTAATCCATCAACCGCAATACTAGTATTCACAAACGTTCTATCACAGCTAGAATCTCCCTTTCAATGAAACAGACTTCTACGAATTTATCTTTTTATTATCCTAAACTTCCATGAACCATACCAAAACTTATTTTATTGAAAGGAAAAAATTTACTAGAAAGTTACTCACACGTGTTACGACAGCCCAGTTGCAACTTCCGTGCTTTCTAAAGAATTCTTCCACTTCCGCTCGATTTCCGGAAGTTCCACACAAAAATCCACCATCGTCGCAAATACATGATGTATCGTCTCCCCCCAGTTACTCCACATAATTCTCAGAAAGACCATAGAAAACCTCCTTTTCCGTTCCTCGACCCATGGTGCCCGGATGGCTTAATAGCTTCCTTGATTACGTACTTCCGTTCCCCCCTCCCCAACTCCACCGCTTTGATAGACCGCCATTAAAAAGCTCGCGAGGAATATTCCAGCGATAAGACCGATTAGACAGCTCGTTCAATAGAAACGTTGTTCCCTTGAATGGCATGCGAACCCAGGACCGAGAAGGATGGATCCGAGTGCCGAAGATGGAACGAAAGGAGACGTGGATACAGGGACGAGAAACGGAATGGCGGAAGATAGGGTTGGGGGAGGGTTGGGTGGCTGAAAGAGCGAACGTGGCCGAGCACACCGTGAGATTCTCAGATAAAATATCCAATTTAAAGTTTCATCGTAATTTTACGATTCTTGGAAGTAAATTAATAGTATTATCTGCCGGTACCTCCGACCACCCCTTTCCCTTGCGTTCTATCCCCTCCACCCACAGGTCGTCATCTTCCGTTTTCCGTGCGATTCGGCCTTCAGTGAACTTCGGCGCAAAAGGAACTTCGAAAATAAGCAGCCTATTACTCATTATCCGCCACGCTTATCGGGAAGAACGACTCCGTAGTTCTGCGAGATCTTTCTGGCCGTGGAAGTTCAGGATGGGCGGGTTCCAAGGAAGCCCGAAAGGCTTTCGCGAGACTTTTACAGCGGCCGTCCCGGCTATTCCTTACCGGCGGAAATTCGATCCCGGGCCGCGAGATACCCCAACGCGTTTGGCCACGGTGATTTATGTATTTGTTGTTGGCAAATTGAAAGGAGTTTGCGCGACCCCTGTCCTGTTCCCCTTGAATGGAACCCACGGGGGCGGATACCCTGATGGATTTATGTCTCGCGTGGAACCAACCGACGGTGGTGCGCGATCCTGATAGCTGGAGATTTGGGGATTTTTAATACGTAATGAGTAGACTGCGGATGTTTATGCGAATATAGAATTAAACAAAATAGATTTAAAGAAATTAATAAACAAAAGGTTTTAAGTTTTTTTGCGACGCACATCGGTGTTGGTTCACGGCTATACACTAGATTTTGTCTTCCACGTCGGGCAAACATTGCCAGTCTACTTCATCAGAAGCGACTGGACATCGATACACAGGATCAGAATACGCGAGAGGGTTGCTGGCTCTTGAAGGGATAAAGGACAGCAAACAATAGAGACTATTTTCTCTTAAAATGTGGTCGTAAAAAGTACCAGAGAATATTAAAAAATCAATTTCAATGACCTTATTGAATAAATTCTTGTATTGAAAAGATTCAAAAAGAGTTTAATCTACTAGTACACTATTACCAAAATAAGTGTCGAGTTGCTCAACGAGTTCGTGTGGTATTTAAGCCAGTTGACATAGCCAAGTTGTTGCAAACAGTTTTCCAGGCTTGAATTCGATACATTTTAGAATCTCTGCAATTTTCCATGTTCTACAACAAGGACAATTGCCGCTAAAACAGATCACTTGTGTTAAATAAATGGCAATATTCTATTCATCGTTAAAATTCTTCGAAATTCCCCAACTAATCGGAACTACACAACGTTCCTTCCGCCCGGAATGGAGTCATCGGGTCGAAAGACAGCGTGCAACGGGAACATGAAGTTCTCCTTGGCGTTTCTTGGGAAGGATGTGGGGATGCCACGTAAGTAGAAAGACTCATTATGCAGTCAGAACGGGAGCTCCCCTTCAAAGGCGGATTCCTGGCCGGGGTGCCTGGGTTAGGTAGCTCTGTGAGTCACGGGAAATCGAGGCCAGGCATCATCCAACTCCAACCCTTGCCCTCCCAACCCCCTTGCTCGGTAACAACAGCAACAGCGTTGCTCGTGGTTACCTTAGGCTCATCGTCATCCAATGGCGACGCGGTACTAGGGTCGTCGAACTTCCACCCGCGGAAAAGGAAGTTTGGCCACTCTCGAGCCACCCAGCAGAACTTCGGCCGTGGTGGAAAAGGGGATGGCAGGGGGTTATCAGTTGCATCGGTCAAGTCTCGACGGTCGAATCAGCGTTCCCACGATCCCTCCAAGGACGATTACCGGGAGTCCTGTTTGCTATCACTTCGGTGTCCAGGAGTCGGAGGATTTGCTGGGCGAAAGCCAGACAGTCTACTACGGGCATATCGAGCCTGTAAGTCAGCTAAATCTGATTGAAGTACTTGAATGATTCAGTAGCTTCTATACGTGTTGGGTAGAATAGGGTCTCAGGGCGACAAAATGTCTTGGTATTGTTTTACGGACAGACGTAAGGATACACAGGTGCAAAGGAGAGATTCTAACCTGATTCAGTTGTCCGCAAACGCTGCTAACCTTCATCAGGATAGAATGGTTTTAGAACAGAAGCGGATAGAAAAGCCTCAGAGGATTTCGGTAGAGAATAGCTGAAATGAATAATTCTGAAATATTCTATTTTTTTTTTATTCAGTTTATTTACTTAGTGAAATGGTAACATTAAATTTGTAATTATTTATCATATATAGGGTGAAATAAAAAAGGGTTCGTAATTTCTGGTGTAGATAATAATGCATGCCAAATACTGAAAACAAGTTCTAATAAATATGGGTCGAAAAATTGATATTTCAAAATTGAAACAATTTTCGGTTTCGGTTCACGTGAGTGCATTTCTCTCTTAAGACTTCTTCTCTTTTCCTGATTACAGACGGTTTTCTACGATTTTATTAACTATTTTTATAATTTTAACTCATAAATGGTTAACTCAAAAATGGTCTCAGTGTTATCTGTATTTTCACGACAAAATCCTTGGAAATATAATTTTCTGCATGTAACGCATACGCCACACACAGCGTTGAAGAATTAAAGACCCTCGAAACCCAAAGAATATTTAACTAAATTGTAAAAAAAAAAATTAATTTCTTCATTGTTAAACGTAATATATAATTTTCACCCACAAAATATTTCTCTCAATTGTTGTCACACTTTCAGTAGGGACATACAGTGGGGGACAATCGTTGGATCCGATGAAAGTTTAATATTTTCTTGTATTTCACAGTCTAGTCATAACATTTTAATCATCGTTGTAAGAGTGTATTGACGGGTCATTTTGACTTGCTTGGTAGTTCTAGCGTTAAATAAGTTACGAATACTTTTGTCTCCCATTGTACATATTATAATTCGCCAGTCCCACCGCATCGAACAAATAATTCACCCAACGTTCTCGGTAATTCATCGAAGCTTATTGTACGCGTGACAAATACCGTCTTTCACACTCAGGCGAACATCCACGATCGCTGGCGGTTCTTGAATAACACGTCCAGAGTGCAGTTGCAACGTGCACAATTTTTCCACCTCGAGGGGGAGGGGGAGAAGAATCCACGAATGCTTCGCTTCGTGTCCGTTCAGAAGGGTGAACCCGTGCAGGGTTGTGTACAAAATACACGAAGGAAACTGAAGCTGCACGACAGAGTTAGGTGGGTATGGTAGAGGAAGACGCGACGGACGGGGGTTGGATGGGCCGGGTTGTTAGATGGGTATTTTACGTTTGAGGGGTCGGTAAGCTCTTGATGTATTACTGGCTGAGCCTGCGGAGTCAGCGCTGCCGGCCCAACAAACTGGACAATCCGATTTTTTCCTACTCTTCCACTGCGTTCCCTACCTTCTATCATCCGTCTGACGGCGGGAAAAAAGAGGATGAGAGAAAATGGGTGGACGGAAAACGGAGACGAGCTCACGACACCGTGGTGAAATGTTTCCTCCCTTTCTGCCCCTGGAGACGATTTTTAGCAAGATACAAATTGTAATCCGGGACGATTGGATTTCGAAATTAACGGGCGCGTTAGTTGCCGCTTGGATCACGACAGGGGCGGGGGGGAGAATTAAGGAACTGGAATTTCTCGCTATAATTACGTTTCATAGATCACTTTGATTCCCGCAGTCGGTTATAATACGGTAATTGTTCGGCTGGCGGCACGGTAATCTCGGTTTTCGAGTGCTGATGCGCTCGCGAATCCGGATTCCCGAATGGTCTCTGCTGTTTGTGTGTGAATGAAAGCTGTGGGTGTAGTTTATTTTACGGTTTTCTTACTGTGATTTTTTTATGATGTGAATGTTAAGTGGCAATTAAGTACAGTAAGTAGACTGCGGGTTTTTATGCAAATATAGTAAATTATGGATTGATTTTTGGAGACTGAACGCGAAGAATAATTTATATTTAACTTGTTAAGAGTTTTGGTAGGTTGGAAATAAAATGAAAACCTGAATGAACGTTCTCAAATTTTGTATTATATTGAATTTCATATGATCCATGAATGCATAAAATCCACAGTCTTATAATGAATGAATGAACGATTGTAATAAATAATTAAATCACAGTATTTGTAGCGACCGTTCATTTGTTTTCATTATTTCTGCTGTTTCTAAATTTCCATTTTAAAGAATATTTTATCAGTGTTATTAAAATTATTTTATAAGTCCGATAATATAGATAATCACGATATAGAAATTATAGTTCAAGAATAATTTCTACTGTCCCAAAAGTACGTTTCAGAATTCTAGAGATGATCTTAGAATCGATTCAAAAGATTCACGTTAACGGAACGCTATTAAAAAATTCTATTCATTTAACGAAACTTCGAAGTACTTTGGAGAAATAGTAGAATTAGTTAAATATCTTTCATTAATCTTGTTACTTACAATTAGAATCTAACAAAAAAAGATATATCTGTCCTACAGTGTCGTGCATAATAAAATATATTTAATATACGAATTGAAACGTGAATATCTAGAACACAGTAAAAATTTTGGGAAATGTGAGTATAAATTCTACGTTACTTTGGATCTAATGAAACCTTTAATAAAAGAAACAAATTTTTCACATAATTTCAATTCAGTAAATTACATCACAAAAATCCGAATTTGCATAAAAATCTATAGTCCATTTATTACTGTACTTTGAACTATTGGAATTGTGGCTTTAAGTCACTCAACACAATTAGTTACAAACTGTAAGTTTGGTGAAACTAGATTATTGTATTTCTGATCGTAACATCCACTAAATTGTAGATTACACCATTACCCCTCCTATATGTTCCTTCGTAGTTTCAAGGGAAGCAATATCCACCGAGCAGGATTGCCTCCATATTGTTATTATCGTTATAAGCTCAGAGCGCAATGCTCTCCAAGCTTTTAATCAGCTTACTCACCGAGTGGCATTTGAAAGCTCTTTATCGCCTCAGAACAAAAAATGAAATAAGCTAAGATCTAAATTACCAGCTAACGTCTACACCCAAACATCCGAATAACCAATCACAGGATTACTTGTTTTTCCATTCATGCTAAATAAAACGAGCGATCAAGTGGGGTTTCGTTCTTTACGTGTTAAGGGTAGTACAATGCTTAATAAAATCTTTCATGATCTGTTAAAATAGGTGTTAATTCACACCATATGAGGGAATCAGTTTCATCATTTCCGGAAACTATCATGCCATACGTTTTTCCGCGTGTTCGATGCACCGGAAACGGAAACAGAATTTTCTTTTTTCCTCGCTCAACATGTTGTCTGATCAGTGAATTTTCTACGTTACAATGAAATTTTCATTATCATAAGTGTATAATACTAAAATAGCACGTATACTATGATTAATCCTGTTGTTCTCTTCGGATCTATATGACCCGAAATGAAGATTATATTTGGATAAGTATTATATTTTTAAATATTTCTTTTTCACGTCCAAAGCATTTAAATTTCACATCTACTTTTTGTGTTTTTCCATTTCATAAGCAAAATCATTTCAAAATATAAATAAATAATATACAGCAGGGTTAAATAAGATTGAACTATTTCTACACAATAAGATTGTATTATTTTTACACATTTTTACTGCAGGCGATTTATCTTTATTACTGGCCATAAGTCCTACATGTTCAGTAAAGTTACCAAACTTCTTAGGATTACAATTCTACTTCATTAAGTATTCTAAAGTATTCTATTTAAAACTAATTTATTTTCTATTTTACTTTCTATTTTAAACAAAATTATTTATACAATTCGTTCGTCGAGATCAAATAGAAACAGTGTTATTCATTCCTAACATTACTTACGTGAGTACACAATTTGGAAATACGGGATCTTACGTGGACCACAAAGAAAGTGTTCAAAAATTCGATGCCTTCGTTCACCATTGATGACCAGGACATCATCACAAGGCCAAGCGTCAATCACAGATGATATCAGGAACCACTATAAGGTTATACAAATAGGTGACCAATTATCACCAGAATAAGGCCAATTGTCGATCACAAATTACTACTAGGATACCACAATAAGGGTAATAGCCAGTCACCAGTAGCTATCAGAACACCATTATAAGGCCAAGTGTCGATCACAGGTGATCACCAAGATACCATCGCAAGATCAACCACCTGTAACCACCAGGATACCAACATAAGGTCAACTACCGATCACAGAGAAGACTACATAATGGCAATGAATTGTCAAAGTAATTGTTAGAATCTTCAAATAGCTGCCAGATCAACAATAATATCTTCACATTACGATTGATATTCGTCACTGTTACCATGTCTTCTACTGCATCATCGGGATTCGTCTAATTATCTTCATTAAATGGCTCCGTTCGTCGTTAAAATTAAGCACGATGAGCGACAGTGGCATACTGCTTGAGGAACGGGATCCGGCTGCGTTTCCTCGATACTGCACACCTGCGCTCTGAATGCGGCTCTACTTATTTCGCAAATTGACGTGTACACAGAAACGCATGCAGATACCGGAGCTGTTCCAGGGGTTCCCATTGCCTTGGGACGCGTTCTCCACCTTGCGTTCTGCATCAGGATTGTCTGATTAATGAAATTGTGGTCGCACGAGGTGACATACTTGTCGACGAAGCGTTCAATTACTCTGATTATTGCCAGGACCCGATGTTTATGACAATTCACGGGTTTGGGAGAGTAGCTTCTGGATAAATATCTTATTATTCGTAACATATGCTATTGTTTCAGATTTATTTAGGTTCAGAAGAATTTAGATTCCAACTGTTAAAGGAGAAAATTGCGTTTCTTTTATCTAAATACTCGATTGTTGAAGCAGTAAATACAGAAGAAATATTGTCTTAGAATTATTCCTAATGATAAGATATTCAATTGTTCATTAGTGCATTTAATAATACGCAGTTTTTTGTTTTAATAATAGTTGACAAGACAATTATGTAGATATATCGTTCATTTTGCTGCAATAACAACATAACTCAAAATTACCATTTTAGGGGAAATAAGTTTGAATGTTTTGGTCGTTATAATTTTGTACGAATATCATATTAAAGTGACTGTCCTGACGTATGTTTTCGAAGCTCAGGATTCAACCGTTGTGTCTACACTAATAACTCAAAAACTGTAAATTTTGAGTTATGTCACTGTGCAGTAAATAGTCATATGTTGACTTGCAGCTTGAAGGTTTAATTCATGACACTTCAAGAATTACTATTTAACGTCAGTTACCACTAAAAAGTGATGTGTGAATGTGTAAAGATTTATTTGTTGAAATGTGCATTTTCGAAATTTTGTTAATAGATTCTTTTTTATTAAGAAGCTTTCTCCTTCCAGGATATTCTTTACTTTCAAGATCGTTTTTCTAAAGGACGAAGCTAATATATTATTATACATATTTCCTGAAAGTTACCATGTATAATTGTGTAAACTCTTGTACGATGTTCAGAAAATTTTGTAATTAACGATGGACTAATATTCACATTCTAATTACAATTTTGTACAAATGAGAATTGTGTAATCGTGCACTTTCCAATATTTTCAGTTCATTCAATATTAAATACATATATCTAATAGTCATATTGTTTAAGATGTACTATAAATTTATTGTACTTATTTAGAACAAAATTAGTGTCCAATGCAACTTGCATATTCGGTCTATCTAGTGTTCAGGATATCCAAGTTCTAGAGGCTCTAGTGTACAGTAATCTAATATTCAGTGCAACAGTGTATCTAGTGTTCAATATATCCAATATCCATTGTGTCTAAAGTCAAATATCTCCACTACAAACATAACTAGTGTGCAAAGTTATTCACAGAAAACCACAGGTCGCAAGAAAAACTTTGAGAACCTCTGTTTCGTTTGTTTCCGTCGTGCCTTCGCCATCTTGTTATCTTTAAGCTCCTCGCTCCTGCTACCCCTTCTTCCTCGCATTGTGCTTTCTTTCATTTCGTTCCCGGCTAATAAATTCTGTCCTTCTCTCTCTCTCGCCACGGCACTCTTATTTCTCCTTTTCAGCCGTTTCCATTCAGCATTTTGTTTTCTTATTTCGCGCCTTCCCCCGTAGAATCACCTGCTGCAGTTTTATTCCATTTGTTTCGCTTTTGGGGAAACGCGAAGACACGCGTAAACAGTATCGCGGTGTTCTTCAACCTTTTTCTGCCTTCCAGTTGTATCCGTACGCAGTCCCCCGTAGAATCACCTGCTGCAGTTTTATTCCATTTGTTTCGCTTTTGGGGAAACGCGAAGACGCGCGTAAACAGTATCGCGGTGTTCTTCAACCTTTTTCTGCCTTCCAGTTGTATCCGTACGCAGACACGCGTGACTTTTCCATTGTTTTTCGAGCAGGTAAAAGTGTGTAAATCACTTTCTCCTATTCCTGTATCGCTTCTAACCTCTCGATCTTTTATTCATTGCTCTCCGCCATTTTCGATTCCTTCAAACGGATTCGTTCGTTACCCCTTTGGCTTCTCGTGTTTTTGTTTTTTTTTGTATCGATTTAACGCAGAATTTTTGACCGTTTTTTCAACTCCAACTTTTTAATGTTTCAGCGGTTTATCACTTTAAACGCGGTAACTCCGTTTCTTCCTGTGTGCCCCTCGTCGTTTCCTCTAGTTTTTCTCGCTCATCTCTCGTTATTCTTATGGATACTTCTTTCCAGTATTATTTTCTTTAAATCCCCGACGCTTCAGATTTCCCCTAAATCTTCTTATAACACTACTTGTTACGGTTTCTTTCGAAACACGAGCGCTTTCCGCGGAAATACAGTACGCCTCCGTTCCTACCTTTTACACGTGTAACGCTCCTATTACATTAATAGCAATTTCTTTACGTTATATTCAACTTTTATTTCTTCTTCCGCGACTAAGTACTTGTGTAATTACATTAAGGCTTGGAACGTAGAGAATTCCACCTTTTAAATTTTCATTTACCTTAATTTATGTACAGTTATATCGAGACGCTTTTATATTATAAAATCTTTCCTCAATTTTCATCGCTTTCGTAGGCACTCCCATTTAGTTAATTTTAATGACGAATTACCTTTAAACATCCCAGAAGTATACACACGTATTTTAATTTATTATAGTTACTCCTCTTACTAACTATTTAACGGTAGATCGAAAACTTTAGATATAAAATATTTAGATATTCCTTTATATAAAATATTTAGATATTCTGTTATATAAAATATTTAGATATTCTATATCAATCACCCTGTAAAGTAGGTACATACCATATTGTTCCCAAGATATGACCAAACAATCGCCCACTAATTCCTCCTCTAAAACTAACACCCCCAAAGTACCATTTCCCAACACCAACTAAATCCTCCCAGATTTCCATCCGTCCGCAAAGCATTAAAAAATGAATCCTCCCCGAATCTTGCTCTACTCCCCCTACCATTCACTTTCCTTCAGTCGTTTCTTTTCCCTTTTTTCGACTGCATTCCACCCCCTTTCCACCCCCCCCCCACCGTCTTCCTCGGTCACGCTCGTTCCGCGTTTCCACGGCGAGCATAGAAACCGTGCGGGGCGTCGACTGGAGGTGGAGGAGGCAGAGGAGGCGGCTGGGAAAAGAATATTAAAGGAAACGTCAGGATACGCGCTTTCATATTTCGACGGCGTCTCGCACGCGACAGCCAAGGGTTGCATGTATGCACGCGGCCCGAGCGGGTAAGAGCCCATACGGTCGTGTTCGTTCCTAAAAGGGAATGTCGTGAATTCGTATCGGAGGATACGGTGGGAAAGGGGGGGGGGTGGCTGTGCCGCGGTGGAATGAGTTCAAAGACCCCCGACGCCGGGCATCCCCTTTCATCGGTCTCCCACCTTTCTTCAAACTGAAATCGAAACGACGATCCCACATCGTGGCGGAATTTTTCCGCGGCGGACACCCTGCTCGTTTTCTATCGTCGATCTGGGAGCATTATTTGGTTCTGAAGAATTTTTTATTTCAGGCGGTTTTTGACGCCATTGTGTAAATTTTCAGAGGTTTTCTGTTTCCTCGAACTGAAATGGAAATGACGATCCCGTATCGTGGCGGAATTTTTCCGCGGCGGACACCCTGCTCGTTTTCTATCGTCGATCTGGGAGCATTATTTGGTTCTGAAGAATTTTTTATTCCAGGCGGTTTTTGACGCCATTGTGTAAATTTTCAGAGGTTTTCTATGTTTTCTCGAACTGAAATGGAAACGACGATCTGGCAATATGTCCATTAATATGCAACATTCTGGTTTTTCAAGAAGAATTAAAACTATTGTAATTATTAACGAAATTCCAATTACATTTTTGCATACTGAAAATCTGTACAGGGTGTCCCAAAATAGTTTCGACTCTTGGAAATGAGGGGTTCGTGGGATGATTTGAGAGAATATTTTCCTTAGCGAAAATGTTATACGAGGCTTTGTTAACAAGATATTAACGGAAAGCTCCGAACAATCAGAGCGCGAGTCTTCCGGCCGAGCAAAAAATCGATAGATTCCGACAAGAACACCGTTATAATTGTAGTAATTTTAAAACAAGAAATTTGAAATCCGTTATTTTGCTGGGTCTGGTGGTTCCATTGTCAAATGACGGTATCAATTTGTATCCTTGTTTTCTAGTCACGAGTTAGATCAGTGGTGAAAGGTCCAAGATGGACTTATTATATAGTCATGACTATTATTCGTTTGTGGTCTATATTCAGATGAGTAGATTAAGGGACAATTTAGATAAAGTATCTCTATGATATTTTATATACGAGATTAATTGCCGTGTAATCATTACGTCCGTGTCCGTTACGCGTTATCTCGATGCAGTTTCGCTCGAACATCTCGAATAAATCTTCCGTTCACGGAGGTCCACGGATAGTTTTTCGTGTAAAGACCGCGACGGTTCGAGATAACAAGTTCAAAGATCAATTTTCAAGGGACGGGGACATTTCCGGCCGGAAGCTAATCGGATTCAAAGTTTCACCAAATCATTGATCATCGGCAAGAAACGAATTGCAAATGGCAGACGTGTCCGGTGACCTCGGACTCCGACTTTTTAGAAAATTGAAAATACGTACTTTCTAAATATTTGAAAAGAATAGCTTCTCTTATGTAATAAATTATATCTGACTTTTAATAATGATTGAGTAAACCAGAGAGCAATGAAGGAGAACAAGAAGAAGAGGTCTCGCGACTAATTAATCGCGTATGATTAAACAAGTAGTCTGCAGACGAATTTACACACATTATGCCACTTATAAGGGATATAATTTACGGACAATTTTTTTTATAACAAAAATTTGGAGATACATTAAGAAAACCTTCACCAAACATTCATTAAAAAATGTACCTATATCTTCTACAATTAATGTACTATCCTATAAAAAACGTACCCATTTTATTTATATAATAGTGTTGATTAGCCGATGAAAAAAGAACTTTAGTTGCAAAAAGGATCACAACGTATAAAATCGGAAAATGTAATGAAACTATTTTCAACCACGTTTTTCGTCTCTATATAACTGTTGACTATCACAACATTAAATCGTTTCTTAACATTTCCACAGCGTACAGAAATTATACTAATACTTCATAGATAAAACTTCCACAGTAATAAATTTTGTTTAAATATTGTACTGGGATCGTTAAATAAAATTATAAAATTGTTTGTATATAAAACAAGGAAGTGAAAACAATCATTTAACATTTAATCATTTGCTTATTTTAAGAACTTAATTTACTTGTACTGACATATAATGTTGATTCACTGGTACATGTTCATTTACTGGTGCAACCATCCTATCACGTTCTCCGAGTTCCATCCAACGTTTCAAGGTTCTCGCACGGAATGGAGCTATTTGCAAAGACACCGAATATAAATTCACCGTCCTCTCGCATCTGCATCCTCCGCTTCATCTCTCGCCACGTCGTCTGCTCGGCGTCGCAGTCGTGCCCCGCGCCTTTTTGTTTGCCCTTTATTCGACAGTTGACACGCGTGACGTGCGTAATGGAATAACGGTCCCGTCGAGACGGAAGTCGCGCGACGATTTTGATTCCCTGACGGAAGACAAACTTCAATCAATGCCTTAGGGGGGAGGAGGCGAAGACGAAAGGCGCGTCCCCGTTGATTTTTCCCCGTTAGTTGGCGACCAGGGACGAGCACACGCTTTTCCGAAGTGGCTCCGCGACCTGGAAAATACCACTATGCAGCAGGGACTTCTACCGAAACGTGAAACACCGGTATTATACCGGTATTTTCGGTTGTACCTTTGCCCTATACATGGCGAACCACGAATCGTGATCAGTAGAGATTACTCTGTTATTAGCAGTTCGATCGAAAATTTTTTTATCAGGTATAGCATTATTTCAAGAGAGCTTTAACGTGATTATAGCAAAGTTTTTGTCAACTCTTTTTTTTCATGATTTTTCAAGGGCACTCATTTTGTGTGACTCTATTAAACTTTGGATACCAGCCAATGGACCATGGATTTAACAAAACTTCATTTATTAAATCTTAACAAAAACAGAAACAAACAAAGATCAAACGGATGACTAATTTAGGTAAAAATTATGTTTAGGGGATGCAGATAAGGATACTATTTTGAGTTACCTCTTAAGAAATTTTCACCATCGCTCGTTTTTTTATTAAAAAGTTATTAACAAAAATATTTTGCAACATGTACCAGTTCTTTCAACCAGTTACTCTAACTAACTCCGATCAGGATAATTCTTCAGAGTTGGTTGGACACAGTTTAAGAAAAAAAAGTTATTCAGAGTTGGTTAAAGATAGTTCAAGAAAAACAGTCATTCAGAGTTGGTAGAACATGAACATAAATACAGAGATGAATATAAACATAAAAGTAACAAAAATTTAAAAAATTTTTTAAAATGAAAACATGTATTCCAAAGAAAAACGTATATAGAGTCCATTTATTCTTACTTTGTCTAATAAAAGTCGTATAATGTTCAATCAATAATATCAAGGGCACTAATAAAACAGTCATTTCACCTGCAATTATCTAATAATTTTCAGCCCTTTTTTTTTGCATTAATTGACATTCCACACAACACCGTGTATTGTATTGTATTATACAGTGATTACCTCGTAGCTCCAAAGGAAAAATCGGCTGTTTCAAGGGTGGGGATAAGCTTGCTACTGAAAATTCCTGGTCCGTCTTGCGCGCAGGGGGGCGGAGGGGGATGGGGAAACGAAAAGGAACGGAAGACACGAGCTCGTCGCGGCGGCGTTCGCGAGAATCCCGTGGCACGTGCCGATTTTCGTTGGAGGTGTCAGCCGGCGTGACGCGTGATTCCTCGTCTTCCGAACGATCGGGCTTGGAAAACGGCTCGCGTTTAACCCCCGAAAGATATTTCCCTCGACCTCCTTTCCTACGTGGATGTCTTCCCAAGAAGATCGAGACACGCCAGAAGAAAAAAATCGGCCTTCGGGCACCGAAGCTTTTCTTGCCAAGGTTTAGGAAAAAAAAAACGAATTTACGCGGGTCTGAAGTATTTCTCCCTATACGATTATTGTCCTGGCGCTGACCCGAGTTTGGGACAATAATCGAGAAGAGTCTGTATTCACATTTACGATAAATGCATAAAATTCGCAGTCATCGTTTGAGAAGTGCCCTTCAGTTTCAGAGTCTCACCATCGTCAAATTCGGCTTGAATTGTTTAAACTGCTCGTCAGATATTCCGATCGAATATGTTTGAAATGGTTTGTTCGTGGACCAACGGCATTGTCTCCTTCGTGTCATACAGACAACGGCGGTCGCGTTTCGATGCCAGTTAAAATCAAACTTCCGTCCCCCGGGGGACAGAGTGCCGGCCGCTAAAAGGCTTTTTAAATAAACCGATTACCATTCGCAGCGTTCTAATTAGAAACGAAGCTTTGGCCGGCCGTGGCGCAACAACGGGAACGCACCGCGTCGCGCCGTGTCCCGTGCGTCGCATGCAATGCGACAGCCGTTCGCCAGGACGACCTACGTGCACCCTCGAAACACGCCATCCGCTGCCCATTAAATCAGATGGCATTAAAACGAACAACGTTACACCAACGACCGCGACTGCGTGTGTCGTATCGACACGAACGCAACGCATTCTTTTCCATTTTTTGTTCTTTTGCTCGCAGATTTCATGAGAAAACGCGAATATTGCTGTAACACTGGAACTACCGATGATAAACGCATGTCTAATTTGATCGATCCATAAACATGGCAAACTTTTGAAAATTTACGAACTTATAAATTAACTAATTTCTTTACTTTCATATTGTAATAAAAGTTCCAAAGATCTTAGGAAATATATTGGTATAACATTTAAATCATCGTTATAGGAGTGTACTGACAAATCATGTGGATTTGTTTGGTAGTTCTAGTGTTAAACAACTCCCCTCTTGGAATCGATGGATTTATATTAATCGTGAGCTATAATCGATACTTGTCAGGAGAATTACGAAATAATAATTGTACAGTGGGACCGGGATTAACTACTCTACAGAATTACCTGTCTTAATAATTACCTACTAAAAAAGCATTTCTTTAAGTAGGCAATTATTGAATAAATATAAAATGTCTGAAAATATTCGTGGTGTTCCTGAAGCCCCACCTTACCAGTTAATGGTTAAAACGTATTCTGTATTAATTAGTTCTGTCCGCAAGTTCTGTCGTTCTTTGTTTTCTTTCTATTTTCTTCCTTAATTTGCAATATAATCTCCTGCATAATTTTTAAAATATTTTTTTGTGGCTGTGCGTTCACTTTCTGAAAATTTAACAATTCTTTTCACGTGAAAATCGTTCTTTTGACATAAACATGGTTCGAAAAAAAGTGACAGAACTTATGAACAGACCGAATATTCCCGCCAGTTTTTACATCAAAGAGGAGACTGAACGTACAAATTAAATGCCCGAGTTAGATGGCTTTACGGAAACAATCCCCGATTAAATTATTGTTAGAACGACGACGATACCATTGAAAGATTACCGAACGAAACGAACAATGGCTTTAATGCGGCCAACGCGTGTAAATCGTAAAACAGTTGCATACGTCAGGCATAATAGCATTATAAAGGATATTTTCTGTTCGTTACACATAGGCCGCCGGGCATTGTAAACGATAGATTAACGATTACTGTGCACCGGGCTGAAAATGAAAAGCTGTTCAGCTGTTGCAGGCGGCGATGTAAAACACACAAAGATATCGCCACGGCGATAGCAGCGAAGCGGACTGTATTTACTTACAAGAGATTTCAGGGCTTTAAATCCTTAGAATTATGTACAATTTACCACGCACGAAGAGCAGAGGCGTTGTTCCGTTAAATACATACATTGCGAGTGAGCTGTCGGTTTCGAACAACAGACGTTCCAAATAAAAACGAGGGGTACAAGATCCTCCCTCACTCCACTATTAAAAAGAAAGACGCAGCCTCGATCGAGCACAGACACAAAACCAGGTAGGAAAAAAAATCTCCCACGAACGAAGAACAGATATAGCTTCGGGGACAGAGAAAGTATCGAAGATATAAGAGGGTACAAAGGTCTCTTAAGGGGACTACGAAGGGGGTGGGTGGTGAGATCTACGTTTCGAGCTATCGGTGAAGGTATCCGCCGTGGGGTACAGAGGCATCATTAGAATCAACCCCTGGCTACCCTCGCGGCCTCTTTCTGTCTTCTTCCTCCACTTCTTTCGAACCAACCCCCCGCGGATCGGCTTTCCACTTTGCACCCCCTTCCCCCATTTCACCTCGCGAGGGGTGGTGCATAGCGTCTTCTTTATCAATGCTTTGAAATCTCGATGCGGCAATGGATAAGACCGTGGGCGGATGGGAACGAGAAGGGTGCCAGAGTCGCTCTCTAAGTGCGGGCTCGTCTGAAGAAGGGGTGGCTAGAAGGGGTGTGGGAGGGGTGGGAGTGTGGCGACGGGGGCGCCAGAGCCGGCTGCCGCGTCTCGAGAAACGGAATTAGATTTGTTAAGGCGTCAGACGCCGGCGTGCCACGGGGAATTCACCGAAGACGCTGAAAGACTCGAGGGGGGTTACACAGGGGGTTGGGTGAATAGGGGGTGGCGCTCACCTGCATACAAGCCCGCGAATAATAATGTCGACGGTCCACGTCCACTACGGACTCGCGATTTGGTTAATTTATTCGTAACGAGTCGCCCGGTCCGCGATCCTGGATACCCTTTCGGTGGGAGCAAGGGCCGACGATTGTTATGCGAACGGGCCACCGAACGGTGATAATTATCGATCGATAGACGTGCACGCGATCGTTGGAATGGAAATCGGGGATTTCTTTTCCGCGGAGTGCCGCCTCGAGGAGTCCGTGTCTGTGTTTTAATTGAGGATGGGCCCTTAACTGAGCCGTGGACGAGGGGTTCTTTTTTCTTTTTAGTTGCGTTGGAACAGTCTTGGCGGTGATTGGGTGTTGGTTTTATTATTATGTGCATGAGATGTTGAGACTGCTGATGGTATAGCGTGCATTACAAGTTGGTTCGAATTTAACTGGATAGTTTTGAACGTTTCATAAATACAGTAATGTCTCGATGAGTGTGGCATACTCGGGTCTGCTTTGGAGCATTCATGGCAAGGCGGGAAGATTGTCAGCCCCTTATAAATTTGTTTTTTGAACGAAGTCGAACCTCTGCTTAGTTTCTGTTTACTCTGCATGATCCCATCCCTAGTTGACACATTGACGATTGAGAAAGTTTTGCTGAATATTCGCTGTGTCTAATGTTAGTGATAAAGGATCATTGTTAATATCCTCCAGAATGACACCAACAATATTCGAATGTAAAAAGAATACCGTTATCTAGCATAGGGATTCTGAATGTGGAGTACGTGGTAAAACTTTTGTTATTGCTTAAAAAGCATTCATCTGACTTCGTGAAGGATCGCAGTTCAATATTTGTTACCTTTCATAACTTATTTATGTGAAACTGGTTTTTCCTCCCGAATGATTAAAAACAAGATTTATCATTTCTGGTCGTCGACACCTTTTCCATGAAAACGAGATTTCACGTAACTGTTTGCTAATGCGTTAATGAAAGTGCAGGACATTTCCACAGGGTGGATTTTGGACGTTAAAATAACGAGAAAAGTTCGTATACATTTATCGTCGACCTTGGTTCATTTTTTTTTCTGTTATACGAAACTTTTCATTTCCTTTTGTTAACACCCTGTATAGGGGCAGCGTGTAACTTTTCGAGACTGTATCGGGGAGATTAATAAAGAGAGTACTTTGGCGTAGGTGTTCATTTTATGACTTGCTAGAATACTCTTGGTAAATGAATGGGGGTAGAAAGATGCAGGGAAGAGAAAGCTTGACTGGTTTTCCCAAGGGATATTGCAGTGTGAATGGGGTTTTAAAATTTTGTAGGGTTTTTGTAAAGTAGGCTTTAACTCAGTTCTGGTAATTTGTTAGAGAGTTACCACAAGTAAAAACATATTAAGGGTTATGTCAAATTAGTGGGAAGACGAGCGTAATATAGAACGATTCTATTGTACATGCGTTTTACAAACAGCAATGTGACATCTTTCGTAAAGTAGCTGTTCGTTATTTTACAGGTTCAGAAGAGGAAATCTTTAAGAACTTCTTTACAACAGGGATTAATGTAAATTTCACATTGCATTATTAGTTCACTGAGTAATATACATAAACTTGGTACATTGCTTACGTGCCTTTCATGTCCTCTTACAAATTTACGTGAGTTTTCGACCACACACTTGAAATTTTTTTTTTGAAAACAAAACAAAATCCTTATTAATAGACCGCCGTTTTTTATGCGAAATTCCATTTTCGAAACTAATTCATAAAGACCAGAACAAATGTAGAGATTCTTTCTTTTCTTGAATATCTAATTGGATTCAGACTAAAATAGTAATATTTGATGAATGTTTCGACTTTTATTGTATTTCACAGAACCCAAGATGGTATAAATGCATAAAATCCGCATTGTACCTATTACACTCGACAGAAAATTTTAATGTATTATATTTCCTACAGTATACGCTACAAACGCATAAAATACGTATTCTAGTAATTATAATCCACCATCACGTTTCTTGCTGCCTACGATATACTCCGCCATATTGAAACTGGAGAATATTCATCACAAAAAACTTTTCTCCCTCTCTGTCGGTATAATTCCACACGTTCTCTCAATGTAATCACAAAGTTAAACCGAAGCTATAGTTATTTATCGTTGCAGCTCGTAGAAAATTAAATAATTCCTTTTTCTTTTCATTTCATCCTGAACGGTATTACACGTAATTAGTAGTATCTTTAGGTGTTGCGTAATACTTTAATAGGATTCGGAGTGACCTTGTAGCAGGAAGCTTTAGATGATAACGAGCCATAACATTATACCATATGTTTCGTCGGGAGAAAAAAGGATTTTTTTTGTTAACTGAACTGGGGATACGGGTTCTGCTCTTTCGTTGCTGGCGTTGCACAAGCTAAATTATTCGTGGGATATAACGAGTGCATACATTTTCCGAGACAACGCTTTCCGTTTCCACAAAGTGCTAATTAAAGGTGCAGCTGGCCTGCGGTACGCGGCAAAAGGAGAGCCGTTTTTACGTCTTCGTTTCGCCGTGAATTCACTTTGGAACCCGTTCCCTTACTCCCCGCCGAAATTATTTATTCTCGTTCGTTTACCCTGGAATACTCATCCTTTCCAGAATTATTTTTTCTCGTTCGTTCGTCCTATCCCTGGAACACTCAGATCTTCCAAAATTATTTATTCTCGTCTATTCATCTTGTCCCTGGAACATCCATCCCTTACAAAATTATTTTTCCTTGTTCGTTCACCCTATTTCTGGAACACTCATCCCCTACAAAATTATTTTTTCCTCTTTCGTTCATCCTATCTCTGGGTCTCTCACATCCTCCAAAATTATTTATTCTCGGTTGTTCACCTTGACCCTGGAACATTCATCCCTTACAAAATAATTTTTCCTTGTTCGTTCACCCTATTTCTGGAATACTCATTCCCTACAAAATAATTTTTCCTTGTCCGTCCACCCTATCTCTTGAACACTCATCCCCTACAAAATTATTTATTCTCGTTTGTTCACCTTGACCCTGGAACACTAACCCGCAACAAAATTATTTTTTCTCATTCATTGATCCTATCCCTGAAACATTCATCCCTTTCAAAATTAGTTTTTCTCCGTTCAACCTGGAAAATTCATCCCCTTTGAAGCTACCTTTTCTCGTTCGTTAATCCTATCCGTGGAAAACTCACACCCTAAAATATTACTTCTTTTTCGTTCACCCTATCCCCTAAACACTCACCCTTCAAAAATTGTTTTTTTTTGTTTGTTCATCCTATTCTTGGGAAACTTCTTTACTTCAAAAGCGTCAATAAGTTTGCGCGGTCACGATACTTATTTATCCGCTGTGTATTCAACAGGACAAATTAAGAAATTGTTCGTTGTTCCCAGTTCTCCCACTGGCTGAATTCTCGCTTATGAGACGAGTGTTAACGCCTGTTCCTTGCTAACTGTAGTTACGCGTTAAGATCGGAGGGATGTTTCGTTCGCGACGCTCGCAATGAGACTGGCATTAGAACGACTGTTACTTCCGGTTACTAACGAAACTCGCGGCAGACGATCGTGACGATTCAAGTGTGCGCGAGATTTTGCTAGTTCTCCTTTTGATTAAGCTGGAAATGGCATGCAAAAATAAAGAAAGTGATCAGAATTTAATTAAAAAATATTACATGTTTAGAATTTACCAAAATATATGGTTTCAGAATTAAAAACAGCGGATTACTTTCTGCTACATGTAATATTAATTAAATCATTATTATTTAGACGACGAGACAAATATATAAAAAAAAACAACGAGGGATCTTAAAGGGGGAGGACCCCATCTGACTTCGTTTTTAACGGGGTTTTGTAAGATAATAATAATAATTTATTTACTAGTCTACACCCTTTTGTTAACAAAATAAAAAGAATAATTTGATACATAGTTGATAGTTTGTAACGGTACATTCGTATCGTATGATTTTTCGAATATATTAGTCAATGCAGGTGAGGCAGGATTGAAATTTCCATGTATTCTACACATAGAAATTTCAAGAGATGATAGAACAGTAAATTCTCAGTGAGTGCTCGAAGGTTCCTCGGCACTGACAAAGAAAGGTCCCCAGGTGTAAGACTATTCTTCCAATGAGATTTACAGTAATAGAGCTTTGAATTCTGAACCCAATGATATTTGTATAATTTGATATATTAGGTGTATATCAAATTATACAAATATGATTGGGTTCAGAAATTTTTTCAATGATATATTAGATGTAGATACTCCTTAATTTTTAAGGTATAAACAAGTACACAGTGTCCATTATTTCTTAAATATTCTTGGCAAAAGAAGACCATTAAGATGGGTCGAAAACAAGAGGTCGAGAAGCAGGTGAAGTTGGGCGGGCTGGAGGGGCGAACGAAAGATTTCCCGGAAGAAAAAAAATGAACGAGAAGACAAGTCCAGCGTAATTAGTCGAAGCTGCGCCCGGGGAATCCATCATTTTTTATCTGACAAGTGACGAAGCCGGAGGCAGGGAATGGCGTGCGCGCACAACCGGAATTAATGGAGCGAGCAGGGGTTGGAGACGTCTGTTCGTTCCACGACAAACATGACAGTGACCAAAATCAAACAACGCTAGGATCGTCCGTATTCAATCAGCTGTCGAGCGATGTCACGGTGGGGAAAAGGGCCGAAATGTGGGACGAATTGTATCATACGGTCCCTTGAAGGCTCCTTACGACGAGGATTGTGGTTTGTGGATTGTGAGAAAAGTAGGGAAGAAAAGCAAACATTTCCAAACAATAGACATTTTTGACTATGGTGTATTCTAGAATTTTGCAATAGAGTTTGGTCTTCGAAATGATTAAAGAGGACTGCGCTATTTTTAGTTGATTGAACATGCAAACTCTATTTTTAACCCTTCGTGAGTCCCGTTATTGTTACTCTACTACATGATCTAACAGTTTTTAAAGTTAAATGTTAAAAGGTTTTTTGATAACAATCCCCTCGTTTCAGAGATATCACAGCGCGAAATAGGTCATAAGAGACTTAGAGGAGTCACGGAGGGTTAAAATAAACTGATATTTCTTCGTGAACGAGTAGACACTTGGTAAACAATTTTTTAATCTTATTATCTGTTCTGACCTGTAAAGGTCAGGATAATGCTCTTATATACATATACATATAGTGCTGCTTTTTACTATGTATTGTGCGAGTAAAATTCTGCCTAACCCTAGTCTAAAGTGATTAAATATTAGCACTTCCGTTTAGTGTGATGCTTAATTGCTGGAGATTATTTTTTGTTTTTCTTGGTTCATTTTTCTTTCTATTTTGCAATTGTATCTCTTACTGGCCTCTTCTGTATTCAAATTAGTATACAAATTGTACGAAAATGAAGTTCCTTCTCAATTTCTGGTAGAATTTTCTGTTCACTTGTATACAGGGTGGACCAACTAAATGACATCACCTACATGTCTGCCTACTTTATTATTGTATGAAGGATCTTAAGAAAAAATTTTTTCCACCCTTATATGTGCCCCTTGAAATAGAGCAACTATATCTTGAGAGGATTTTGTATACAACATTAAATTAGATGGATCATTTAGGTAATCCCATATATTTCTGTCCAAAATAATGTATTTACGAATATAATTATCAAAAAGCTAAACATTTAATAATACACTCTTGCAAGAATTCTTCAAAACGTTTCGAACATTTCTATATAAGGCTTCTATGTTTTGTAATTTCCGCTCGTAAGGCCGCCTCTGTCTTCTCCAGGTTATTTACATACTGTTTCCAAAACGGAAGGTAACATTCTACAGGGAAGAAAAATTTAATTAAGGTGGAATTAATATTTTCCAGTTGGCTCGCCTAGAATACCATCCTGTTTCTTGCTCAGAAGTAGGATGACTCGCGCACGAATACGCAAGCTGCGAGGAAATCTGCTTCCAGCGAAGCACCTCGAAAACAATTGGCGACAAAGGTCGCGTTAAAGTGCAGCCACTTTCGGGGGAATCCACGAATTCCGGCGGGGGGCATTACTTTTGATTCGTGAATTCTTGTTCCTGCGATTGCTCTAATTTCTAAATTAATTTAGAATTTAAATACGCCCGTCCCGATAATTACCCATTTCCTAAAACTGTCCATCTTTATAGCCACAACTGCGGGTAATTACCACGAGTCTACTGTATTTCTTTCCCCAACAATTCTACACATTTTCGTAAAGAACCAACAGAATTTGAAAGCACTAAAGATCCCACAATATCGAACGAATTCGCAAACCTCCGTGTTTCGAAACTGTCACACAAAAAAACTATGTCCCGTAATTGGCGTAATGAAGAAATCACAGAACCAGCCCAGCAAACACCCATCAGCCGAGCAGAGAGATCGCCGCCCAAGGAATCAAATTCGGTGCCGTTTCCACGTAACACGACGACACTGTAATCCACGTAGAGTGGCCGAACAGTCGAAAAGAGTCGGTCACGTGGCCCCCTGTACGTGCACAAAGAGTGCCCCCCCCCACCCCCACCCAGACGGTAGGCGCTTTGCTTACGGGCAGCGCAAGGGTATTCCAGCGTGTTTAGTATTCTACTGCCATTTGATTCCTCGGCTTCGGGTACGTGGGCCGCATTGTTTTCGAGTCTGACATCTCACTAAAGCGAATAAGGAGGAGGGTCGAGTTCCGTGGGAATTCGCCCGAGGAATATTATCGTGGAACTGGCCTCGCTTTCGCCGCTACTATCCTTATTCGACTCTACCCCCAACCCCCTCTCCAAGCTTCTTTATTCCGTGCGGTTGCTAACGAAACGCGTTCAAAGTAATTCTTCTGCAACCCGTCCATTTATTTCGTCGGTCTGAAAAACAGCGGCTGTAATCACTCTTGCTTGGTTAAATTCACCGTTTCTCGCCACCTTGAATGGCAAGCGTGTGTTAAAACAATGCGATAAATAATTTCGTATGGTTTTGTGGATAAAAATAAAGTGACTTGGATTTTGAGGAGACCAATGGGGGTAGATTCTGTAACCTATATCTTATCTAACGATGTGTTAAAAGCAACGAAACCAAGAAAGCAACGCTTCAGAATAGAACTTCAAACCGAAGAGAAATACTGACAGTAAATTTCACTCTTCTTGGGTATACTTCCACTCCCCATTGAAAATAAATCAACCGAATTCAAAGTAACCGGATATTTTCAAAGGAAACAAGAATTTCAAGACCACCAAAGTTTCCTCACCCGTTCCGACGTCGTGCAAAGGGGGTGGAATCGCCTCCTCTCCACTTTCTTATTTCGCGTTTCCTTCCCCAAGATCGTCGTCGGGGGTGAATTATCCTAATTCCTGGGTCATGTAACTTCAAGTTCCCCGACACATTAGTATAAACCAGCCACGGTCGCCCGCGAATACTAAATCTACGCGACACACGTACACGCGATCTCCCGTTCCTTCGTCTGCGTGTTCCCATTCCTTCTGGACCGCAATCCCTGCATCGTAACTATGGGGGTTGCACACAGTTATAGACCATAACTATATCGGCGTTGGTTCAACGGGTACGAAGAGGGGATGGAGACGGGTGTGTTCTCGCCGTGCAGCTTGGTTTTGCCGCCGAAACTTGTCGCGGCTGCCACCCCAACGAGCGCGTGCGACCTTCTCCGAGTCCAACCCCCCACCGACTCTTCGTTCGCCGATTAGACGCGAGATTAACCTTGCAACACGACCATCGCGATATTGCAGTTCTTGATACTTGAACCAGAGACCAAATAACAGTCATTTTGAATATTTTTCGGGAAAGAAGTTATCGAGTGAAAAGTAATTTTTATTTAAATGGAAATCAGGTATTAATAAATGGATTTTTCACTAATCCGGTTACGAGGAAGTATTATAAATGACGGAAATTGTTTTTGGTTACATGGGAACCAATATCCATGACGAGAGTTTTATTTTGATTATTAGTAGCTAATATTGATGACGGGAACTTTATTTTAGTTACTTTCCATAATCGTCAATTTTTATTAATGTTATTTTTATTAACTTTCTATTATGAAGGAAGTTTTTTTTTGAAATCTTGAAACACAATGATGACAGATATAAAGTATTATACTGTCTTTACTCTAATTAAAAATTTAATTAAAGTACTTGTTAATGGGTTAAAAAATGGAAGATTCCGAAAGTCCAATACAGTTTTCAATTTTATTGTCAATCTAATAAAACCTTTAGTAGATAAAATAAAGTTGTGCTCCATTTTCATTCTTTAAAATTAATTTACATTAGTCTAATCAAATTCTGCAGATAGGTAAGATTAGAATCATAAGAAAAGCAAATATAATAACATAGAAAATGTTACTGTGTATCTATATCATTTTTCTAACCAGAGTCATTTTTTACAAATATTTTTAACGCATCATTTAATATACTACGAACACTTACGTGTTGACAGCATTTCAAAGATACATTTCAGTTATCGTTCTACAAATATATTTTAAACTTAAATTATAGTTACGAGGGGGAAATTTAATACGAAATTAGTTTAGCCCTTTGAGCCCGGGGCGTAATTACAACCGCGTTACTTCATTTCACGAAGAATTCCCATTTCTTGTAAACCGCGGCCAATGTTCATTAACCTCGGCGTTGCGCGTTTCCGAAACTCGTTCGCGTGTTAATTAAGTTCATCAAGTAAGTTTTATGAAAAATCACGAGCCGACAGTAGAGGATACGTTCTTAAAGAGCGTGGAGAAACAAGTTTACCGGAATATCTGTGTAGAATATCCGAGCCAGGCGTATTTCTTGGCGAGAAAATATCATACTTCTTTGAAAAACTAGCATCTACATCGAACGAATTTTCTTATTTCCATGCAGCTGATGGGAGAATAACGGGGGATTTATTACCTCGAGAATGGATCGATTTTAGATTAAGCTCGATGGCGGCTTATCTTCTTAAACTGAACATACTTACGAACACCCTTAAACAAATCCATTGTCATTGCGTGTAATAAATATATATTTTTATTTTTGTTAATATATTTTGCCTGCTATCACTAGATTGTGGATCTTTATGCAAATATCCATCTTTAAAGATTTATTTATGAAAACTAGGAAAAAACATAAACTTTTTTACTGTATCTTTACAACATAAAGTAAAATTCTTAGGAAAAATTAAATTCCTTAGTATACTGAATTTCAGACAATTACACACGCTATGAATGCGTAACATCCACAGTATAGTTATTTTATTTGATAATGGATATACAGGGTTCATTCGTAGTGGAAAGTAAAATATATTGATCACAAGTTTTTTATAATGATTTACAGACTTGTCCCTGTGAAGTATATGAAATAAGAGAAATATACTCATTTTGCAACTAGTCCTAATCTCTAAATACCTATTTCTAACATCACAAGTGAACTACCTTCCTTCATTTAAAACTACCAAGTCTTCACAATAGTGTCATAAGACACCATTGTGTCTCAACACTCGCAGCAAGAATAACAGAATTTGATAATCGCAAACGAATCCATGAAAACAAGATAATTGATAGAAATGAAGGAAACTAACCAACACAAGGAATATGATCTCACCTGAAGCCTAATTTTGCAGCCCTTATTCCCCGAATCCCCCCAAGAATCTCGAAGAAGCAACACCAAACCATTTCAATTCTCTGCAATCGCAAACCTAGCCAGTCCAAGTAACTTAGCCAAACCCCAGGCCCAGTGCGTCCCGAATATCATTTCTCCGAGAGCCTCGAATTCATCATTCCCGACAGAAAGAAACTTGGCATCAGAAACTGCCAGGGCAAGAGAAAAAAGGGGAAAGGGCAGCCAGCGTTCGTCGCATCCATCGGTCGAAAGAAGAACCAACGGTCTCCGAAGTGTCTGGGGGTGGTGAACCGCAGCTCGACGATCCCGACCCGGTCTCAAACACACACACACACACACACACACACACACACCTCTACACGGAATATTTCCCCTTGGCCGACGCGCGAAATTCGGGTAAACAGATTCTCCGTGCGGAATTCCCCCGATCAATAGGCGACGCGCGCCCCTTTTCCTTGCCGCCAACCAGTCGAAATACCGAAGGGAGACGAGCCAGCCTGTTGTGATAAGGCCTGAGGGGAGAGGGAACAAAGAGGCGGACTGTATAGAGGATGCAGGGGGGAACGCAACAACGCTGGGACTCGGTCGAAAGAGCGTGGAAAGAGGAGAAAGCGCTCGAGGGTGTAGGGGGATCAGGGACGCGGTGGCGGATCATAGTTTCGAGTTCGAGATTTTGTTTTGGTAGAAATAGCTGCTTGCCTGGCTGGCTGGGATGTGTTTGGATAGCCGATCGGAGCATAGTTTCGAGGGGGATGGCGCGAGCGTGTTGGTCGAGATACAGGGAAGAGGGACGCGGAGGAGGGGTCTGGCTGGAGAAAGGAAGATCCAAATGTTGTGCTCTGGCTAGAATCCCTGGGGGGAAGATGGGTGTGAGCCCCCACAGCTCCGATCCATGGGGAGCCAGGTTGGCGCCAGTTACAGCGGGACGTAGACCGAAAGGCGCCAGTGCGCCGTTACTCTGGCGCCAGGATCCTCTATACTCTATCTCCGGGGTTCTCCTATTTTGCGGATCTAGTTCCTTCACTCGACATCTTACCCAGGCGTTTTGTCCTGCGTGGCTTGGCGAGCTGCTATATGCGCCATTGAGGCTACTGGCGTTGAAAGATTTTTGTGACGGATGGTTTTAGGGTGGGATACGAGGACTGCTTATGCGGAGGTTTACTTTGGACGGTTTTTCTGTACTCTGTCGTCTGGAAAAGGGTACTGTGTTGTTTGAACTTCTGTTCTGACTCGAGGTTTGACTAGTTACTATACATGGATGCCATCAAAGATGTTAATGTTGAAAGTGTTTTGTCACGTATGGTATTAGGGTGGGACAAAAAGATTATTATTAATAAGGGACAAAGGGTATTGCTGTCTAAAACTACAATTTACATAAATTTGCTCAGGCTAGTTATCAATATTTAACCACTATCTAGTCCTGATGAGAGTCACTTAAGACTCAACCTAATAACACTTACCCTATCCACGTTAGCTGTTGCTCTTTAATACCTTCCGTCAGTTTTTTTCTTCCAAAAATTCATTCGCAGGTACAGGTCGCGATGATTGAAGTTATTTGTAAATTCCCTTTTTAATTACTCCGTAACGAGGCGAAGCTCGTTCGTGGTATGTATTCGGTATTCTGCAAAACGCTACGTAAAACTAACACGTTGACTGCCACAGTGAAAAAGGCTGTGCGTAGCCAGACACACTGTATTTCATTCTTTAAATCATGAATCGTCGAAAATATATGCCTTTAGTTAATAGAGGCTGTTGTTTTAAATTATACTGCAATATTAATTTTGCGCAAAATTTTTCTAACGATGTTTAAACAATCCAGCCTCTTTGCATTATCACCCATATTTGGGTGACGTGGCAGTCAAAGTGTTAAACGGTCGTGTCATTCAATCAGAGGGAACGAATCGAACCGAACGAAATTAACTGGGTCTCTCTGTGTGTTCCACGGAGCGGATCGTCCGACGGTAGGTCTTTCCGGCGTCCCTGCGACGAGTATAAAGAGCCTGGATATAAAGTATCTGGCGCCGCGTTTACGACGTGCTTCCCTTCTCTTTCGCTCGATCTTCTCCTGAAACCAGCACGCGCGCGCGCGCCCACGTATAGCGTTTCGCCATGTGACTCTTTATTAAATCTATATCTGGATTTTAGGGGATGGCCGATACAAGGGAGGCGGAAAATCGAAAATCAGGTCGTTCTGACGCGAAGGAACGTTCCTCATACTCCTATCCTTTACCTGTTTTTATATTTCACGGTGAATTTTCTTCCTCGATGAGCGAGCTTGCTCAACAACCTATGTATCGGTGGCTGTTAAAAAATTAGAATTTCTGGATTTTCGAGGGATTTCATTCCGAAGATTTTGAACCTAATTGCTTGGCGATTTAATCGAACTGCAAATTGTATTTTAATTGCAGTGTGAGGGATTCGGGGAAGTAATTTTACGAATTTCGTTTAATCAAAACGATTTATAGATGATTGCAGTGTAAATTGTTATTTATTGGTCGTTTTCATGTTTTTGATTAATTACGACGTTTAATATTTTGATATTATAAATATGTTTTTAATAGTTCTGTAGCTTTATACATTTTGTAATTTTAAGGGAGAATATTATTAATAGAATTCGATCTAGTTCTGTTAGAAAGTAGTCCAGAAAATATAGAAACAAGTATTAATTTTGACAGTATTACTAATTATTAAATGACAGTGAGAAATATAATACAAGAGCATATTTAGTTTGTAATATCGATAATAAAACATGAAAAAGTTTAACGAAGGAAAATAACAACTTGTTTCGCAAGCTTCCAATGTCCGTTATTGATAAATACAGGTTCCATTAGCAAAATGAAAATGGAAATGGAAATTTCCAGGCGAGAAAAAATGTGCAATTTAAGGAAAACAAACGTTTCCATTAAATATGTCCTCCTGCCTTCTATCATTTTTTATTATCTATCAAGGAAGAAAATACATGAAACGCGGATTCCGTACTTTACTTCACGCTCACTTTAATTACACGGGACAATTATTGCAGAAATACAAATAAATTACAAGAGAAATACGAACCTGGGATCCCTTTCTGATAATATTGAAAATTTACTTATAAAATGTTGTAAACGTATTATGTTGTAAACGTAAATATTGTAAACCATTACACAAAATATTAATTATTATTATACTTTATTATCCACGCCTTCCGGGTCTGGATGTCTCCCGATATTATTACATTTATTTGCAATATCTTATACCTATATTCCTTCTTATCACAACTCTATCTTCCTAGTATCAATTAAAATTAAAATTCAACTCAAACGTAGCACTTAAATTTTAGAATCATACTTAAAACTTAACTTTATACCCGTGCGTTATCGTTGCAGTACATATAGTAAACTTGGAACGATACAGAGAAGATTAGCATGGCCCCTGCGCAAGGATGACACAAAATATTAACTGTCTGCTATTATTTAATACAGTCACTACTACAGAATAACTGGGTCACTCGTGGTCCACACTGGGAGATGTTCTTGTCATAATTTACTATATCTCATTGACATATGCTATTTACATGTCACTGTCAATATATATATAATTACAAACACATAAACCTTTTTTTTAAAGGTGTCACAAGTCCACCTTTTCTCATTTCAAGATACTCGAACATTCTTCAAGTCCGTTTCACAGCCAAACAATTATAAACCAATTCATTCAGATATTACACTGTTTTCATTTCAATATCACAAACAATACAAAGAATACATGAGTCTGTACAATCAAACAAGCTTCTTTTCAAAAATTAGACCTACATAACTTCCAAAATAGAAGCACAATAGAAGCAATACTACATATTCACGAGAAAGAAAAATTTTCCAGCTACCCTTCATTTTACAACATCTATAAAAAATAACATACTTTGGGTCAGAATAGACCCATAGGTTACATTGTTCCCATTTTGAAGGGAAAATAAACATTTTCTTTATATTATTAACGCACCTGCTATCTCACCTGGTAGAACGCAGTTCCTCCAGCACGAAAACAGACTAGCCACAAAAATGTCTTTTTCTTTCGTGAACAAGCTCTCGTCCCGACTAACAGCTCGACACGCCAAAGGAGTTCGCCACGCGCATTAAATAAATTAACCGACTCTCTCGCCTCAGCGTTTGGTCCCCTTGAGCTTCCTGCCCACCCCGGGAACGGTCCCTTTGCCCGAGCTACGGCTCTTCTGAAAGATGCAGAGAACTTCCGGCGGTCCTAGGCTCTCTTGGTATCGGCCGTTTCGTCGGACGGATATTGCTGAATTATGAACGGGGAAACGCCGTTGAATCGTGTATCGTTGTGTGTATACACTGGTCCGCAGAACAGCCGCCCTAATGCGTCGACGATTGTTACACGTGAAATACAACGGTTACGTGGCCTTACGGATCTACCGTGTCCATCGCTTTAGGGCGGGTTTCCACTTGATACCATTGGATATCAAGTGTTGTTGGTATTTTGGTGGCAACACATTTTGAATTATTTATTTATTCATATTGGTAGTAATTCAGGCGTCTCATTGGTTGGCTGCACTGAGTGAAGTAAGTGTGAGAGGGAGAACAAAAAGTGTGCGAAGCAAACGAGTCTTTGCTGACTCTGGCATAGGGTTCAGAGAGTTTCAAATGTTAAGACAGTTTATAATAGTTTATATATATCTGTATTAATGTAGTTTAGTATCTAACTCTGCGTGTGTATTAGAAATTAAGAAAAAAATAAATAATTAGATTAATTAATAATTGATATACAGGTATTCATAATCTTTTAGTACACATTTAGAATCAGTCAACTATAGGTAACAATGTGTTGTATAGTAGAAATTGGATTAGTACCCAAAAATTGGGACCAAAACCGGGCGCTTATGAAGTAGAGAAATCGGTTCTTAATGGGTTACACTAGTCGGTCGTTGAGCCTCATGGTGCGTCAAGGGGATTCCTACATTAATGGTGGGAATGAACACCAAGTGCCTAAGCTGTAGAGCGTTTCGGGCCCTAACCCAAGTTTTACTGTATATTTATGCTTAAAAGAGGTCTGGGAAGTAAATAAGTACAGCGGTTCACCGTATTTATTTACGAATCGATTCTTCATAAAAAGATAAGAGAAAAATATAGAATTAAATTTTTTCATTCGACTCTTCGTTTTCGAGCAAATGTAATTTGAATATCTGCTAGATATGCGCGCACGTATATGTAGATATGACTTCGCTAGCGCGTCTGTTCATTGCATTCCATTTCTACTTACTACCACACGACCACCGGTTTCCGATTAAAGTTCGAAGTCGATTTTCTCGAAAACGAAGTCTCAAATAAAAAAATGTTATTCTATATTTTCGACTTATTTTTTCACGTAGAATCACCCCATGTCCGATTTTATATAACTTTCGGATCCACCCTGTATATCAGTGCTCAAAATTGTAGATTGTCACAAACATCCATAGTCTACTTATGTTTATGTAGTACATTTATATGTACCTATGGGTCCGAATGGACCCTGTATTCGTCGGGGGAATATTTAAAGGAGTCACTAATAACGACGGGCGAGGGTTTCGAAAATTTTCGAGTAGCTCATAATTATTTCAGCGGAAAACTCGGCAACAATTAAGCGTGCAGTAATAAGCGGCGCTTCGTTATCTGTCCAGAGACGTGACTTTTTGGATTTTCGAAACTGTGCAGCAGGTAACTCGGCCGCGTGTTCGCCGGGAAACGCGATGCAAGAGAGTTAGAGTTAGATGGAAGAGGGGGGGGAAAGAGAAAGAGAGAGCGGGAAAGGGTAAAGAGGGTTAAAGCGCGAATACTCGTCAATTATGAAACGCTTCTCTCCATCGAGGGAAATTGCGGCCCATTAAGGGAAGTACTACGTGTCCGAACGAAAATGTTCAACCAACCATCGTGAAACACAAAAAGAAACAACGACGGATTGAAATTTGCGAAATTCCTGGCGCCGCGGCCAGGCCACGCGGAGAAACTCTTTCGATGGTCCGTTATTAGACTGCGGATGTTTATGCATTTTTAGCGTCTCTTAATACGAAGAATGCAATAAAGTAATGATTTTAATAAAATTTAATACTATTCGTATGTTATTACTGACGTAGTAAAGCTTCTGGTACAAAATTCAAATTTCTGATCGATTTTCATTTTGAGATATTTGTGGCTGAATTTGTGAATTTTTATAAACTTCCATAGTCTACTCACAATTCTCGAATGCTGTTACAGAATTGAAAATTTGACGGGATCAACAATTTTCTTGGCATTGAATTTTACTTTGTATGGAGTAATATCAGAATAATTAGGTGCTTAGGATTATACTGAATCATATAATTGAGATGTAATGAATTATTTGGTTTAGGAAATCCTTTTTTGAAGACTTTCTGAAAATGACGAAGAATCTGGGTAGAATTGTAAATCACGATTATATTTCAATTTATTTTTAGGCTGCATTAAGAAATGAAGTCAAGTTAATTGAATACTGATAAAAGCTTTAAAGCTTCAAATATTATTTCATTCTTATTAAAATTATGAAAGGTTACAAAACTCCAAGAATTCGATTTTACATTGTTCTTAGATTATCATTCTCTATTCTTCCAATATCAAAGTTAAATTTTCTAAATAAATTATTAAGGCCATATGAACATGGAAAACCAATCTAAACTTTTTTTTACAAACCATTGGATTTTTGTACCAACAAGTTCCACAATTACTGTCTACAGACTATTGTTATTCCCATTAAACCAAATAATATTTATCAGTTATTGTTGTCCACGTAAACAACAATAAATTAATAAATGGTTGCCATTAGTTTCACGGGGCTGAGTATGGTAAAAAACAAAAAACGATTTGTGCTGAACGAGCAGACGTTTTGTCTGGTTCCTACGAACCTTTCGGGACAATGCCGGATGCAATCGAGCTACAGAAATTCGGGGCGCACTGAAATTCGTTGTTTCGAGCTTTGTTTCCGGTTGTTTTCGTTCCGCCCGACCCCGAAATACAGCTGCGAAATCGAAGTAATTGTGAGCGAATTTATGAAAGGTCGCAGATGCTTGTGAACGTTCCTATTCGATTGCAATAACAATTAACCTGTATATACACTGCACCGAATGAAAACAAGTTATAATTTGTTAAATCTAATTGAATAGCGCTTAATTAAGTGACTTACTTCATAAATTACATAATTTATCACATATTTATGGAGATAATGGAGTATTCGATTGTAAAAATTGAGTTCCTTTTAATTACGTTTTAAACATTTTCACTGTGATTTTCCTAATCTGTTTTATTCTGAGTATTTGAATAATTAAACAAGGGTGCACTCAGTTTATTTTATCACTCAATAAATGTTTCCTTTCAAATATTCAATAAGTAACCATCTCAATTATCGTAGAACAAGTTGAATATCTAGTAAAAGTATTATTAAGATCATTTTTTACGTTTTTCTCATAATTTTAACGCTATGTTAACATTCACAGTATTTTACATTACTTACTGACACATTCGATATTAATAAAAATAATCATTTCGTAGACTTACATTTTTCTGTAACAATGGTTCCATCAAACCGTTAATCCAATCTACTAGATTTTGCTATTAGTTATACATAGTATTTCCTCTATTCTTTTAAAAGATTTGAAAACGACTTCATTTTTTACGTTACATATTTATTAATACTGATCGTAGCTGTAGTTTCTCAGTGAATATTGTTTGGTAATCCGGTTTGAGGATCCGTATCGTAGAACGCTTCGGAGATTTCGAATGCCGCGATCGCGCGACGCTAAACGGAATTGAGAGATCGCTGACATAGCCTGGATGTCAATGTGTAGTACGGTTCGGATGCCCCGAACGATCTGAATGCTTGTAGTCAGATAGCTTTGCTCGTATGGAGGCGGATCACAATGGCGACCCACGTGAACGTCGTTACGATTTTCTTCGACAACACACGTGTCACTCGACAATTTTTTTCCCAAATATTTTCTTATCACAACGTCCATATGAATGCTCAGATAGCACAACAAAATAAATATCAATGAACAGGTACAAATATAAAATACATAAATATAAAGTTCAATTCGTTAATAAATTGCTGAACGTTAAGGTTCACATTCCTATCAATAGAATCACTTCTCTTATAAATACACCACGGATATTTATGCAAAAATAGAATTTTATGGATTAGCTGCTCCAAACTGGATACAAAGAAATATTTGTTTACCTTCTTAAGGGTTCTAATAGGTTCGAAATAAAAGAAGACCTAAATGTGAAACTTTTTACTGTATCGAATTTTAAACAATAGGATATTTCATAAATGCATAAAATTCGCAGTTTACTTGTAACAACCTGATATATCGAACGTTCCTCTGGATTCCATTTTTTCTTTCGTTTCTCTTGTCGAACCGGACCGGTAAAAAATAATTTAAGAATTTAGCCTAAAGTATGGACCTTTCGGAAAATTTTTTTCCTCGTCTCGTCGCGGGAAGGTAGATAGAAAGAAAGAAAAGGAGGAAGAGAGACTGTGAGCGAGCTCTAGCCAGCCCGTAAAAATGGCCGAGCACTTACCAATGAAACAATTCGTCCCTCTGGTGCAAGCAGCGAAGTGTGATAACACCATGAAACTTTTACGGGTAAATAAAGACCACTGCACGAAATAACGTGGCCATCGTAAAATTTTTACAGCCTCGAAAGGAGCCCTTCTTTCTTTTTTCTTCTTTATAAACTCTCTCCACCCCAAAGAGAAGTATCTGGCAGTTCCGATGTTTCGGCCAGCCGATCGTCTTCTGATAATAAACTTCTCCCTCGTCCCTTCGTTCAGTTTCCATGGAAGTCACGTTGCTTGTTTGCGTTATTAAACACGATATTTATGGATAAAAAGACTGCGGATTTTTATGGAAAATTACCCCCAGTGTGGTTCCTCGAGCCCACACTCCTTTTTACACATTTGTTTTAACAAAAATTGTTTTTGAAAAAAGTTTTGTAATGTTTGAACATATTTTTGTGAACAACATGGCATAGGTATTTTTTTCATTGTATTTATATGTATATTTATAAAATAGAAGGTTGCGGATTTTATGCATTTGTCGCATACACGATTGTTTAAAATTCTATGCATTAAAAAGTTGAAATAAAATCCAATCATGCTTTCATATTATTTGGAACTTAATAGAACCCTTAATAAAGGTCAATATGATTCTATTTGGTTTCCTCTTTCACAAATTACTTTATGAGTATATTCTTTTAAGTCGTAACTCTGAAACTTTGAAAGTTTCTTTTTCTTAATCGTTGTATCTCCAAATACTAATAACCATTAAAAATTTATATTCATAATAAAATACAAATTTATCAAATATTGTAATAAATAGCTATTCAGTAGATGATATTATAATGTGCTTGGTTATTTCACTGCTTTCCTGCTCCTTTAATATTGAACTTCGTAAACTTTAAATTCAGTTTTAAAATACTGTATTATTCACTCCTAACTGTACTTACCATGCGCGAATGAAAAATTCAATTAAACGTCACGCTAAATCTCCGACTAACAAACCGTTGGCACGATAAACATTTGCCCTGCCAACATTCCCTGAACTCTATATAATTGAATCGTTTACACCCGGTAAAGTATGAAATTTGAATTTCATTAAATTCATAGGGTTTCTATACCGAGCGGTAGTTCGTTAATTAATAATATTTCGGTGCTGTTTGAATGTACATACACACTGTAAATCGTGTGTATATTTAATGGTGCGATCGGTAAATTTATACCTTTTCCACAGTGACTTGTTGGCCAGTTAGCGTAATTTTTCGCGACGTTTCGTCTCTGGATCCTCGATCGTGAAGCTTTTTTTTTCTCATGAAAGGTACACGTTTGCTGGTTTATTGAAATACCGGGGAGAAATTCATTGCTGGTGTGCCGCGGGTACATTTCGATTGAAATGTAAAATTCACGCACCAGCCGCGTGTTTCCGAGCGAGAACTTCTTCGTGTCTTTCCACGGGAAGGTTAAGATGCTGCGAAAATGCATTGGACGTCACGGCTCGGCGACGGGATTGAATCAGGAAATAAATCAGCGCGTATTGAAGAAACATTTATGCATTAATATATACATGTTTGTAAGTGTATCATTATTATTATGTGCATTTAAAACATACCGGGAGCGCCACGAGAAACCAAACACCTAGATATCTACTTGGATATATAATTATGATAGTATGTATCGGTACAGAGTTGTACCATTTAATGAGGGTAATGCACTGAGAGAAAATTCATTTTCTTAGAGATATCAAGATCAAAAAAGTTATTTTTCAATTCCAACACAAAGTTAATAAATATGTAATTACAAATTATTGTATCTATTGTATCTGTTGGCCCAGATATTGTTTCTATTCAGATTACTTTGTCAGTTCAAATGAAAATCTCGATCGTCGAGGAAAGAAAACGAGAACACTTAATTTTCTGTACAGACAATAATTAGACTTTATTCCCAGTTTATTCCCACAAGGCAGAAGATTAAAAGTAAATCATTATGTTGAGAAGTATAAATTAAACTATGTTGGTTGAATCATAGAAGCAAATGTTATATGACTGTGCTACTATCGATGGTTGCGTTGTATCTCGTTCCGTCGATTCCCCTGGCATAAGGCCTTTGACCGTTTGTTTGAAGGTAATATTTACCTGAACTGAAAGAAGAAAAAAAGAAGGGTTTGTTACAGGATTTAGAAATTCATACATTGACTGCCACAATAAAGGTCCAATGAAATGATTAACAACACCATGATTCTTAGATGCGGCGGTTATTCGCTGAGTTTGTATATAAACTTAATCGAAATTAAATGTTCTTCGTTATAGACAGACTTATTCTCAACCTTATTACAAATTTTGCTTGATTATTAACTACACGAATTAACTCATACTTGGGCAATTAATGTGTCGCTAGTAGGAAACCTGTTTCCAACTTAACTAGTACGTAACAATATCTAGGATACGTAACAATATCAGGCCTTGAACTGTAATCGAATGATAACAGTGAATATTCACCATTCCTTTATCAATAAAACTGTTAAGAAGTTTTTCAAAAAATTAGAGTAGCAGAATCAGATTAAACATATGAGATGAATTGTAGTGAAACTGTACATGAAATAAAGGGGGATATACTAACGCTAAAGCCGGAGGACGTTCACCCATTGGAATTATGTCCGATCTGTTACACGCATCGACCTTAAAGTAGTCATAACTATCACACTTCACAGCCAAGAAACCATTTTGGTTCCCCACAGCTTCTGTTTGTAAGAACTCAGCTCTGATGTGACTACACCCTATCTGTGGGTTGGCATAAGCTGTAAGGAATCAACGTACAGTAAGATCAATAGAATATAAATTATAATTTAAACAATCTCGTCAGACGAGATTGTATAACTCGTCATAAAACAAATAAATAATATCATCTACGGATACTATGAATTAAATCCTAAACACATAAAATAGATGTAATACATTTTTATATACGAGTTTCATAAGAAACGTTTTTAGGGATCATCTAGTGATGCTACATACAGTCTAGCTAGTGTTGGTAATACCGAATGTACGATGACTTCAAAGGTATAGATACCCGGAACACAGTTGATGGAGCTATTGCCTATACTCGGCTAAGAAACAGAAAAATACGGGAATAAAAAATTGAACCATCAATTGTGCTCAGCCTATCTATATCATTGTTAAAACCTACTCGTAAGCGGCTCCCAAATTACGAAGGTCAAGGGGTGTCCAAAATGGACGTAGGACATTCGGAAAAATCTGTGGAGCCGTAACGAGAAGTATTCCATGCTATTTAAAGTTCCCTGAATCTATGTCCGGGTGTAGTGCATCAAGAACTCTACGAACTGGTGTAAAGTGAAATTAAATCGAAGGGGATACGGTTTGCTCAACTTCAGACAAGATTTTGATTTCTTACGCTACGATACTTATCTCGTAATTTATTTACCGATCATCTCAGTTAGAGAGCAACCAGGTTGGCTTCTCGTTCCGCCGTTCGGATAAAATTCAACGCCACCGCACGGATACTTTGTTCCAAGAAATCCAGCGTCAGTATGTATACAAGAGACTTGTTGTGCGTCAGTGGCATTCAGCGTCCCCGTAATATCATTTTCAAACAGAGGTCCGGCCGGATCGAGACCTACCAGAACGATCATAATTTGGTTAGAGAGTATCATTTATGTATGGAAGCGTGCAGTTTGTGTGAAAGTTAGGAATCCTATAAGCCCCACCCTGTATAGGTTTTGTCGACACTCTCTGTCTCTCTCACTTTGACTGTAGGTCGCGAGCTAAAAGTAAAAAATTTTTACTGGGCCATTGGCCTTTTGTTTATTTTCACATACGCCTGAATCGAGCGACTGACCTACGAAATGTTTTCATTTTGGATCTTTGATACGTCGTTCGGTCAGCTGCGCCTACAAAACATACCTAAGGTTGCGGACGACAATTTTCGTATTATGGACGGAGTTACGCTGTTCCGGCATATAATTATACGACGGAACACCGGTTTCTGATGCAGTGAATAGATAACTAGTTTAGATAGTAGTTCTTATTGACTCATCCTGTATAATAAGTAGACTGCGGATGATTATGCATTTATAGCATTTCATAATTTGGGAAAGGCAATACAATAAATACATATGTATTATTATTAACATAGTAATGTCTGTAGTATAGAATTCATAATTCTGCTCCATTTGAATTTTTAGATATCATTGTCTAAAATGTTGATTTTGCATAAACTTCCGCAATCTAATTATAAGTAATAACGTTAAATACTTCAGATGAATATTTATAGATGCTACAGAATTATATTTTTTTCTTCCTTTGTAAATACATAGGAGAATCTAGTAATAATACAGCGAGGACCAGTTATAGTTAAGGACCATGAATAATAGCTTCATTGTGTTAGGTATACATAATACTACTTTATATATTCCACACTTTTCGTATCTATATCTGTATAATTTTAGGATAATAAAGCATAATATTAGTGACCTAAGACGATTTCTACATACCCAATATCCATGATAGTTGGAAATCTAGTAAACGACCAGCCTTCCCACAAATTTGGGCACCCAAAGAGAGTCCCATCAAATGTATTTTACTTTTGTCCACTCCAGCCGTCACCATATCCTTTATACATCCGGCTACAAGCATACCGACATCATCGGACAACGCAACTGACGTCACGTAAGGTTGAAGTGAAACGCAACCGTAGTCTACTGACATGACATTTTGATTCGTAGCGTTTAGATAGGCTGTAAAGATTTCAAAATCAGAAATTAAGCGTACGTTACAATTTCTTATATAGAGTAAAAGTTTAATTACAGACTATATTAAAATAATGTCAGTGATGTAATGATACTATAATATATTGGTTTATGCTTTAAATATTCTACAGGTACGGAAAACGAAATTGGAAGTTGTGATTCAAAGCTTGTAATCTGTTGTTTCTAGTTTTCTACTATCAATAATATAATTGCTCTAGAAATTATGCGCAACATTTCCACATTTTAAAAGATCAATAATATACTCGATCATTTTCTTGTGTGTTTTCGCGAAAGCATTTTTGGTTTTCGAAACGAACAATCTACAAAAGGAGAAATGATCGTATATGTATTATGATTCTTCCATTGCATGTGTGATCTGGTCAAACTCAAACGAATGCATACCTTTCATTAGGTCCACAACGGTAGGAAAATCTACATATTCTAACCAACCAGGGAGAAACATCATTGTCGTTTCATTCAAATTCATTTCTGACACAAGTTGCGGGCAATTCTGAATGTTGACCTCCTTATAAGACGCATCCCTGAAGGAAAAAATATTTGCAATTTCACGCTTGTGTTACGAACTTGTTCGTAAACCATCTAATGGATGAGTTTTAACCAAGTTTTCTGTATACCATGATACAAGGAATGTACAGGGTGTCTCCGAAAGTTATATACAAGCAGGCATGAGGTGATTCTACGTGAAAAAGTAACTCAAAAATATAGGATAACATATTTGTCATTCGAGACTTCATTTTCGAGAAAATCGACTTTGAACATTAACCTGAAACGCGCGCATTTGCCATGATACTAACAATAAGCAGAAACGGAAAGCAATGGACAGACGCGCTAACCAAGTCCAAAATTGAGACTCAAATGAAAAAAATTTGTTATATATTTTGTTTTATCTTTCTATGAGGAATCACGTCATGCCCGCTTTTACATAACAATAGTTTTTATATTCACTAGCAGGTATATTACATTCGTTAGAAACATATTAAGGTGTAAATAATTACTTAGCATAAAGACGAACGTTGACGCAGGTCGCGATCACTGGATAAAAGAGACTAGCTGCGAACAGAACTAATTTCAAGTATTGTTAGTAAGAAATATTGAAAGTATTTGCTAACTTACTACAAGGTCTCGAAACTGAAACAATTACAATTATAGATGTGACATTCTAAGAACTCTACTGTATACACACATTGGACACAAAGCATACTTGGAACAAACATGCTCGAAAATGTACTGTTCTTCCCTTTCGTTGTGCAATTACATAAATAATAAAAAATGGTCTAGAAGTAGTGCACCTCTTTAGAAAATTTCTCGATAGGGTTCATAGTCTTGACAAATCGTGGTATAACATTTCATTCTCTTATCAATGGAAATATACTTTTTTTCAGTGCTTACCGCTAAGCAGACCACAGCAGACTACAAGGAAGAAAAAGAGTCGTATGTTTGCCATTTTGAAAAAACAGAACAAGTCCTGCTTGCTATTCCAACTGCTCGGGTATATATAGGAATCAGATAATTTACACGTGAAGTCTATAACTGTTAAGTTTAGTATTATCTGCTAATAATTGTTGCATATTCACGCTTTTTATTATACTGAAGCTTTTTGTTAAAAGATTGCTAAATTATCACCACCGAAATTATAGTGTACTGTATTCGTGATAGTATCCGTTGGTTATATTACCGTTTCAAATATGTCCTGAAGTCCGGAGTAAGAAGTTTCAGTTTTTTTTTTCGATAATATCAACGACCATGACTAAGTATTTTTGCAAACACAGTAGATTTGGTCATAGATAGTGGAAATAAAATATAGCGCGTCTGTTACGGCGTGTATCGTAAGGAAGAAACAATTGCGACTCGTAACGAATTCCGTAGGCCGTAGTTAAAAGAACTGTCCATATAACTATAATATTTATGGATTTGTCGTGAAAATAACAATTGTTGTATTTACTTCAATTCTACATTAAAGTAATCTCAAACTTGTAAAGAGATTCGTTCAACGATTTCTACACAAGAACTTCCCAAAAAATCATTCATTTTTAGCCCGTTTACACCAGGCTCCCCCCTTAACACTTTGACTGCCACGTCACCCAAATATGGGTGACACGTACATTGAAAAGTGTCTGGATTATTTAAACACTGTTATAAAATGTTTGCATGAAATTAATATCGCAGTATAATTTAAAACAAGACCTACAGCCTCTATTAACTAAACGCAACTATTACCCTCAATTTATGACTTAAAAAACGAAATAAAGTGTGTCTGGCTACGTACGGCCTTTTTCACTGTGGCAGTCAACGTGTTAAAACACAAAAACTATCTCAACAGTAGCACCAATATCGTCCGATAATCCACATAACGAAATCAGTAACACCGATCAATCCCCAAAAACAGTCCTAATCCACTCACGGTTCTCATTCTGTTGAACACTCCACACAAAGCTCCAACACGATTCATCCGACACACCTAAAAGAGCATCGCAAGAACAGTCGAATTATTCCATCGTTTTATCGAGTTTCGATGATTTCGCGCGCGACGCTGCTGAAAGGGAGTCAATCGAAACCGAACGAGGGACCCGAAGAACGAGGGTAGTTTTCGCAGGGACAAGGGGGGAGGGGGTGGTTCGCATCGACACACAATAAAACTCCATCGATTTTCACTTAGAGAAAAGTCAGCCGTTCCCCTTTACATTTATTCGAGTTATCTTCGTTTGTCGCGCGCCCCCAGGGCCGAATGGCGGAGAACCCGATGGACGAGCTGAAAGAGTCGGTTTCTCTATCAACACCGCCATTTTTGCTTTCTTCATCCCTTAACCGGGCTGAACAAGAAACGAGGAGCACCAGGGGAGTGGTGCTTCGACTCATTGGCAGCGGTTATCGGGCAGCCTTATCTTTCGTGGGTTATTTATTATTACCGCGGGGAGCGTGCATTAAATTTCCATTACCCGTCCCCGGTACGCAAATCAAGGACCGTGTTGCGTAATTTATGCGCGACGCTGATTCGGCCGTCTTCAAGCCTGTCGATGCGCCCACCCTTCCGGCAAAGTGGTCTACGCTTTTCACGGGGACTTGTTAAGGTATCACCGACTTTTTTTTTCTCTCCCCCCCTGCCCCCTTCCCAGCGGAGATAAACGCGAATACCTCGAGTTTAGAGGCTCTCGATAGCGTGGCTGCACCATTTACCACACCGTTGGATTTGTTTTTCATCGAGCTGTTTTAGAGGCTTCTAATGTCGCGAGCCATCAGCGGCAGCGGGGAAAAGTGATTAGGAGGGGATTTACTGGAAGGGGGGTGGAAATGTTTGGAGGGTCTTTTGTGTTATGTTACAGGTACTTTGATTGTCTGTTAAGTGGATGGAAAGAGAATGGAGATCGTTATTTACAGTTTTTGAATTCCAAATTAAACTTTCTGCAAATTAAATTCACCCGTTTGCATAGCATATTCAACCTTTTGCAGATGAAATTTAACGTTTTGCAAATCGAATTCAATCTTTTGACATTTCTGAAATGAAAAGTAGTTTCAACATTTTTGCATAGAACAAAAAATTACGCGATCGGATTTGTCTTACTGTTTAAAATTAAAAATTGAAATTGAGCTTTGGTGAAAAAAAATTGGAAAATCAATATACTATTACTATCTTCACCAAAGCAAGCTTTTTTTTAATCAGAAAGCTTGATAATTATTATTAGCTCATATCTTAATACATGATATCATTTTTCCAGAAAATAATTTATTAGTTTCCAGCACCTAAATCTAAAAAATGAGATATTACTAATGACTAATCTATATTTTGTCAAATTCAATATTCATGTTTTCAAAATTCAAAACCTCCTCAATAATATTTCGGTTCAGTTTTTAATGCCTTCTGGTATTTTTCAAAAGAAGAAGAATTTAAATTCCATTACCCATACAAATTAAAGAAAAGATGGATTACTTATTCGTACGTTAAATAAATAGTTGTTACCTTTCTCGATTATTGTCAACGGTGAAACTGTAACGAAACGTTCCAATTAGTGGAACAATTCCTTTCATACGCAACGACTTAATGCATTTATCGATGTTACCAACGAACATGGTAACCCCATCATAACTTTAAATATCTTTTCACTCACGATCTTGCCTCTACTTCAATCACCGGTAATTCCGTTTCTCCAACTGCGTCCACGCTTATTAATTCATCTCTTATTACTTCGTAATGAAGAGTAAATTCAGTTCGTTCTCCCTACGGGGCCAAGTGGAAGGTAAGAAATGCTGTAAAAATGCAATTTATATAAAACGCATAATTTAATGAAGAGTAAATTCAGTTCGTTCTCCCTACGGGGCCAAGTGGAAGGTAAGAAATGCTGTAACACGGAACTTCAACGGAGGGTAAACAGCGATGCATCGAACACGGTGAAACGCGGCGTGTGCTTTAACATCGTCCTTCTTTTTTTTTTTTTTCGTTTTATTCCCTCTCGAACTTCGAATACCGCCACGGCGAAGCTCAACCTTGGGAATAAACTCGACACGATTTGAATATCTTCCTGGATATTTTGGACGAGGTGGCTCTCGACCGCCACCGGGACTGCCTCGACTCACTTATCCCGTAGCGTGGTTCTCGGCCAGCGATGACAACGACTTCAATATTGACTCGTGAACATGACCAATATTTACTTGTATTTGATTGTAATATTTCCTTGTATTTGATTGTAACTCGGGGGATTAATCACTTGAATTAGAATCTTTTCGTTCCTTGGTAAGTAACTGTTTTTGAATATCTCGATATAGGTAAATGTTCGTAGAGTTACTTGGTATTAACAAAATGATTATTGTATAGAGTAGGTGAGACGTAGTAAATAGTTCTATGTCAATGTAGTATCAAAAACGCATATTTAGTGAGATAAGTGTTATTGAAGAAGCTGTGGAAAGCATTAATGTCTCCTCCCGATGTACGCCATTTTGTCTTAAACGGCGTCTTCTTTGCTGAGAAGGTAATAGACGCGTTTCTATGAATGTATTTAAACTGTCCATATTATCTTCAGATATTTCATTATATCTTGAAGATAAAAACTAAAGTGGTAGCTTCTTATCGTATTTGTCAACAACATTTCTGTTATAACTTTCTTTTCTACCGTTATTACACCAGAATCATAAATGCGATTGATGTTTCTAAATTAGTGGTAGCTTCTTATCGTATTTGTCAACAACATTTCTGTTATAACTTTCTTTTCTACCGTTATAATGTTTCTAAACGAAGAATTAAACATGGAGGGGTTAATAAAAAATTATTTTACAGTTACACTTAAATCTGCAACAAAATTTCAGAAATTTTTATCTCTAGAATCATTTCCTTACATTTTACATTCAACTGTAAATTTCCAGAATTGATTTCATCACACATTCATGGTTCTGGTACAAGGGAGTACGATATGTATCATACGAATCTTCAGTTTACCTGTTGTATTGTTTACGATATACTCGAGCCCATCACTAGCTCACAGCCACGCGGTTGCAGAAATTACAACGACAGAGGGAAACGTTGGGAAACTTGCCCGCGGTGTGGAGTTCGTGTTTTGTCAAACTTTCCTATTCTTCCTCTCCGTGGAAAGAGGAAGTCGGTTATATTCTTAATGAACAGTTACCGAGTTTGGGCCAATAACGACGCGGGAAATCGCGAGTTCGCGGTATTTAACCTGACAGATGAAATCGTTTATGAAATTATTCGATCAGAAAACGAAGTCATTAAATCGTACATAGAAGCACTGATTGGTCGCGATTAAGGTGCGTGTCCATGTGAAAAGTACCCTCTAAAGCGGCTTTCATGTAAACGTCTATCTGACAGTATGCTACATATTATGATTTTTATATTACGTTGCAAGATTTACTCTTGAGAATTTTACTCCAAAGCAGACGATTCAGATCTTCTGCTCCGCGTGAATTTGAGAATATTACTTTCGAGATTGAACATTTTTGTGGATTCCTACGTGTATGTGACTTCTAACAATTTTAATATTCAATATTCGTAATTTCTACTTTTGAGATTAAAATTTACGAGAGTGTCATACCATCTATACAAGACTAGAAGAAATTATTATATTTTCACAGATATGAAAAAAGTACATGATATTAATATTTTATTTCATAATTTAAAACACGTAGCCATATGACAACAATGGAACTGAAAGGGTCAAAGAGCCGTTATCACCAGATTACCATTCAGAAGCGAACAGCTGACCACGTGCCATATATTCTTTTATTTACAAATAAAACAACAATCGCTCGTAAAACACACAGATAAAGAATTACGAGATTTCGGGGATGAATTGCACGAGAGAAATTCACTGGCGAAAGAACTCCAAGCGTGTCCGTTGTCACGGGAAATATTCGTGTTCCGAGGCCAGCGCAAGGTATTCCAATCACTTTTTCCGGCTCCGCGCGCTTATTTCCTGTTTTTTTTTCATTACCCTGGGCGGCCCTCTGTTGGAAAGGAATTCCGTCGACTCAAATATTTCGCATCGTAACGGCCGAGCGATTTCAACGTTTAGCGAATTAATTATTGGAAGTGCACGGGGCCGCGTACCCGCGAGCTGTCAGTCGGCGGATTGAAGAGTTGGGGGTAATAGGACGCAAACGCACACCGCGATTCTGTTGGGTTAAAAGCACTCGAGACGTCTGTATGAAAATTTCACGTCAACATTCATTTGTGCACGTTAACGATCTGTAAATTCCGGGTGAAATTAGTTTCACCGTTGTCGAATCCGTGAAATTGTTGATTTCCACCCCCCCCCCCCCCCCCACTCCCCCCTTCACCTCGGTTAGAGTTCTGAATATTCTGTAATGTTATTTCATGCGTTCCCTTTGAACTGCATAATATCAAACACTGCATTTGATCGTTCAGTCGGTGAATTTTATTCATGGCGATCCTTCCCATTCCCCGGGCTATGCGTATTCGGAATTCATAACGTGGGTGTGTAAAATGCGGGAGTATCTGCTTCCAGCAGCCGATGCTCTTTTGTGTTATTCGCGAATTTAATTGTAATTTATGCAGTTCATTAATTTATCAAATTATGGAGCGTATTAATGAATTGCGTAATTAATTGGTAAGTTTTAGTGAAATGATTGTTGTCTGATAATTGGTTATTTTTGATGTAATGACTATTCTGCAGTGATTCGTACGGTGTGGAAAAGTTGTGTAACTATATTTGTGTAATGTATGGAAGAGTGATTGGTTATTTGAAACATCGACTGTTACCCGCGATCGTTGTCCCGATCTCTTCTCTAATTTTAACAAGGGGACAGAGTTCCGGCGTCGGAGATGCTCGAGGATGAACCAAACCGTATTTCCATTCTTGGACAACTTTGCTGATTAACAAAGTTACCGGAAGTTACTCTACAGGCAGTTTACTTTTTATTATTGCAGCATTCACTCTATCATTATTCATCTTGATTAAAAAATAAAATGAAAAAAATATACGAAATTGAAGGAAACTATGATAAACGACGAATGAAAGCGACTTTTACGGAATCGACGATCGAGTATTTTGTTATTTCGGAATAAAGTCGAGATCTATTCTCTTTGTTTCAAAAACGTCGAGCGTAACTCACTTTGTTGCTTAAAATATTTTGTCGTTCGTGCAATACATATGAAACTGTCGATGACCAGTGTTTACACGTAATGGAAACAATCGTCGAAATAAAAGTTTCGGGGATTGTACTTTCCATCGAATGATCTTTTATTCTTTAGAATTCGATAATGTTTTATTCGTTGGAGTTAGTCATAATTTAATACCGCGTGTCATTTTGTTGACTGAAACGGGCCGAGTGAACTAGAAAAATAGCGATGTCCGGTCGCATTTTTTTCCGTCGAATGGGAAACGGGCAAATGGACTATTTCAGCGATGCGTTTTGCTTGCTACGAATTGACCTTTCGAATTAAAAATAGAAATTCATTCAATATACACAAAAAAAAATAACGTTGCGTTAATAATTTCTTAACAAGACTTACAGGAAATGATTTCTTCCAAATTGGGTCTACTACCTTTAGTCTTTATTTCGGTATTGAAAATATAAAACGGAGGCAAACTATTTTTTACAAAAACATTTATGTTTCAGTGACAATTTAATCTGCAAAGTTTAGTACGAAATGTTTAGAATAAACTGTAGGTGATTACTTTCATTTCTTCCAATATTAACCACTTAACGCACGATTTTTTCAACAAGATAAAAAGATTCACAATAAAATTACTATATACCAATAGGAATAGTCAGCCCGACGCAATTATCCGTTTTATTCTTGTATTTTCATCACTGTCCTAAAAACAGTTTAAACAACGACAAGACGCTGCCGCGTAATCTCCTCACGGACAGTTTCCTGGAAATACTTAAAACTTCCGCAAAACAGAACTCGGCCGAAAGAGGTGTGGAAAATGCAGGACTGGAAAAACCAGGGGGGAAGTAAAAGAAGATGAAGAAGCTTACGAAGAAAGTTCTCAATTCACTTCGCCACTTGCGATCGACAAAGGGTGTCCCGTTTCTAGGGTGCCCCACCTTTTTCCTATCGCTCGAAACTCACGAAACTGTCCGCGCGTTTCCCTTGGCAACTTGTACTTTTCGGAATATTTCCAGAAAGACGATTACCTACAAAAATGTATCGCGTCGATCTATAATGGAACTTCTGGCTTTTAGTTTGAAATTTAATCGTTCGTGGTCGACTATCGACAATTTAACGTCGAGTTTTCGCTGTGGGCCACAGAAGTTGCCATTACGACGGCGAACGAGATAATGACGTTTGAAAAAAGAGCAATCGAACAATTCGAAGTCCCGCAGCCATTAGCTCGGTATTATCCTCGATTTACAATACTTTATTGAGGATAACACCGATTGCCCGGGTCTCACCGCGAGGAGGTCGCTGCTAGTGGAGACCCAAAGGAAGATAAATGAAACCAAATCCCACCGATGGAATGAAAAGTTCCGTCTAACCACTGTTTTACATCGGTTATTAGTCTTAACGTGTACACATTGGTCTTAAAATAGCTTAAATACATATATTAGTCTGGAAGTTAGCTTGAATTTAAACACCTTAATACCTAATTCCATGTGTGGTGATCATCTTCCTTGAACATAACCTAAAAGTAATCGAAAGTCTCGTCTAATCACTGTTTTATATCGATTATTGTTGGTCTTAGAATTTATACATTGGCCTTAAATTAGCATAAATACACACAATGGTGTGAAAATTAGCTTGAATCTACACGTCTTAATACTAAATTCTTTCTTTGGATATTATCTTTCATGAACCTAACCTAAAAGTGGCTGATGGCTCCCGACTGATGATCAGTACTACATATGTATAGTATATTTGTATAGAAGACGTCAACTTAGTAACGAACTTAATAAACCTGATAGTGGAAAGTCAGCCCAGATAGCACATGACGCCTTAAAGACGCCCATTTTACGGCTCTTTTAGGTCTAAGGCGCCTTTAAGCCGTCTTCACGGCGTCATTAGGCGTCATGTGCTATCTGGGCAGTTATTTTGTATAAACGATGTTTTTAAAAACTTACATATTTTTTTACGAAAGATTACTTTATGTTCGATAACTTAATAACTGATCGCATTCAAATCTGCAGTAAACCATTGTCCTCTCGGAACTATTGATTGCATTCAATTTTTCGTTCTCCGCGTACCCTATACATATATGTATATGTATATATTTTTTTTTTTTCATTTTTATCCCATCACGCTCGCGAAAGCACTGTCTCGATCATTCCAGCGCTCTGATACATTGTATTACTCGGAATTGGCGCAGCGGCGTTTTTTTTTTCCATTTCGTTACGGGGCCTCGTGCAATTCATTTAATTGGCTCGACGCCCGTCGAAAATGGAGACAAATGGGTTAATTGGTGTATGAATGAAAATGGATTAAGGATATATCGATGGTAGACCGTTAATGGTAATCGCTTAAACAATCGGCCCTGTTCGAATAGTTTTTCCAATTGTCGTTATCCATCGACATCTGTTTTCGACCGAGGGACGTTTTATCATGCCACATTTTTATAGATCATTTTGTTGACACGATTATCAAAGAATAATTTGTTTCGCCTATTATCGAATTTATTCAATCGAAAATACCTTAAAAATGTTGTTATTCTTTGATAATTTCTTATTTCATTGGATTCTATGCATTTGTATGTACCATAAGATGTTATATAGAAATTTTACAGTAATTTGTAATACATTATCTGATGTGATCACAACAAAGAACAGATTTAGTTTCTTAAGGTTAGCAATACAGGTACATATAGGTACCTTTTCAAAAATGAATAATATTTCAGTTTTTGAAATATCTAGAGATATTACCAATTGTTTTCTTCTATTTAAGAAATAATGTTTAAAACAGCTACTTGCAATTTTAATGTTCGATAGTTCAAAAATTTGTTAAAGATGATCGTTTTACATTTTTTATGCTGCTATTGGTGGAAACATTAGTTTACACACGTAGATTTTAGCATAGAAATATTTTCTGCAGTATTACAATATTATTAGCAATATAACTAGTAATATTATGCAGTGTTATTAGTAATATTCTCTCCGAGAGATGGAAACTCCTTTTTTTTTATTTACCAAGAATACAATTAATTCAATTCCTTTAAACCGAAGTTTCTGTATACGACTGTTTTTTAAAATTTTTATTATATTATTACAATTCTTTCAAGATGTTAAGAACTGAAGAACTTTCGTTTCAAATATCTTTCGATACGACTATTAGTTTACCCGTAATCCAAAAGAGTATGTTTTTAGTGACGAACTTTAAGGGGCTGTTTCATCCCTTCAAATCGTTTTTCAGCCAAAACAAAAAAATACGTGTTCAATAGTTTTTAATTCTCGAAATAAATTCAAGCCACTTTGAACGAAAAAAAAATGTTGGCTCTGGTAATGTTTCCTTACGATAAATATACTGTCAAGTCGATCAACTATATTCATCAGGCGAAAAGATCGCGTCGATCTGGGTCATGGCTATTGAAAAACTGACGAATAATGTCGCCCGAGGAGAAAACGTCGCGGAAAATTTCGCGGTCCACCCGTTTAATGCGCTCGAGTGGCACAAAGTTTCATGAAAGTTAATAGAAGTTTAACGGCAAAATATCGGCAGCCTCGCATCGCGACGAACAGTTGTTCCCGTAATAAAAGTGTCGTAAACACACGGGGAGCGTTAGTGCTTTTTCATAAAGCATAATAAAGTCGCGTTGGATCGGTGTAACCGAACGAAACTTTACAATGCTCTTCCGCGGCGATACACCTCCGCAATTTCCTTTCGAATATGAAATAATGGCTGTGTACTAATTGATGCTCTCAAAATTCCCGATCGATAATTCAGGTGAAAACCGTCGTTCTGTGAAATTCTATGTTCGTTAACTTTCTTTGATATCACGAAACGTAACAGTGGTTTTATAGTAATTTTACATGGAAGATATTCGACGTAGTTTCTCTTGATACCAGATTTGTAAAATTTTACACTGACTTTAAAAGGGGTATTTCAGAAAAGAATGGTATTGTCACTCGAACAATTATTGCTATATTAAATAATGTATAATATACTGAAAATTTATAATAGATGTGTCCTTCATTTGTAATACGTTTTTAAGCATAACATAACACTACGATGACCGATAACGTCACAATGGCGTCATGCGAGTGTAAACTGGTACTTTTCAAATATTCAAAGTTAGTGAATTTTCCTCACTACCATCTGACTTTTATCCTAAATTCTCTCGATCTGGTACCGTTGCTTCGGTCCACTATCCGATTTCAAATTTTCGAGCACTAATCCAACTTTCACTGTATTTGTACCAACTAAACAATCCGAGTAAGCACAAGGATGCACTTCAAACACTCCAATCACCCAAAACAGATCGTCCCAACGCACCCATAAACAACGAAACTTCTAATAAACACGACAAAACACCTACAACCGATTCCGCACATCTCAAGAATTGACATCGAATATAAAATCGTGATTTTAATTCTCCTCAAAAACGTCGTCGGTCGCGACAGAATAAGGTGTGCGGTAGATGAAACTTCCGCGACAATAGGATTAACCCTCAGGTGTACGACTAAAGGTAAAACTTATCGTCCCCGTCTTTTACACCCGATAGACGAGTCATAGTAGGTGGGGAAGGGGGCTGCGACTGGGGTGGGACACGATGGAGGGATCAGAGCCATCGCCGCCGGTCGAATGAAAAGGGGGGATCGCCGATCATGACTCGACAACGCGGCGAGGAATTATGGATACCATTATACGGGAAAGATTAGAGGTCCTCGTAATATTTTTATTACCTCATTTCACACGTACGGGACCGCACACGGAGCCGGTCCGACACAAATTGCGCCTGGGTAGATCGTATCGGATGGCCGACCCCGCTCCGGTTCCTTCTTAGCTTTAAGTTCCACCTCCAGAGAGGCGGAACAGACAAAAATCTAATTCCTCTCGTTGACGCGCGCAAAAACCGTTGGCCGATTAACCGTGGACCATCGTTGATCATACCGGATTCGATTCATCTCGTTAATCGGTTATCGACTCGGGATAGGGAGGACGTTGGAGCCTCGAGAGTGTCCTTGTTGGATCCTCGTGATTGCTTAGGGCACTCGATCGTCACCCTCCTGATAGTGATTAGACCATAGGTTCCCAAAGTGGGCACTACCGCTAAGCGGTGGCCGTTGAGGAGGTTCGTGGGAGCGTTCTAGTTGTTTGATTTTCTTTAATTTCAATTTAAGTTTTTAAGATTCAATGGTTGCGTGCACAACTACACTTGGAAATTTTGGTAATATAGAGATAGGGAGGCAGTGGACAGAAAAGACTTTGACAAGGGGGTGGTGAGTCAGAAAAGATTGGGAAACTATGGATTAGACGAAACGGTGTATAAGAAATTCTTGTTGCAATCGAAGGGGTTTGTAATAGGGGCTGTTCAACGAAAAGAAACAAGTTTGAGAATTTATGTTTCAAGGTTTAAGAATGCTTATTGTACAGTTGAACGGACGGTGAACAGTAATTTTGGACTTCTTCACATTTTCACTATTTTCATAATACACAATAGTAGACTGTGAAACTAATATTGTTCCTAAGTATGTAGAAATGAATGACGAATATAGCAACATAAAGATTTTTAACTATTTCCCTTTCTATTCCACGATATTAAATTAAACATAAATGGGGTCTCATATTCGGTGCCATTATCGTGCAAATTTCTTTTAAATATTTCTAAATGTATAATATTATACAGTAATCTCTCGATGAGTGCGATGAACCTGGGTCCACTTTAGAGCACTCGTGTCAAGACGGAAAGTTTTTCATCCCCTCATAAATGCGTTCTTTGCACGAAGCCCATCCTCTTCTTAGCTTCTGTTTACTTTGTTTTGATTGGTTTCAGAGGGGGACCTTCCTCTTGTCTGTGTCGCATTCATCGAGGAATCACTGTAGAATCTAATCTAATATAAACAACTATTAACCTGTGTCAATTATTACAACCTGTCGGGTTAGATAAAGATCTCAAGATTCTGAGTAAAGATATGCCCAATTACCACCACTTCTGGGGTTTTTTTTATAAACATTTTTACGACTCTCACTCCACACCTACACTTGTTCGTCATTTGGCCCCAATTGAGGAATAAAGAGAAGGAAAACGATAATACAATATTGTTTACAAAGAGCATAAGAGACAAGTCTATCGTTTTTTCTGTCTTACATATCAATGTCCGGGTACGATACAAGAAGAGATTTAAGTCTTCAAGATCTACACGAGGCTGCAGTACCCACCGGCGTGTACACCAGGATACCAAATCGTTTCTATTCAACGTCGAGGAATCGGCTTACCTGCCACAATAGCCGTCTGGAAAACGATTTTCCAGGCGGCGGTGAAAAGGGCGCAAGCCCCCCATAACAGACTTACCACGTACGAACAATTCGAATACGGGTTTGAAAAGCTCTGTCCCCCCTCCCCTTCGCCCTTTCATCGACCCCCCGTTCATTTCATGCTCGTCTGTGTCATCGCGAGCGGACTTCCGAACGCTCAAAAGAACCGAACGGACAACGATGGGGGAATTCATTAGCACATTGTACGACAATGATTCAACGGGAACATCGGTAAATCAGAATTTCGTGTGTGTGTGTGTGTCGGCGGATTTCAGAAATTTCATTGTTCTGGCTCGTGCCTGCCGCCACAGCATCACGGAACGCCGATTTAGGAGTTCAAAAGCTTAATTTGGGTGTAACAATAAGTATTTCAAAACCAAACTTGGTAAGCCATGTATTGAATGTTCATATTTATTGAAAAAATACAAAATTAATTAGTATGTTTTTAACAATAATTTTTTTATAAACGAAACAAAAAATTATTTTTTTCGATCGAGTTATCATTGTCAATCACAAGTTCTCTTATATTATTCTTGAAAATTAATGGACTTCTTTGAATATTTTTGTTTTGGCTCAACATGCTTGATTCAATACCTGGGAAACTATTAGAGATACAAAGTCGATTTAAATGGTAATATTGTGTGTTTTGTTATAAGCTATTCAGATATATTATTAGACTTCAACAAAATTTATTTGTTGACCCGAGGGATTAACTGAAAGCAGAATTTTTTAATGTATTATTTAAACAAATGAACAATTATGACAAATAATAATATAATGTAATTATAACAATAATTTATAACAAAACACAATATTGTCATTTAAATTGTTTTTGTATCCCTAATAGTTTCCGAGATATTCAACCTAGCATGCTTTACACATGTAATTTTGAGGTCTGTCCTTCAATAATGGATGATAAAAGATACAAAAAAATACGTGTCAAATATTTTGATGAGAACAACTTTGCAACAAAATTTACTTTACAAAGCCAAATGTAGAAAAAGTAAACTCCTTTCGAGAAGGACAAATTGAAGCATTCCTAATGTCAGTAAAATTCCAAGATAAACATTTCCTTCCTCAACAAAATTTCAATAAAAAGATAGATAGATACTAAACAATTTATTAACATTAAAATCTGTTATTCAATTACTTAACAAAATCTATGTAAAAGTCCAAGTCATAGTCTAAAGTAACATCTGAATGGAGTTTACCGATTTCGTAGTCGTAAATCAGAGCCTAAGCACCAACGTCGCGGCCACCAGTCCATTGTTCAACGATCACACGCGAAACCCGCTAATTTTTCACGAAAATTAAACTCTAACCGCGTAGGAAATACGACGGATCAGGTCGCTAAGGGTACGACCACGCGGATCCGACTGAAATACCAGACTACGTCGGTGGCGTGTTTGCGATCTATTCTTGGTGGGGCCACTAAATTTCACCACGCCCCTTCGCGATAGCGGTAGAAAAAAGGCCGTGGCAAGTGTTTGATAACGCTTAATTTGCGTATCGCACGTGGAGTAGTTGCCCGGCGCGTTTAGAATTATACGGTGGACCCGCCGCTGGATATCAGATGTTGCTCGAACATCCCAGATAAACCGTACCTCCGATGGATCCGTTGTTTTGTGGGAAAGGAACTCGTGTTCTGTATGATAAACCTTAATTTTGTCGTTAAAAATGTAAAAGCCTCTGAATAGAATTATTGTCAGTAGGAAGACAACAATTGAAGATTTCAGAGGATGAAGGTTACGTTACAAGCATTGACACTTCCAGTACACACGTCCTAAGTTCTTAGAAGTGCAAATAGGGGACAAGTGATCCCAAGTGATTTAAAATTCCAAATGTCTCCTGAACCGTGGACTTTTCAAACAAAGTTCTAGAAGCATTTTTTGAAATGTAACGTGTGTACTATCAGGTAGAATAGTTGAAAATAATATATCAGAGTAACAAAAAGGGGTTTAACTTCAAGATGTTTCAAAAACACGAGGTAGAGATCAAACTTGGGACTGGGGTCTATTATCCCCTCCGATGCATTCGAACTGTTAAGTTTGTAAGAAACTGAGTTTAAAAGTTATCCTTTCTGCATCTGTCTCTGTAACACACGCCCTTCATCCTCTTTATATTCTCTTATTCCAGGACAGAGAGTAAAATAAAGTACTAACTCAATAGAAAGTTTTCACGACAATGTTACACAGCCCCTTCATCCTGCGAAGCCTTTAATGAGACTTCATCGCTTCCCTTTTCGTCTTCGAATTCATTTCCAATTCCTAATTCAGCCCATCCAACGTTTACTTTCTTGTTCGAATACGCACGCGCGCTTTCAGCGCGTGCACAGAGAAAATGTTCGGTGTAATGGAAACAGCGTCGGGTTGGTAAATGGAGTCAGCAGTTCCTCCGAAGAATTTCCGAGAATCGAACCCCCCTGGTGCATCGAATTTCCATCGAGGCGGGGAATCCTGCCGCGGGAATCAATTTACAATTTCCCAGATCGACGTGGCGAGGAGAGTGGTTCATAAAAAATGGCCAACCGCGGGGCCACGAAGAGGCCTCAAAGGGCCACGATTGAATGGCGTAGCGCGAGTGAAGGAGCCAGGACTCGGATGAGACTTGTCCTCGCGGGAACCGAAATCACATCCTTAATTTCCATGAAGGAGCGCGAAAAGCCTTTTTCCAACTATCTTTCTCTCTTTCTTGAATCGAGAGTGCACACACCGTTCTTGTTCGTTCTCCTTTTTGCGCCGCAGCATCTTTCCGAACGAGACAGTCTCTCTGTCTTACAGAGGACTTTAAGCTTCGTAAGCATATCTCGTTCATCCTCTTACCTTCTACAAGACTCCGCCACTCAGCACATCCTCGACCTTCCACCTCTTCTTCCGCTTCGAAACTCTTTCGCCCGATCTCCGGCTGAGAGATCAACGTAATTACTGACGTGACTTGGAGAGACCCGCTAGACCTCTTGTCGTTTAGTTCGTTTCGGCGACGCTTGCGCCCCCTAGGATGTATCGATGGATCGTTTACGTAAGTTAATAATGAGCCGTGTTTAACGGTAGAATTATGTACTTAGTGATGGTGAAGGTATGGCTGTTTTTATAGGTCTTGGAAAATAGACTAATTTATGGATCGAGTGATTTTGTTAGTCTTGTATTGCAACGAAAGTTGCGGACGATCTGGGAAAATGCACTGCTAGACTTTTTAGTTTCTGAGAGTTTACTGACCAAGGAAATTTGACTGCTTGCTAAACAGTGAATTTATGTTAACTATCAGCGTTGAATGTATAATAAATTAAATTTCAATAAAGCACTTTTCTGATTTTAGTACAGTGGACTCTAACTATATTGCCACTAAACATATGGCCACGCGAGGCACATCCCCCTCACACGTACTTTCGACCACACAAATTCGCTCTCCCACTACGTTACGTACGCTGGCGCACCAGCACGAACCAACTTTTGCGCAGGCGCTGAGGCCGAGGCTATGATGATAAAACTGAGCATGGAGGGGGTCTGAACTCATTGCTACTTTACTCCTCTACAGCCCCGACCATGGCAATATAGTGAGAGTCCACTGTAATTTTAAAATAACAAACTTCAATTCCGTCATTTTGACAGGTTTGATAGTTCTAGTATTAAAAACCAAGTCAACCATTTTATTTTCAACGTTAACTTCCAAAAGAAGCCCAAACTAATCCCTCAACGAAAAATACAATTAAAAACTACGTTCCCAAGTCACTGACTTTTGACAGGTTATACAAAGATTTTTTTCCAGGCCGCAATTTTAAGTACAATAATCAAACAGAAATAGCCTCCGCGACAATAGACCCGGGATGCATCTTAATCAAATTCTTACTTATCAGCCCGGGCCGGACATAATGGAATACTGTCATCACAGGGGTAACAGGAAGTCGATCGACATTAGAGCGGCCGTATAAACGTCTCTGTCGCGATAAATGGTCCTGGAAACGGCAGGACTGACGTCTCCGCTAGCTGCGCCGACGTGGTCTCTGCCTGAGAAACGTCGGCTCCGGAGTTTACCCGGACAGTTGTGACAAACGAAACAGCCAAATATTCAATTTGCGCGCCCGCAACGGGACGCGGGAACCGGGGAGAATAGTTAACGTCAGACAGGCCTCTCCCCCTCAACGACAGACTTATCGGGGACATGGACAACGTCTGACGAACGGGGATATTAACGCGCGCGTTCCGAACGGCGGAAAGCCTCGAACGTTTCCGCGATCGGAACCAGACGTTTTATCTATCGCCTGTCAATTAACCGTTTCCCGATCCCCGGCTAATTATTCCGACCAGAAACGCGGTCGAGGATTGTTCACGAGAATTCTCTAAATATACAGGGTATAATAAAAGTCTTGTAGGTACTTGAGATGGGTCATTCGTGAGGTGATTTGGAACAAACTTTTCCTTAGTAAAAATGTTATCCGAGGATATGTTAACGAGATATTAACGAAGAACCCCAGCCAATCAGAGCGCAAGTCCTAGCTTCCACAGTAGCGTTGGCTATGCTCTGCGATTGGTAGCTCGACCATAGGTAAATCTATAGACTATATGTAAATTTATTAGCTCTTAATTTGCTTACTGAAGAGTAAAATCTCAAAATACAATTGTAATAATGTATTCTTGAATAAACGAGACGATTTAATAGAGCTCAATTTAATGGTCGGAGTATTTTAAAAAGGGATTCGAAGTGAAAGTAATAAGACCCGAAGTATCGGAGCTAGAAGGTTTTAACATTTTTTCAGACAATACTGGCGAAACGAAATTCACTTACCTTGATACCCGTGGGGAGCGTCATCGAAAGTTATCACGAGGGGGATAATTAATGAAGGATGAGACGCGGTCTCAGGACGAAGCTCGAACTTTAGCTGTCGCGGACGACCCAATTTCACCTTCGGACAATTTGTCAATGTAGTCGGATTTTTCGATCACGCTCGGCCAATCTCTCTCTCGTCCCCGCGGGCTTCGATCTCGCTGGAAGGAACTTCGGGGGTCATCTGTTTCTTCGAATAATTATTTGGACGTCGCTCGAGTCCGACGAACCCAAGAATCTGCGATCTATCGATCGTCCAAAAAAATACATTTTTGTGTGTGTTTCAATTTTTATTTCAATTGTCGGGCGAACACAATGTAAACAATTTTTCATGAAATAGAATTTTTAATATTTAGACTACATTTTGCAATTTCTGTAATTTTTAAGGGATCCCAAATTTTTGCCAAAACTATAGAAAATGAAGTCGAACGATTTAGCCATTGCATAAAATTGATGTGAAGCTAAATAATGAAGAAAGTAATGTAAAACTAAAATTCGTTAAACATTGCAAATCTGAACAATGTTCTAATGATCTTTTTCATAATTCCGTTCACTGTGGAAAAGATAGTCGCTATACTTTCAGCAGACTGATGAAAACTGAACGGTAAAATTTGCTTGATAGTAAAATTTTTAAAGAATCAAATTGCAGTTAATTATTTCTACAATAAATTTCGAATCTCGTCTGAACACAAGAATAATCATTCGAAGACACAGATTCTGTCGGAACACACCATGAAAGAACAGAATGTACACCGTTGTTGTACAATATAACGTTGCGTTTATTATTATCGTTACTCATTAACCACAATTGTTAAACGTTCACTTTCGTATGATACAACGTTAGTCTCTATACACACTCTGCTCGTTTCTTCCTAAATGTACTCTTAATCTGCTTACGCCTATTCGGTAGTAGTTCCTTTACGGTTCTTTTAGTGTCTGTGTTTATATACAAAAGCGCTGGATTATTCGTCCATCGGCTAAGCTACGAACAACCCAATATTTCAGCGTTCGGTTGGTCTAGCACACGATTTTTATTCTATTCCGTTTCCTCGAACCTTCTTCCTTGCCAGCTCTCTCCATTTCATCCCCTAAACAACGAGCCGTTTCACGTCGAATCGCTCGTTCCGCCTAGGGAATCGTTCACGGAATTCGATCGTCTCTTTCGCCGCCATTTATCATTCGACCAAACGAGCCTCTTCTTGTCGTTATTTCAGTTCGTTCCCGTTTACGTATATTGGCTAGAAAATAATTGACAAATATCTGTCAAGAAATTCGACAATTTTTGTCCCCTCGTTCACGACGCCCCTCGGAGGAACACCCGGAGCGGATTGTGTGATACTTGTGGAAGCGGAACGAGCGTGATTTTCTGCTGGCAATGGGCACTCGGTTCCTTTCGTCATGGGATACAACGTGTGTTTGCTTAACACGTTCGCTACCGCCATATTGTTTCGAAAACGTTCGTTACAAACCAGTTTAGTTCTCCGTTCACTTTAGATCTCCATCATTCTTTTCAGTGGAATAATCTTCCCTTCTTTATTATATGTCAAAAAGATATAACGTAGAGATAATTAATAATATAGAATGTTGGGGAATGTTGCAAAACACGGTTTGCTTTTTGCCAAATAATGTATGGTGACTTAGAAATTGGAATATCACACATTTGTGACGTTTGGTAGCAAACGTGTTAATGTACACGATTGGATTCGTGAGTTTTGACTGATCATATGGTGCAAAACAAACTGAAAATGTGGTTCAAGCTGCAGTCTCGTAAAATTTCCAGGCCATGTCGTTTTGATTAATAGTGAGTAATTATATTAATATTTGTACGAACTACTCGATTTTAAAATAATGTTTGAACAGTAACATAATTTGTCACGCACAACAATTATTAGGTGCACCAATAAGTATTCACTGTTTCTTTTTAATTAACTGTTGGTACTTTAAATTCAAAGCAACTTTCTACCCTCTTCGTCTTCAAAAATGATACCCGAAGAGCTTCGAAATATGAGAAGAAATATTATTGAAGTGGCCATAGGTTTCTGATTTCCTAGAGAAAAAAATATTGAATTTGACTAGATATAAATGAAGTACTTATTGTTACTCCTGGTATCCTCAATTTCATTGAATTTCCTTAAAGTTTGTTTTGTTTTTAAAATGAATTAGTCTCACGTGAGACAATAAAATTATCGTTTAATAAAGTTACTAATGTGCACAATTTTTCCATACTTTTCATATGTTTAACCCTCATCAATCTCTCCTTTTTCCACTGAACTTATCCCTCGGTGTCAAATTGAAACACTGGTAAAAAATTGATACATTAAAGAGATAAATAGTTAAATTTGCAAGTTCTTTAAAAAAAGTCCCAGAGCATCAGCTAAATTTACCAACACACGATAAAATAACATCCCTTCTTAAGACAGAAATGTGTGAAATTGACACAAGGGACGGATGAGAGTTAACATAATAATAATTTACACGGTCACTCCGCAAGAAACTCAATAAACAGACAAATAACCTATAAGTATCTGCATTACACATAATTCAATAAAACCTATTCGAATACATACTTCTAAATCCATAAAAATTACACAAGTCTAAAGGACTTACATATCAAATCAGCTGCATCAATATGCTCAGACATCCCACGAGAAAAAAAAACGGTCCGTTTGCTCCTTCATCCATCCATCGCGACGATACATACGAAAAGAGCGACGGCGACGATTTTCTAAACGCGTTCTCGCGACAAATACAAATTCCCCTCGCTGGGGAACACACATCTCATCCCCGTTGACAATCGATCGGTCCCAATGGCCGTAGGAACGACGTTCGAAACCGGTACCCAACCAGTCCATGAAACCTATTCGCCATGTGACACCAAACGGAGATCGGTATCGTATCGAAAACACGGAAAGCTTCTGCCGATTATTATTCCCTGTTCTAATTAATTCGTCGATAATCCTCGACAGATATATTTCCTTCTTTTTTTTTTTTATCGTTTCGCGACACTGTATTCACGCCTTCTTCGACGTGTTCAGATCAAGAGTTAAATCGGTTGCATTCTATCTCTTTCTCTCTCGGGTTTATTTAAAGCGGCTCGTCAGTGGACGAATCGAGTTCCCTGAACCGTGAACCTCGTCTCCTCTGTCTTTCTTTCTCGTATTTTTCTTTTAAGCCTTGTGTGTCGCTCGTGTTCGTGTTATCCCGTGGGAGAGATGTGATCGGCACCGTGTTTCGTTCGGAACAAAAAAAAGTGAAACGCCTGGCGAGCGCGGCCACGTGCCCCCCCCCCCTTGGCCACCGTTTCAGACGATGTTGTGCGAGATGGAGCCATCGTCCTGCCACGTGTTGGCTGGAAAGAAGAAGTCATCTTTTCAAATTCTCATCGAGATAATCCCTTCACGAGATGGTAAGAAGTGTAGGGGCTCCGCGAGCCTGGATAATGTCCTGGGTTACCTTTATAATGCATGTCCTGCGCCATCGATGGACACTTCGCGTCCGGCTGCTATTTTGAACAATAAGAGAACAGTGAGTTAGAGGGGATTTTTGATGGTCTAGATCAGTGATGGCGATTCTTTTTGAGAAGTGGGTCAAATTTTATTCATTATTTTTTTTAATACTAGCCCGTGGGTCACTAAGTCAGTGGCGTCACTTGGAAAGAGGAGGTGGGTGGTAAAAAGGGTAATAGTTTCGATTGTCTGTTCTCTCTTTTATGATATAAAAAATAAGTTTATAAAAATGTGTCTGATCCGTGGGTCATAGGTTCGCCTCCACTGGTCTATTTAATATAATAAATTATTTAGTAAAATAATTAATTTTATAACTTTTATAATTATTCCATACTTTTCAATTTATTCATTATTTTCATTTCTTGAAAAATCACTCTCAAAATCAAATCTTTACTGTAATAATTTCTATTTAAATTACCACCGGCAGGCTAAAAATTGTTAACCAAGCCTGTATCATTGACGAAAAGTTACCGTGGCCGAAAATTACTGGGGAAGAATGGCAATTCACCTTGCGGAAATCGATATTTGTCCGTATAGTCCTGAAATGAAGTTCCTGGAGCGGCCTCGAATTGTTTCCCAGTGGTGCCTTTGGAGCTTCCTCGGGACCTTGCCATAGTTTCCTCAGTGCGTAAAGCTAGAAATGGGATTAGGATTACGTTGTAACGATCCCGTTCCCTCGTTCAATATTTAACTGTGAAGCAGAGCTTGTTAAGTAATGGCGGAGGGATAAATACAAGAATAGCCCGGCCCGAGTAACTCGATCCCGGAATAATATACTTAACCCCTCAATGTTTCACAACAGACTCTAGTTTAGAAAACAAAAACGGACACATTAAACTCGACATTATTTTGCTAGTAATTCTGTAACATTAAATTAATGCCAACTGGTACTAGCTTACGTATAATTTTTCTGTTATGGTACCAAGTGTGAGTATACAGTAAATTCTCTGTGAGCGTTCAAAGGCTCCTCGATACTGAACATTAAATATTTTATAAACTAATGGCCATACGCAGCTGCAATAAATATCATTGGCTTCAGAATTCCAGGCTCTACCAAAATGCTAACCTTATTAAAAAGTCAGTGTTACATTTGGGGACATCTTTTTGTCAGTACCAAGGAAGCTTGGAACACTTATCGAGGATCTACTGTATTTAGAAGAAATTAGCGCGCTTACTTCTTTCGCGGTAATGTAAATGGGTTTGTTGAGGATCAACCACACTGCTGTCTCCCAACAACCGGGATGAGTCGTGCTACCCTCGTAGGTCATGTAACCGTCCGTGTCTGGGAGGAGATTCTTCAGGGACAGGTGACGGATGGGTGCTTTCTTACCTGCACAGAAAATAAAACAATTTTTATCATCAGTAATTATTATCATTGGTCATCTAATAAATTGTTAGTATAGAAAATCAAGATTAAATTATTACGATGTTTCGGAAAATATTGTCACTTTCATTTGTACTATTTTTGTTTTATAAACCATAGAGATAGAATCACTCATCATGTGGATATTGGATATTTTGACAGGAACTATATTTTGTTAATTCTCGACTGAAACAGTCGGCCACTGGTGAAAGTTACTCGTGAAACTAGCCCAGTCATTATAGTGTTAATCTATCTAGACCCATTATAATAATGTCATACGTATGCAATGAAACAGCAAGTATTTCCTAAATTTTCATTTAATTTTATATGCAATCCTATTTCTAAGTAGTATTATCGAAATAAAGTAGAATGAACGAAAGTGTTGCAGTACACGTTGAAGAGAATAAATGATAAAGTGTATCTAAACAAAGTTTATAATGCAATCCGTATGATTGCTAAAACTTCTAATAAATAAAATTTATATATTGTACAAGGTAAGTTTAAAATGCATATTTCCCGTACTCAAGATTTAATAAATTAAAATTTCGAATGTACAGTATTTTTGGGGTATTCCAACTAACTCATGAGATCCGTACACTTCTACTGATTATGTTTATGATACTACAATTGTTGGATATTTTATCATAAAAGTTAATGTCACCAGTCATCGATGACCACACGATGAATAAAATAGTGTACATTAGTAAAAAATACGATAAATTTTATACAATCTGAACAAATGAAGAGAGTCATGATCGATCACCATCGATCGCGCCTAAAAGTCGAATGGGGAAGGGACGTATCCTCTGGATTCAATGTTATTTGCATGCTAAACGATGAAAATCCGTCGTATCCCCCTTATTCTGGCAACGGAACGCTGCGTTGCATATTCAGGAACGTTATTTCGAACGCGACAAAATTACTCGATATTCCGGGAATACTCTTTGAACTCTCGAGTCGTGAAACAGGCAGCTTGGAAAAAAACGGGGATGGAACCGGGGCAACGAGAAAGGAAATCGAGGCTGAAAGGTGGTGACGCGCGCTGATTGGATCTGTATAAATACACGTAACACCTAGGGCCAGAAACTTCAGACATTCCGTTATATTTATCCAAAATCTGATGTGGAAGGTGACGTTCAAAATCCTGGGACGACTGTGGCTGAGAATTTCAGAACTCGTAAAATTAACTTGAATTTCGATGAAAATCGTTTTCTTCGTTCCCGAGATAATCGAATTTAAAAATCTACTGGATACGCGTGCAATTATCGAATGACTTGGCTAACGGGTCTGTTCATGACAATCCGTTTCTACTTATTGTCACCACGAATGGGCGCATATTCGATGAAATTTCCAAGTGGATTATTTCAAATACGAAGCCTCGTACGAACAAAATTTATTCCTCTTATTCAACTTATTTTTTACTACCCTACCCCGTATATTAAATGTTATATACAACATTCGTTATCCAATTTGTAATAAAAATTAATTAAACGTTACTGGATTACGAAGAGTATCACTCAGTATTCCACACGAATTATTAAAATAAATAATTCTTCATCTAATCGATAGAAAAAAAACCTTCTTTGCAACACACATCCCGATCGAAAGTCTGAATACTTAATGCATCGAGCTTCATATCCCGTCGAATTACTCCAATATCTGTCGAATCGGTAAGGGTCACGTTCCAACGTTTTGTAAAATATCGAAACCCTCGCCAATTCAATTCCGTGGACGTCTCAGTCTATCGTCTGCTCCCGTGGATCGGAACAATAATACACCATCTGGTACCTGCTCCGCGGGTTATTGTTCCGGCTCCCGAACCCCGTTAAGTCGACGGGTATAACCACGGGTTTCTGTTTACAGCTCGTCTGACAAGCGGCATCAATTTGTTATTGGCCAACCCTTCCACCCCCCTGTACGACACGCCTGGCTGAGATTTATATACCACGTAACCCCGTGGAATTATGGCCTTATATGCACCGTTTCCTTCCATATATAGGTATGGGTTACGGTACGAAAGACACAAATCATCCATAGATGTGCGGCAGTTATGAACGACGCACGTCGAGCGTAAGGACGGTGTGTGTGTTCGAACACGCGTTCCAAAGAGCACTTGAAAAGAGTGCCACCTTCCACTCCTGCCACAATATTCCAGGCAGCTCATGATTTCTAACTTTCCCAACCACTCGTAATTTACCTCCTAAGTATGTACCGTGAAATCGAGAAGAAGCGGTTCGAGACGCGACTTTGGACCGTTTATACCCGTTCACTGCATCTTTTTGGTGGCTTGTACAAAATTTTGTTTCACAAAATGATGAACATGTAGTCATTTTAAGACTGTCCAAGAGACTTTTAATTTTGTCCTTTCTATAAACAACGTGTTTGTTTACGATAAATAACGACACTAATAATATATTAACCTTAGACACCGGTGGCAGAGTCCATTTTGACCCAAGACCTCAGTAGATTTACGCATCATTTCAGGTTATAGAAACTAACTGAAAGGTGTAGTTGTTCAGATCAGATACGTTTTGATAGAATATCAGCATACCTCGAGGAAAATTGTTCCAAAAGGAATGTAAAAACGGATGAGTAGAGATCTATCTAGATCCAAATAATGCCGTGAATTTGATCATCAAAACCGTCCGTCTCTGTAGGGTTAAAGTTATATATGTATACTAACTAAAAAGGACAGTTATTCAGATTTGCCTTTTGTGAGAAGACCAGCATACTTTGAGGAAAATTGTTCCAAAATACATTTAAAAACTGATAGCGTAGGGGTCTACTTGGACCCAAATGCCATCACCTATTTGATCATCAAAACCGTCCACCTTCCAAGGGTTAAAATTACAAAAGATTCTTTTTTCATTAAAGGTTAAGATGAATAAGCTAGAAGGAATTAACAATAACAAAAAGACAATGTACTATGTGTCCCCAAATTCCATCTTATCGTTGTCCAACTACCTATATTTGTTCAAGGATCTTTCCCAGCTTCCAAACTATTATCATATTCCTAAACCCTCATTCTAACCAGAACGACTAGAAACTCATTAATCACACCACAAACCAGTTCTCCAATTATATAATTAATCCATTAGGACCACTCCGGTACCCAAAAGCTCTCCCTCATCCCTTCTCACGACTCGTCGACTATTTCTTCCCATTAATCACAAGACACCGTATATTCCTTTGATTCACCGGGATAGTTGTCATTTCCCGTTCGTTATTTATCATCCCGTTCCCCGACGAATTCTTGGCTGGTAGACGAAGGAAATCGGGGACAGACGATAAATAAAACTAAAGAGGATGCGTCACCCTCGACGCGTGCGGGAATCCAATCGCGTCGGGCCAACATCGAGAAATAGGGGACAAAAAGGAGAGAGAGCTGGCACGAGGTCTACGTAGAAGGGTCTCGCGAATAAAAGCTTGACGGCTCCTCCGCCCGCTCTTTCTGCCCTCTAAGTGGCCTGAATGCTGTCCTAAAAATGTTCTCCCCCTCGCCAAGGAAGACGAGAACAAGCCGGAAGGGTGAGAGAACCTGGGCGCATTTATCCCCTGTGTCAGGCGTCCGCCATTCGCTGGCGCACGACTCGCTTCTCCTTAATGTCACGGGCTCGATACGAGAAATGGCTGGCTAGCGTCGCGACGTCGCGACGGATATACACACCCTTCCTCCCCCTTCTTACGTGGGGATAGCGGCTTTTCAGGGAACGAGTCACATTCGAATCCCATCCTCTTGGACGATTTTTATTAAGGCACGATTAACGACGTTCCACGCGAACCTTTCTATGCTGGATCATGTGCCTCGTTTTACTAGTGGACGGTGAACCAGCGATTAACCCTTTAACTCTTTAGGGTTAGGTCGGTTAAAAACTGTCCCACCTTTCGCTTAGCTTTTTATGGATGGTGGGATATATTTTAACCCACCTCGAATAGTTGAAGTTATTCATAGTCACACAGTTTAATATTTTATTTTTATATAATTTTTTTTATGTTAAAAACAATTCTGTGTAACTGGGGTTTTTATTTTTTTTAAGATCGTGTGTCTCAAAGAGTTAACGCCCAGACCCTTAACCCCTTGCCTCACAAATCACAAATCATTTTGCTTGACTAATTTCTGTTAACCTTCTCAGACCCACTGCAGATTTTACGCCTTTTTTGCAATCGATTTGTACATTGCAATGTTTGTCGATGCTGTATTTTCTAAAAATAAATACTGAAAAAAAATATTTTCCTGCCCATTTGATGTCCCAAATAAATGAATTCCACAAACAAATATTTCGATTACCGAACTCACACACATATGGTTTTAATATACAGGGTGTCCCAAAATAGCTTCGACTCCCGGAAAAAATTTTGATTGGTCGGCGTTTTTCGTTAATATCTCGTTAACAAAACTTCGGTCAACATTTTCGCCAAGGAAGAACTGGTTTCAAATTGGCTCACAAGTTTCCCATTTCTGGGAAAACATTTTTGTTACACCCTGTATACACTGTTCTCTGTATCCCGTCCGATCTAACAAGTCACCCCTCCCGTCTGTCCGACAAACATTCACCGAGCTCTCGCCTCAGCAAACCCGAGAAGCACCGCAAGTGGAAAGCGTCATATTTTATTTGTATTGATAGCTACCGCCGTGGTTTTCCATCAGTGGCTGGTGAACAACGGGGAAGAAAGGACACCGTACAGAGGCGGAAGAGCAAAGCAGACGGGAGAGAAGGAGACGAATCCGGGTGGGGATGGTGACAAATAATAATAAAGAGGCGTCGTGGATGAAAAAGCATCCGGTGTGGTGGTAAAGTGGAGTGGAATCGAGAGGGAAAGGAGAGCACGGAGGGTCCTCTTGTGATTAATGAAATGCATTAACTCCTGCATGGAGAAAGAGGAAAAAGTGCTGGGGAAACGGATCATGATACGCTTCGTTCTGTTGGTCCAGGTATAGTTCTAATGATTCTTGCCGTTTGAGACAGAATGGCATATGGAACTCGCTGCACGAATTATCTGGTCGGTTTCTATTTGACTTTTCAGAACGTTGATCAGGTCTTTAATAAATTTTGAAATTTTTGATAAGAAGTAAAGATGTGGAACCATTATGTTTTTATATTTTTGGGACGACGATCAATCGTGTGGCTTTGGTTGTTATTAAATGTTCTCTGGTTTTAGCAGATTTTTCTTTGCTATTGACATATTGAGATTTCGTGAATCTAGAGGTCTGAGATATTGTGAAGAGAAGAGGTTATAATAGGAGGTTTTTGAATGCGATTGTGTAGAAAAGAATATAAGTTATCAACCCTGTGAGTTTTTGTATATTTTGTATACTTTTGTATAAACGTTCTTCTGAATATTTCACTGAGTAAAAATGGCGTAGGTTGATTGAAAATTATTATAAATATAAATAAAACAGTATAAATCCTTGACTTCCATAGAAAGAAATATTGATTTCGTTAAGAATTATATATGTAAAAATGATTTATTGGTACACTTACAATTAGTAATTTCATTGATCTTCCTGTATGTTCCGTTCGAATAAAAAATTTCACGAACTTTACAATATTCGAGTTGTGGATTTTTTCAATTTTTTAGCATCCTGAGTTCATGCAATTTTTAAGAGATCTTCGAGGAGCACCCGAGCATTAGATAATATCGCGACCGGAGAGAAGCGCAGCTGAAAATTGCGAGCAGAGGCAATTCCGTGAACTTTCTTCGACTGTGAAGAAGCGGGAGAATGCGTGCTCTAAATTAACACCGCGGGGACACCCGTGAAATGGATTTATAACTATGTAACGCGGGGTTGAAGCGTCAGGCGGAATACTAATAATACGGAATGAGCTACGAAGATAAAGTCAACATCGTTCGAAATAATGGCTGGGCATAATTCGTTCGGCGTGAGAGATTTATCGTGATGTTATTTAATTCGTGATCACGTTGTGAATGATTAAAAAACTTGTTTTGAAATAACGGTCCTACATACCTGTCACAAAGAGGGACTTTACGTTGACGAATTTTTTTTCGAATATTTCGATTTCTCTCGGAAGTATATGTCGTAGAAGTATTTGTAGATAAAATTAAAGAAAATGTAAGTTTATAAAAATACTTACAAAATAATTATATGATTTTTACACGATGCTTTATAAAAAAAAACATTTTTTAAAAAAAAACTTATAAAAAACGTTTTTCTATCTCTAAGCGTTTCCGAGACATTCGACCAAATACATTTCACATATCTAATTTTAAGGGATGTTTTCGCTCCTTCGACATTGATGATAGCAGTTAAACCAAATACGTGTCACATATTTTTACTAGAATTACCGTTACGGAGTCAGTTCCTGATCACTTAAGAGTAATTATCACGGCTTTTTAACGTGTAAGTAGAAAAATTAACCAAACCCAAAAGATTTGTTATTCGAGTAAATCTATGTTTTATCTTTAACTTGTTATTAACACAAGTGCAAAAATAATAATACACTATCTTTGATTATACGAGAAATATTTCTTACGTAATTTAAATGGCTTCAAGAGGCGAATCAGATGGTGGAAAAAATTATATAAGTAAATTGAAAATCTTTAGAGTTCAAGGTCACTTCAAGGTCATACTATAATACACGGATAAATGCATAATAATGTCGGCTATAACATTATGTGCATATACGTAAAAAAACAAATAAGGTCGACCTTGAAAAAACTATTAAAAAATGTCACTTATAAAAAATGTTTGCCACCGTCCGATTCGTCTCTTGAAACCATTTAAATTACGTAAAAAGTATTTTTCGTATGATCACAGATAAACAAAATATTTAATTGGCCTGCTTTAAGCGGAAAACCCTGTATAGTTAACCCATTCGAGGTCAGCGACTTTCCGAAACTTTCGGGTCCTAAGTAGCTAAAATTCTTTATCACGGTGTGTCATTGGTCCTCTCGCCTAGGGACGGTATTATACGCCAGATTGGCCTCGAATGGGTTTAAAAAAATAATAAATCCACAATTTTACTATTTAATAAAAAATCACTGAACATTATCGACTGTTTGTAGAAACCGTCACTTCATACAAGGCGTCTCGGTAGAACCCCGAGCGTGAAGTACAGTTTGACAGAGGAGTGGATCCGCGGGGCAACGTGCAACGCGCCCGTGACGTTCATATATTGCGATTATCGCCGCTGTCATCATCATTATCCTAGGTGTGTGCCCGAACCATTAGGGTCGGTCAATTTTCCTAAGAGCCCTTCGCGTTGTTCCGGATGGCGCTCGACTTCCACGCAAACAACCCCACGTACACACGTGTGCGCGCCCTTACAGCCGCCACCCCGCTCGCAAAGAACTCCCGACACAACCGGAAATATCGGCGATAGTCACGAGTCAATCTGATAATAGATAAGGGAACCAGCTATATCTACATGCACCGTGTCTCTCGTTCGGTCTAGTATTTAATACGGAATCGATTATACTCGAGATTTCGTGCGGCTTCTCGATTTCAATGTTACCAGATCCTACCCCTTGAGGGTCTAAGTGGATGAATACACTTTTGGATGATATTGCGTTCGGCAATCACTTTGAAACGCGAGGGATATTTATACCGTTGCTATTGCATTTTGAATCTTCCAGTGATTAGGGGAATTGTATTGTATTAATTATTGGAACGTAGGAACGGGGGCAATGAAGTAGTCCCTTGTGTCAGATAGACTGGAATGTTTAGCGAATGTTAATAAATAGTTAGTTTATTGAATATTTGGATCGATTTAACTGTTAGTGATGGTAGTCATTCATCAGACCGCAGGCCAGATTTGATTGTTGGGATATTCGAAGCTTGGAGATACTCGCGCAGAGGATATGAAGATTAAATTAAAAACAGTTTGGCGGATTTGATACACTCCATAGATGAAATATTGGAGGAAGAATTGTTTCCAAACCATTCGGATGGTCTGTCATAGTGGTAAATTCCGATCTATATTCCTTGCAGGCATGAGAAGTATTTCTGTTGACTCGAATTCCGTTAGAGGGGTAGAACAAGAATACTACAGAAGGGGAAAGAAGGAGATGAGCACACATAGCAAAAGAAACGATTCAAAGAATTTCATTTTCTTAACAGCATCGAGAAAATTTTTTTTAAATAACGAAGGTTACATTGATTTTTAAATATCTATATTGTACCGTGCTCATACTTCATTTTCAATGTCCCATATTTATAAATATTTCTTCTAAATCCCTACTGTTCCTGAACTAACAAAACCCGTGTTATCTTAGCTTCCACTTCGTCTTTGAAAGTTTCCTAAACCTTGTACTAGATTCTTCCAGTCTCTCCCAATTTCAAAACTTCTAAAAACCACAAAAACATTCCCTCAGATTAGCTCCAGTCCAGTTTCAGACTCACAATGGGACCACACGATGTGTTACCCTCCCATTCTGACGAAACTTCGTGAAAACATAATGGAACAGCTAGGTTCTAAGATTACCCACTTGCGGTAAAATACACACAAAACAATTAGAGGATTATGTATTGCAGTTACTCTGCTCGGCCATATGCTGTATAATTTCCTGAAAGTTCTTATGTAAATATATTATAACCAGGTGTTAATAGTGTTACTATTTTATGGAAAAGATATCAACTTAGCAAACCTACATAGCACTTGTATTATTTCTTTCGTTTGGTGGGTGTACCAGAACAATTCTCATTAGCGATCCCCTAATTCTTTTGACCAGTGTACAATCATCATTACTAAATATCTCCTTAACCATTGAGTATAAAATTTCATCCAGATAGGTGCATAACACATCATACGAACCTCTCTGTCAGTAAAAACTTCATTTCCTAGTACCACATCAAGTTCAGCTCTAAATCGAACTCAATTAAAACAAATATTTGTGGACGGTTGTCTTTCCAAATAGAAATTATCCAAAACCCTATCTAGAAGGTAAACTTTTATCCACGATTTTAGAGTTCAATCATCAAATCTATCTTTCCACTACCTTTCCACAAAATTTCATCCACATTAATGCACAACACACTCGGTGAATAAAAAATTCATTATACCAGTATCACTTCAAATTCAACTCCGAATCTAACTCAACTCAATCGAACTGATCCTCGTAAATGGTTGTCTTCAGAAAAAAATACAAATTTTCCAAAATGGTATCCAGAACGTGTAGTTCCTCTTACTGATCACAACGCAAGTGTGACTACTAATGGTCTTAGCGTTTGTTATCAAAGCAACGGCCAACTTGGATCGTAGACAGAGCCTATTGGGGCGATAACAGTTGTCTGTGAGCTAGCTGTAAAATACAATTTCAGGAGTAAGCGGGGCGGTGGTGGGGGTGGCGTGTCGGCTTAATACCGCGCATACCTGGCGAAATATTTCATCTATTATCCGCATTTCGTAGGCATGCACAGGCATCCGCCGGCCTGGCGTTGCGGGGACGCGTGTGCGCGCCCTGAGCGAATGGTTGACGTGTACCAGGGCGGGATGGCAGCGTTTCTCAAAGCATCGAGAGACCGGTCATTGTTTGGAGGCCTGGACAACGGAAGGGGGCGCGGTCGCGCCATCGCGCCGTTTCGAGGGCTTTGTTCCACCGCGTGGAGAGGGCCGCCGTTCAAGAAATAAGACCCGTTAACGCGCGTTCACCCGGCTGCCAGGGGGATTAACACGGTTGTAATTAGCGGCGGGATCGAGCCGCTCGTGGGCACCAGATCAACAATACAGTAATGCCTCGATCAGTGCGACATACAGTGATTCCTCGATTAACGCGACACGAGCAACGGCGTTATTCCCGTCAGTGAGGGAGTTCCTATGTGGGAGAAATCAAAATAACGTAAATAGAAGCGAAGCAGGGGCTCTATATGTACTAATTTTGTATTTTTATTTTAATAAAAATAAACACTTGTGGTCGAACATATATCGAAACATATTGGAAATGTAGCAACGGTTCAAACAGCAATAATGTTTGTTTTTCAACCTGTGTGGATCGACCTTTAATGTTTTTGTGATTTGATTTTTTTTTGTCCTGGCGATTCTCAAGAGGATAGTGGCCGAAGAGCAACGCGTTTGCGTGAAACTTTGTTTTAAACTCGGAAAGACTGCGACCATCGCCACTCCAACTTTCTGAAAACGGCCTTTGGAAACGATCCGCCGGGTCGAATCACGTGTTCTGCATGGTTTAGCCGCTTCAACGAAGGGAGAACTTCAATCAAAGAAGATGAAAGACCGGATAGACATTCAAGTTCCAAGCCCAACGAAATGGAAAGCTTCCAGACGTGGAATAGTCGGTTGGCAATCGTGTGTAGTTACTTTAACCGATTATTTCCAAGGTGATCATTATAATGTAGCATAATTTTATGTAAATAAGAACTTTATGAAACGACTTAGGCTATTTCTTCATCAATCCTCATGTATGAGTTTGAATCTTTTCCTGTTTATAAATCTTGTCATTCAGAATGTCACTAAAAACCGTGGTACAAGCTACGTAAATACAAGTGATTCTTTTCTTTAATTTTAACAATTGGATAACACAATCCTGGATTTTAGGTTTCGTCGTCACGTGATCATTTAAAGCCATCAAAGAACCTAAGAAATGGAAACCTTAATTAATCTCTTAATAATATTTCAAAAACCTTCTTTTTCAACATTAATTTCCATAATTCGATAAACAACCTTGGATTTTAAGTTTCATCACAACGTAATCATTTAAAGTAACGAAAGAATCCAAGAAATGAAAACCTGGAGTAGTCTCGTAACACTTCAAGAACCTCTTCTTCCAATTTTAATTTTAGTTTCGTTCCCACGCAATCATTTAAAGCCATCGAAGAATCCAAAAAAATGGGAATTCAAATTAATCCGTAGGTAACATTTCAAGAACCGCCAGTTTTGCTTACGTGGCCATTCTCGCGTAAATCAGTGGATTTCAATTCATCGCACGCGGCCTGTATCCGCTCGTGAAAGGGCACGAGTAAGAAAGCGTACCGTGACCGAGACAAAAGCTCGCCATTAGTTAGGCGAAACAAAGTGGAAATACACGTTGTATGCATGCTGTGTACGCGGCATCTCTGACTCGCGTTCGAAGATAATAGAGCGTGGCCCTTTTCAGTGCAAAGTGGCCCGGAAAGACGGATTTTTCTGGTTTAGAGACATTTCGTCGAGCCGAATACCGCATCGTTGCTCGTGAAATCACGCTTCTGTTTTGTTTTTTTAACTTTGGAGTTGTTTTCGAATAGTTTACAACCATCAGATTGTTTTATTTAACCCTTAACCCGTCGAATGCAACGCGATATGCGGATTACAGTCGCTGACAAAAAATGTACGAATAAAAAAAAATCTAAACTCTATGTTAGATCAGTTTAGTAAAATAATAAATGTGTTATAGTGAGAAAAATGTAGTATATTTTGTTCGTATATATTGATAGACACGTGTGGGTGTATAAATACGAATTTTGTAGTCAAAGGGTTCACTATAAACGACTCGTCTCAGATTTGAATAATCCGACAGCGATTAATTCGTAACACGTTTAAACCCTTGGACCATTACTGTGTCATTTTGACCCGAGTTTTCAAGAACTTCGTCCAACTTAACAGCTTCCGATAACTAATTTAAATTAGTAATTGTTTCTATCAATTGAAATGATAAAGAAATCAGGAAAATATTTGTTCAAAAATTTAATTTAGAAGGAACGATATACGGGGAAGCCAACAGAAAAAGCGAATTCACAAGAAAAATTGTTCAAAAATGCGTTTGGCACTAGGCAGCAATAGTGAAATAAAAATGCAGGTCTCTGAGACGAGTTGTCTGTTAATTAAGGGTTAATACTTTGACACCTATATCTCCCATATATTGGCGTTCAGAATTGAAAGCAGAACATTGTGGTGCAATAGTAAATAAAGCAAATTTATCTGGGATCTAAGAGATCTTAGAAAATTGAAGCGATAGTTACCATAACAAATCGAATTTTCGATGTTGTGATTTTATTAAAAAATATTACTTTAACTTTGCTAGAAATTTTATTAGACGTTTGTCTCACAGTGAAGGCGTTAGACAGTTAAAAGAGAAGGAACAAACCTGAATTTGCACGAAATCAGGATATTATGCGAATGGTGTACTTGGATTTTCTAATTATGATGATTTAAATTTCTTTGTCATGATCTATATACTATAATTATGATCGACACTTATTGACACTCAGAGAGAAATTGTCACGAAATTGAGATTTGTTTTGTCAATATAACATTGGAAAATGCCTCAATAATCAAAGTGCGTTTAGAACGGATGAACGTCTCTTAAAATAGTTCTAGACAATCCAGTGAGACGTCAGTTACAGTTTTTTGAGATAATTGAGATTGAGTTGGATGTTATTTTCATAACAATTTTAAGATGCCCCGTACTATGATTGATAGAATAATTACAAGTGGTAGTTTATCAAAATTGAGACGGTATCGATAATCTGATCGATGTTATCCCAGAACTTTAAATACGTTAGTATGGCAACAAACATTAACGAAGCATTTATAGTATTCTAAATGAACGTTTAAGATAATAACATTTAAGATTCGGAGTACATAAATGTTACACTTGACATAAGAATAGAATTTCTTTAGTATCTGGGAAATTATTCACGATTACATCAATCTTGGAAGTGCTATCTTCAAGAAAAATCGCAAGGCAATTCCAGGGATTTCTGAAATGAATGTTTTCCAACGTTTTACAGAACAAAAGTTACTATAAACGTCTCAACATTATGTCGGAGCAGATTCACGTCGCACGCGAATGAAGCGCGAAGCTATAAAGAATTTTATATTTGCTTCCCAGCGACGACAAGTAATGCGTCGTATTTTTCATTTCACTTTGGAAAATGTCCCGCATAGACACGCGGCTGTATTCATGTTTCAAGTCCTGTCTGCCTACCTTATTTCGTCTCGGTATATTTTATTGTTCCTATATATTACCAGGCCGTTTACGATGAAAGATAACGCAGGATTCTGGCCAACTTTCTCGGGAACACCGTAGGAACAGTCGCGAAATCCGTCCGCCATTTTTTTATACCGCCGTCGACTTCATTGTATCAGTCAAATGAACCTATAACTTGTTATAACGTCATCGTTAGCATAATAGGCACTTGCCACCCCCTGGATGGAAAAAAGTGACTTTTGCCCTATCCTACAAGAAAAAAAATTGGATTCCTCCCCCCCTCCATTCCCAGAGTTACAACATTTTTGCGTAATATTTAATATTGCAGTATAATTTGACTTTAAAAACAAAATAAAGTGTGTCTGGTTACAAACAGCCTTTTTCACTGTAGCAGTCGAACCATATTCACTGATTATATATCTTAACAGAAAGCAGAGTTTAATATATTTTAATGAAATTTCAATTCGAGCAAATAGTCTCTTTAGTTTTGACTATAACAACACTTAATTGAATTCTTCTTTTTAGCAATTAATTTTCATATTTCATAAGTGAAGGTCACAAATATTAATGAACAGGTTGCATCCTTTACAGATTTGCAACACGGTTATATAAGTACGTAAAACCCAACAAAATAACAACTGAAATATATTCTAATATAATTTTCATTTCACCATCCACAGAATTCTTGAGAAGAATCAAATATCTTATCTAGTAGCTTACTTCGTAATTTAACACACAAAAATTCTAATTCTCCTTCACTATGTAATCCAATTAATTGTAAGTTGAAAATGACGTACCATCGAAACTATCGTTTTTGTCATATAAACCATATTTGCTTAAAAGCAAGAAATAAATAAAACAAAACAAATTCTACCTCACAATGTTTGATTGCAAACAAATATTTATTATTCCCCTCAAGGATTTCATTCGATTCAAAATAGACTAGAAATCTCATTAAAACTCTATCGAAGTTAACAGTTCAGTATACATACGAAACAAATGAATATTTAATTTTGATTCGCATTATTCCGGCAGAGTTAACTAACGAATGGATTTTCGTGTCTCTCGAATAGCGAGAAATTGCAGGCACAACGACCGTCCACGAAATTGAACGTCAATTTCCATCCATCGTCGTTACGGCGAAGCGTTCCCGGGCTTATTGAAAAGATTCGTCGTTCATAGCGGTTAATAACTGTTTCAACGAGCCAATCGAAATAAAACGCGCTCGTGGCCACCGTCCGAGCGCATTTCGCCCCGTCGAATCGGCCGGGGAGGGATTTATCGTATGGCATACGCGTGTCGTTGACCGTGTGCAACGTTTGAATTAAACCTGATTCATAAATATTAACACTCGGTGTTTACATTGCGGTCTCGCGATACACCGGGGGACGCTTATATTTGATCCACGGGTGCACGGTGTTGTATCGTGTGCACACGCGACGTAATCTCTCGGCAATAATGTAAACTGCATACAGGGTGTCTCAAAATAGATGTAAGTCCTTGAAAGGGATGATTTCTGGGGTGATTTGGAACAACTTTGTCCTTAGTGAAAAACTTCTCCGAGGCTTTGTTGACGAGATATTAACCTCCTGCTTAGATTGGACTAAATTGTTATCGACTAATCTAGAAGACTAATCGAGACACTGGAATAAAACAGGAAAGTAATTAAGTTTATGTGAAAAAATCTATTGAATCACGTAATATTACACGAGAATGTTCGTCTGGTCAGTGTAATTAAACTTTTGAACGTCTGAGTACAAAGCAATGGCGGCTGGCTTGGAAACAATAGTATTTAATTCTGTTTTCATTTCATCTAGTGGTGTTAATTAAATTCTCCTGCGTTGATTTCATCCGCGAACGCAAGAAAAGAGTCGCGAAAGGAAACGCGAGGATTTATGGGAGTTATTATCTGACTTGTGATTCTTAAGAAAGTATACTGAGAAACGAAAATTCGATGTATAAATTGCTCAGTGTTTGAAAAAATTTGTAATATTGTTTATTACCTACATTAATTAAATTAAGTCTGTTGGTATATAAAGTATATGCATATATCAGTATTTTCAAGGATTCGTAACTGCAAAATTTTACTGTAGGTTCCTCGTTGATACAAACAGACAATTAATGTTTTAAATAATATTCTTCCAGGGTTTTGTTAACTTTTCCTTTAGACTTTTACAATACGAAAAATACTATTTTCGATTATTTCCTTGTTAATCAAGGAATCGTTTCATATTTATGTCACTAAATTTTTTATCGAATAATTAAAGCTGGGAATAAATCTACATACTGGAACAAATAACTTTGAATAAAATGAATACTGGCATCAGAAAGGTAATCCGAACAACACCAATAAATATCTTCTGCAATTTTCTTTCGATTCCACAACTACCCTAATTTACTCTTCGATATAATTCATACTCTTCGATAATTTCGATAAATCACCCAATTCAATTCAATTATACAATTCGATGTATACTCTTCGATAGACCACCCTACACAATATTTACAACCCAGAAGCTCACGAATTTCTCACCCGTCTCCAGAACCGTTCCCAAAATGGCGTCGCGTCTTTCAGAATCACGGTCGAAGCCGTGGCTCGTTACATCCCCAAAACCGGAAGTGGCGCGATACAGTCTTGCGTCCGTGAAATTTCGCAAATAAATGCCCTGGAAACTTTTCGACGGGGGCCATTGTACTCGTCAGAGCCCGTGCACGAATACATCGTATGTCTACACGACAATGGAATACTTAGATCTCCCCTCCACCACCACCGGTCCATCCCACGCGTTGTTCTCCATTGTCTCATGATTTATGCGCCGTGGTTGCGGTGTCAACAGGGTATTGATTAAAATACACACCTACATAATACACAGAGAGATCACGGGCTTATGTTCGTGGATTTTGTGTGGAGAACTATGGATGATTTCGTTGTCCCTTGTAAATCGAATTTGTTGTCCTTGTAATGTTTTCCTAATCGAAATGTCCTTGTAATCGATGATTTTGTTGCCCCTGTCTGTTGATCGTGTTTCTCGAGATAAAAAGATATGCAGCCGTCGCGAATCGTTTAAAATTGCAACTGTATACTCCCAGGGTTTGATTGTATCTGCACAAATTCAGTTCACGCTGTACAGTAGACTCGCGATAACTGCCTGCTGGATAAATCCCGTTAGAAACGTTCCCTTCTTCACATGCATTACTTATGGAGGCGCGCATTTTTTTGTCGCATTCTATAGCGAATAAAGTTGGGATCACACGTGCGTTTTGCATAACGTCTGTTGATCGAGCTCCGGAGATCACGTATGATAATTACCCGTTCCCAGAACTTCCCTTCTTTAAGAACGTAGGAAATACAATATCGAGATCTCAGCTGCATTTCGGGATTTTTAAGAAAACGTGAATTACTTTATAAACAAGTAAGAAATATAAAAATAAATGGAATGAATAAACATAGTCATTTCATAATAATAATATATTTTTTATCTGTTTAGAAAGTAATTCACATTTTTTTTAAAAATCCCGAAATTCCTAGAATTCGTTATATCAAATCTCAGGATTATTGGAATCCAAAAAACAGCCGGGATCACTGGATACCAAAATTGTATTCTCTACTAGAATCCCAAAAGCGGGTAATTATCGCGAGTCTACTCTAGTAGCAGAGTTCTTCAGCCTAGCGTAGCCAAGTCGCGATATCCAATCACAGAAATGTTTCCTCTTGATGTCTCTTCGATTCACTTCAACCTCACGTTTCTTGTCAGACACACAGAGACATGGTTTGCAGACCAAAAAATCGGGCGCAAACGTGTTAACACGAAGGACAGAGACCGGGCACTTTGAACGACGAACCCTCAGGGAGTATCGACACATCTAGGCTCCCGCGCTCCGATTCTTTCCACGCGTTCAACCACCCCCTTTGGTGTGCTCCACTGTTTTCCCTGGGAATTCCTCGGACGTGTTTACGGCCATCTCGCCGGTGTTATGATTTCTCCCTGTTTTTGTTCCACGTCCGACGAGCAGAATCTCGGCTGAAATCCTGGTGCAGATTGCCGTCCACTTTAACCGGGGGATGATGCTGCTGGATATTCCCTGTATCCGCGAGGATCCCAGGGAACTTTGATCAATATTTCATTGTTTATGGGCGGATCGGTCCGAGAGAATCTCTTCGTTCACGATTTTCGAACATTTCTTGGGTGGTATGTGTTCTCTGGCACCGAGTGATTCTCCTTTTAAAGTGTGTTCTATTGGCTTCAAAAGCTTGCTTGTTTCTTGTGTTAAGGTTCGACGGGGGCTTACGGAGGTGTTTATTCTAGTTTGAATTTGGTACAGGTAAATACTGCGTGTCGCGGTGGTTAGGAACCTGAAAATTGTGCTATACGAATGTAAGGACTAGTATGTCCATATTTGGTGTTCCAAGGTATTGTATGTCTACTATAAAATATTTAACAAATTCATTAAATTTCATTAACCCTCACTTGATAAGTTCTATTTTATTTTTTACCATTTATATTTATGTAACATAGTCTATCTCATACTTTATGTAGACGGCAATTTTTTCCAGGTCATATAAAAAATCCACTGAAATTATTAGGTTATTCTATTAGAGTTTTAGCTATTTTCCATCAATGTAATTTAAACGTTACCGAACCTATTAAATAGCAATCGGTCAATAATGAGTTAAGTAATAGTACCTACCCTCAAAAAGAAGCCTGCCATAATACCGAAACCTCCAAAAGCACATGTCACTATTCAATCCCTGCCTACAAAATCGTCCTTTCACTCCCCACAAAACCCCCGGACACCGTGTGCGCATTAAAAACTTAATCGCCACGTTCCATTCTCTTTTCATTCATCCAACCCTCGGTATCCAACAATATCGAGTCCCAGTGACGAGATAAACTCGCCCTTCCGAGAAACCTGGCACGGATATTCGCTGCGGCGAAGTGACTCGTTACCTTAAGAGAGTCATTTTCCCTGTCCCACCCTCCTCCAGCCGCTTCTTTTTTCCACCCTCGACTTTTCACCCTCTCGAGTCAGCGAGTCGTGCCTTCTTCGTCGTCCCCCACCTCGTCACCACCCCTTCCACCTCTCCCTGTAGCCGAGGGAGCACACTCCCTTTTCCTGGCACCATTTTATTTATTATCCGGGGTTATCCCAGCGACAGACTTTGCGGGCACAACTTTCCACCGGAGCTCGCTGAAGCGGCCCACACGGTATTTGGTGCGTGAACCGCGTATTCATCGCGACACGCTACTACCAACCCCCACCAACTCTCTTCCTCCCTCTATCTCTGTCTATATTTCGTTCATCCAGGTGGTTGTCTTCCTTCTTCATCGCCACGGACGTTTCCGCAAACAGCCCCCTTTCCCCTTCCCCTAACTCCTCCACGCAGGTCTGCTAAGGCCTTTTGATGGTCCACTAATTGCGGTCGTGTCTTTCAGCCCATGGACACGCGACGCTGAATCACGATTCACCCCCTGGATTTTTCAGTTTCGACGAATTACGGGAGAATTAGTGTCGGCCAGCGGTGTATCCTCTATTCAAGAACCCGCGTTATGCCGGGACGATCTACCTGAATGGATCACGCGGAGCCGACTGTGAAAACGACCAATTTTCGACCCGCGTGTTCCAAGCTTCTGGTTGGGAGACGCCGTTGGCGAATGCCAACGCGACGCTTTAGTTGCGAAGCTCTGGTTTCGGGATAGTCAGATGGGATTTTGTTAATGATTTCGAGGTGATCCGATGGTGGAATCCCGTTCGTAGGATTTTTTGGGGCTGGGAATGAGATTTTGGTTGGCGGGATGTAGAATCGTTTGAATTTGTGCTCGGTATGAATTTTGAGATAGAGGTAACGTGGTGGCTGGGTTACTGGAAATTGTTGTGTTATACGAAACTAGGAATTAATATGTAGTATGTGTATATACAAAATATAGAAATAACAAAATTAGATTTTAATAGATGAAAAGAACTTTCCTAAACGTTTTTCAAATGAAAAGGTTTATTGAAATCTACTAGAGAGTGGTTTGGTGGAGATCATTCATCTTGGGTGTTACGAGAAGTCAATGATCCAAAACACCGGAGTCGGATGTGAACTTCGTGGAAAATGGAAAATGGTATCCAAGCACTAAACTGGCCTTTACAATCATCAGACGTTAATCCGATTGAAAATGTCTGGAGCATCATCAAGCTTAAGCTCCATGGAAGGCCTATACTTACATTCAATTTAAAACAACTATACCTCCAAATTAAACAAATATAGTGGACATTGCCTGAGGGGTACGCGGAAAACTTGACAAAAGCATAGAGGCTAAACTTGAAAATTAAGGGGATTATGCATTATATTAGGTAATTGCGATCTAATGTTTCAGATATACTGTAAGCCTGTTTTTGAATTTTTTTAAAGTATCAATTATTTTTTCAAAATATCGTTCTAATGCTCTTGTGAAACAAACTGTATTAATTTTTCATTAGCGTCATACGAGGACATTATCCTAATTTTCAATTCGCGTTATACGGGGTACTATTGTAATGCATTCTTGCTGTTTGTGTATCGTTCATCTTGCTGAAATAGATTCATTAGAAAAAAAGGAACCTCGACCGTGCTAATACCTTTTTTCTATTTATGTAGCTGTACATGACGTGTTAAAGGAATGAAAACGTGATTAAGGACCCTGCGTCATGGTTAATCGTGCCATTATGCGCTCTAGATTTTCCATTAGGCTTCCACGGTTCCCTGACCATATTCAAGGAAAATTAATTACTCATCGGAAAATTACGTCTGGATTTGTGCTCGCCTTTATATCTTCGAATACCCTCGCACTCTCTGGCTACAATTTTAGTTCTCCATTTTAGCCAAGGGTGTAAAACATCGTCGCAATTCGTTTCTCGTTAACCCAGTCGTGGATCGAGATTCCTAATCGCGCAGAGAAATTCACCCTCGGAATCAAGCACACAATGGACGGACGGACACGGCCATCGGTGACTCAGAATCCGTAAATAGGGCTCGCGAAACCAACGGAAGATAAATCGTAATCATTATAGACGGTGGTCGCGGTGCGAACGAAACTATTAATATCCCATAGGCGAACGCAGACGTTAACGGGTATCGAGTTGAAAGCCTATAACGCACGAGAGATATTCTGAGGCAGCGTTAATGCGCAAATGTGTATTGATAGTCCACGGTGGCGGAAGGCGGCGAAAGGATTACACGCATTAAACGCGAAATTACGGTCGATTATGAACCGCCGAAACACGCGAATCAAATATGTCGATGGGTATTTTTCTGCGCCTTCTCGCGATTCTGAAAAATCCAAATTTTTCTCAGTAAAACTTTCGAAACAACGAACTGTACTTTTTTTTTTTTTAATTTAGTCGAGAAAAAAACCTTTAGACGCACTTTTGCTTGATTGCTAGATTTTTTTTTATAACGTGACGTTTGTTATATCTATGTAATTTGTTTGGAATAATGATAATATAACTTTTCAAGTGAATCAATCCTATGGAATCGAGAGGCGACTCTCAGTCATAGGAATAGGAATTATATAGGAAAATAATATTCTCAGGCATATAATTTAAATAATTGAATGTAGCCACTCGAGTAGCGAGAGTACTTACAATTTATAGGTCTATGTAAAAAAATTACATTTCGAGTTCCTTATGGGACAAAAGGTTCAAGTTGTCAATTCTCCATAGCTATGGCAGTATTAAGTGCAAAAGCTTAATATGCATCTTATTGATAAGCACTAAAATCTCATAGCCAAATTAAGAAGCTACTCTGTCCAGCAATATGTTAACATGCGTCTTTCACTTCCCTTTCCGTTACTTTATACGTGTAGTTGAACCGATGATCGTAGCAGGGTTACAAAAACCAAATATAAACATACATAAACATACATAAACATACATAAACATACATAAACATACATAAACATATATAAACATATATATAAATACACACAAATACACATAAGTACACATAAACACACATAACGTACATTATGTAAACATACATAAACATACATAAACATCCACAGTTTACGTATAATAATTTTCAAAAATAGAGAAAAAATAACGTAACAAAAGATTACCATTTTCTTAGATTTCCTTCAATTCGTAAACACGCTATCTATCTCACCCCACCAAGCTTTCCCAAAATGCTTCTACGAACACGTCAAAATTGACGAACCGATATCTGAAGCAAAACTACAAAACACCAAATATAAACCTACATAAACACGCAAAGTCTACTTACAATAATTTACAAAAGCACAGAAAAATCACGTAATACAAGATATCCATTTTCTTAGATTTCCTTTGAATTCGTGAACATGCAATTTACTTTACCGCAACAAGCTTTTCCAAAGTGCTTCTACAAACCACATGAATCGTTATCTGTAACTCACCACGATAAATAACTTGATTCAGCACGCTGGTTATGATCTGCAGCTCGGGGTTCAGCGTCTGTCCCAGCTGGAACAAACGGAACAGACTTCTTTGAGCACTGAGACACAGTAGCCGGGGTCCGCGAGTAAAGACCCAGTGTGGCATCCCCCCCCCCCTTCCCCCTATCTTCATTCTATACCCAGTAATACGTTTTCCATCGATTTCCCATGAAAAGGGGGGTTGTTCGTCGTTGCTAAGTGCACCGCATAAAGAGGTGAAGGCGAAGAGTCGTTTCGAAACTTCTAACACTGGCCGCCATTAAAGGTAACCGTAAAAGCCCAGGCTAAACCGGCCGGCAACTCTAAAGTAACGATAAATAATAAAAGCTCATCTGGCTATCGCGGTGGATCAAGAGTTTCCTCGTTTCCGTGATGGAACGGGCTTGTAGCTGATCGTACGCACCCTTCTTAAACCACGTTCGACTCCGTCTCTTCTTCATCCCCGTCTTCGCCATCATCCCTTTATTCGTTTCACCCTCCATCCCTCTCCCCTCCTGTTCTCCTGTGTTTTGAGTTAAGAGCCTTGTTCGAGAAACTCTGAACCCTTCTTTACGGGGGTAGCATTGTTGTTTGATGCTCATGAACTGGAGGGTTATCTTATGGACTTTTTGGTACTTAACTCGTCGGAGATCGGAGTTTCAGATGTGTTCTTGAATGCAATTTGACAATGAAGGATTCTTTGAATATTAGATGCCATAGAAATGGTTTAAACGCCTATTTGAGTTTTAGGATCTGCACTATAATTTAATATAAGTGACTGATATTAATGACATATGATGCAATTCTAAAATTTATATCCACATTCGGGACATCAAATCTGACTCAGCTGTAAAATTGGTTTCCGCATTTCAGAAATTAAATTTTTCTACGTGATTCTCGTTATGTTAGGTATTTTTCCTTTTTTTTATTGTGGTGCTATTGTGTGAATACACACAGCTAAAAATGAAACACAGTTGCATGTCCTTTCGATATTTGTTGAATACGATTCCATTGATTTCTGTTTTATTGGAATTTTAAAAACCGTGACGAATCAAAATTCAAAGAAGAAAAAAATGAGGGAATGACGTTGCGAAGCTTGTCTCGAAGTTATTTTATCAAAAATAAATAGGACTTTGTGTAATATCGTATCTGACAGGCGGTTGAACATTAAAGAAGTGAAACGGATGTAAATATCAGGGAGTATACTGGAATTGTTTCACGGCAGACAAAGTAAACGCGCCTCGCATTATTATATTTCAAACACGTGAACTTTTTAACCAATAACCAAATTTTCAATTTACGTTAAAAATTCCGGATCGATACATGCATTGCAATTTTATGCCCACGCCATCGTAATTTAATTTATTCCGAACTTCTTGTTAGACACAATTTGATCAAGAACTATAGGAAACTATGCGCCTCTGCTATCCTCCGCTAACAGGACTTATGAAAACGCTCCCTCTTGGAAGTTAATTCAAACTTAATCTTATGAACCAACAATATACTTGCAACAGAGTGCCTGCTGCGTAACTGACTAATTCCGGGAGTAAATGTTACAGTAAATATGTAGAAAATTTGCTCGAAATAAGCTGCAGGCCTTAATTCATTTTGCAACGTTAGGACAGCTATTCCTTGAAATATTCAATTTACTTTCCTGAGTACCTTCGTTATTTACATGCAGTTTTCATGATTCTTCTTATCTGAACTATACGCTATATTGCTGCGATTAATAAACATTTGTTGAACCATTGAAAGAATAATGAGAAACATCCACTTTTCATAATGGATATTATGAAATTCAAAATATTCTGACACGGTTTTTTAACCAGTTCCAAACAGACTGCCAATACTATAAGAATATGTTTCATGTTTAACTTTTATAGCCTCATTCCAGAAATAACTCATGATTTCCAAGAACAGTCAGGGAAGAATTTATTAGCATTTGGAAGTACTGTAACTTTATAGTCATACGAACGGTAATGTGGTAATGTAGTAATGTAGTAATGTAATAACATAGCAATGTAGTAATGCAGCTATGCAGCTATATAAAAATCTAGCTATGCAGCAACGTAGCATTGTAGCTTTGCATCAAAGTAGCAATGTAGCAATGTAGCTATGGAGTAATACAGGAATGTAGCAATGTCGAAATATAGCAACGTACCAATGTAGCAATGCCATATTACACTAATACTATAGCACAATAGTATAGCAATACAATGTAGTAATAAGGTACGGTATTAATGTTGCAAAATTTACAGTTGATAATTACTTTATAATTTCTTCAAAGCAATTTTGAAAAGTGTTCAAAGTACGTTCAATTTCACAGTCTTCCCTAAATATACAACAAGTTAGTAAACCTACATCAGAAAAGTACATGCCTCTTTCAATTTTAATTTCTTTCAAAACAACCAATTGTCCAGTGACTTACGGAGCAGGAGTGTATTTATTCGCGACAACTCGGACCGGAGCATAGCCATCAACTGGTACCAAACGAATCGTTAAAATCCGCCCTAAAGGAGCCAGGTCGCAAATAACAACTATTACGAGGCCTTTCTCCCCTCCAACGAAGACTATCCGGCGGTCGAGTGAAAATAACCGGGGAGCTCATTTAGGTCCTAGATTGTTCGAGGCGGTGACAGCGAGCACAGCTACCAACTCATTTGGATCTCATCCCTCAGACATTCCCCGGGGTATAATCCGTTTGAATTACACCCGTCAACGTGGACCCTCCACCCCGATACACTTTCGCGAGTCCTCTAGCATCTCCTCGTGTTCCGTGCGCCAGGAGAGATCGAGCACCTGTTAAGGGGTCTTCTCAGAACAGGAGTCCGCTTGGGGATCATCCAGAGGTGGGGCGGTTTCTTTGTTCGCGCTTTTACGCGGTTCTAGTCGCGCATTCGTTAATTTATCGCAACGCCACGCCTCCCTCGACGGTCCTGGTTTCGTTGGATAGTTTACCGAGGCCACGCGGGGGGGGGGGGTTCGTTTGTTAATTTATTCCAGCCACGGAGTCCCGTTAATTAATTCGGTTCGACGCTGGGAGTTTGTCTCGTTGTCTCGACGACTCGTTCGCGGCTGGGTAATCGATTGTTAGTCGAATTGGGCACACTATTGACAGGGTTATTTTTGTTTTTGTCGGATGATTTTTGTTTTGAAATTATGATGATATGGTGAAGTTGGAGAATTTTTTATGTTGTTGAAGGTATAGTTGGGGAATTTAGGTTGTTGTTGAGGGTATATGTGGGGAATTTAGGTTGTTGTTAAGGGTATAGTTGGGGAATTTAGGTTGTTGTTGAGAGTATAGGGGGAAGTGACTGGTGTGTTAACCCTTTAGTATCGAGGGACCATTTTTGGGATGCAGTGTACAAGGTGAGTCTATGAGACTCCTGAATTTTAGATTCGTCTGTACACAAATATACGAGATTCTTGACAATTTTGTTAATGATTTATTTTAGTCAGATGTTTTCCTAATGAATGAGATAGATTTAAGTTAAATTGATGAAAGTACAGAAAACAGGAGAATAGGAAAGGACTAATAGAGGGTTAATGAGTTTGTGATAGTCCGTAAAATTTAGTATGTATTTCTGTTCATGTGATTAGTATAAATAACGTAAGACGTTAGAAAACGAGAAAGAATATTATTAGTCATTGGAATGTGATTGTTTGACAACGAATAGTGAATCAGGGAATTATCCATTGGCATATTTAAATATAGGATTCACTTAAAGCCATTACTATCTTATTCTTTGCATCCTTCACCATTCTATTTTCAGGTGTCAGTTCGACATAGTAAATTGATTCTTGACAACTTTTATTCGATATCTTGAGAATGCGCAAAGAATTAACAAAATTAAATAGTAAAGGATACAATGAACATTATTTTGAATAAATATTCACTAGAATCTTCCCCAACAAAAAATAAAACGTGACTCACTAATTCATTATCGTTAATATTTACAAGTATACTTTAAATAAATACAACTGGAAAGTAAAAAAAATTATTTTATCTCCTCTTAATAAATCCATCTTTGAAGAGTATAACACATTATTATCTCTCAATACTAAAGAATGTTAATTTTCAAATAATAATTATAATTAAAAAAGAACTAGCGTAGTTTCTCGTATAACAATTCCCCAGCCATAATAATAAGAAACTGTACTTTTGTAGGCTGAAAGTATTTTCGTCGAAGAAGCGTCTCGACGCGATCGTTTCCAAATCATTAACCAAAATCCGCAGCTCGGGAACCGCGAAATTAACGACGCGAGACAAACGAGACGCGAGGAAAAACCGCGCGCGAAAAAGCGTCCTCGTCACGGGACAGAGATTTCGCCTTCATAAAACATGCAATAGGTTTTGCGACGGTGCACGGTGTTTACTTTCGGAATAAATTTCGCAAGTTCCCGAACGTAGCGTTCCGTCCGGCGTCTTCCGGTTCCCCTCTCCTTGTCACGGTCTTTAGCGATGGGAAACCGTTAAAACGCGCGACTGTCAAAGAAAAGGAGTGCAAAAAGTAGGTGGAAAAAGATAAGCATTAAGGAGGCGAATTCCGGTAGTCGATTGAAGACTCTCTGCGTAGAAATTTCGAGGTATTTTCTTTAGATGTCTGGGTGAACAGTAGAAAATAAAATGTTTTTTCTTAAATACGCATCAATAACACTGGATTTTTTTTTAAATAAATTAGTAATCCAAAATAATCCAGATCCATATCTGGACCTCTGAGACAAAATCTAACTCCCCTCCAAATAACCCTTTGCACTCTGAGCAATTTTTAATATAACCTACCAGAAACTCCGCGTCATTTTTACTATGAGCAACCAGCTACCCCAGGACTATTTAATTTTAACACATAATTATACATGCAATGTAACAGTAGAGGCCCCCATGGCAAAGTGAATATATAATTATATAAAAATACAAAGTTGCTTCTACATAGATTTATTACCGCAGCGGCGACATCGGAGTGCAAAGGGTTAACACGTCAAACGAGGAGTCAAATTTGCTTAACCTTCCATTCGGGCAAATACATGTAGCCAGAAATTGTCCGAAGAAAGTCATAACTTTTAATAATACTCCTAAATGTTCTAAACAATAAAGTTTCTGAGCACTTCCAACAATTTCACAGCAATTTATCTAACTGTCCTAATACCAAACCACAGAACTGTGTATCATTCAATAACACCAAAATGTTCCCCGAAAATAAACTTTTCACTATCCTTCCTCGGCTCCGCCAATTTCCCGCCGTACCAAAGTATTACGGCGGAGCCACGGGCGTTCGAGCTGGGAACGTACAATCGTAACAACTCAAAGGGCTCGAAAATACCCACCCCCCCCCCTTCACAGGAAAATACTTCACAGGTGGAAAGCAATTTCGTCGGCTTACCTGGACCATTAACGAGATCGCGACCAGGCCCTGACTCTTGTGCTGCGCCTCGCTCATGTTGTGATACAATTCCGCGTTGAAGCCGTACACTTGTATCTGGAACAGAATATCAGACGGCCGGAATTATTTCCACGTGTAATCGCGTCGTCCGTACACGCCGTTGCTCGTATTTTCCACTGCCCCGTAATTACGTCGACAAATTTCGTCTTCGCACGAACGAATTCCAGTTATCGTGCTGAAGGGACTTTGGAGGGGCGGAAGAACGGAAAAAAGAGGGTTTCGAGGGTGCGAAATGGGGGGCACGCTTTGTGCCCCGACAATATATAATGCCCCATGGATCGTCTTCCCGAAATTGTGGCTCCCCCGCCGGTTCGTTTCGTGCGTGTTGCCGCTTTCGAATGAATTAATCGTCGACAGATTTCAAAAGGGGGCTGGCTCAATGGCGTTGCTGTAGATCATCCCGGCTAATTCTTGGGGCTGACGGACGGTAGGTGTCGTGCACACGCTTGCGCGAACCGTTTCTCGATTGGGGAAGGAGAGGTTTAATTTCGTGGAATTTCAATTTTCACGTACAAGGGAGTACACAAAAGTTAATGAAAAGTAACATTCTCGGGGTTTTATTTTCCGTTTGCGGAGATGAGGTTCCGATAGTGGATTTACGAGGAGAGGATCTAACCTTAGATCGCTGATTTCAACACTTGAAGGCTTGAAGTTATGTTATTGTTATTTTTTTACATACTTGAAACCTGTTGAAGTATGATTTTTTTTTTCATTTTTGTACTTTTTATTCAAATAACTAAATACTATATCACTGAGTGCTAGCATTATTTTATAGCATCTCGGAGGACTTCCAGAAAGTAGTAAATACTTTTACTTAAAAACTCCTAGCCCGGTTCTAAGCACATTGGTTAATGGCAGCATTTTATTGTAACATAAATGGTATTGCAAAGTATCCTCAGGACATAAAAGGTTGATGAAATTTTTAGGATATATAATAGACTTCTTTATCTTTAGAAATCATCTCCTATATAGGGTTAATTATTCTAAAGTTTTTGAGTTATTATAATTCTAATGTTTTTCGAGTGTCTTTGTTCGCAGATGTAACAAGTCGAGGAAACATTTATGGTTTCTGTACTGTGACGATTAGTGTTACGGCCAAGGGAAGTGGGGTGCAATACATCCAAAAATCTTTGGAAGATTCTGGACTGTGGGATGTGGGGAAAAAATAGGTAATTTCTATTGTGGACATCCGGATGTACAGATGCACACGTGGCCTGCATACTTCAAGGATTGCATAACGATTTCCTAATTGCTAAAGGCTCATTCATCACGATGATTTTCGTGTGTCTCGAATTTGTATTAATGTTCCTGGTATACGAATCATAAACCCATCATGTGGAAGTTCATTATTTGTCTAAAGAGTTTCGAATAACGAATAGAAGAAAAAGTACTTTGGAATATTTACTCGATTAGACGTGGAAATTCCAATTTGTATAATAAAATACAACTTTTTCTTGAATGAGTGGGCTAAACTTGGCAAACAATTATTTAATCTCATTAACTATTGAACCTTCATCCGGATAGAAGAGCCCCTGAAGCTCTTTCAGTATTTCATAACGAACCATATAGTAATATATAGGTACAAATAATTATATAATAAATAATTAAAAATTTAATGTTACTACTTTAGTAAACAAATAAACAGAATCAAAAGAAGCAAAACATTTTAGAATTATTAATTTCAGTTATTTTATACTGAGAACCCCTGTGACTTTTCTCCACTTTGTTTTAATGAAAGTTAAATGTCAGGATGACATTTTTAGGTACCGTTGCTTTTCACTGGGTATTATTCGAATAGAATTGTGACCAACTGTGTTCTCTATACGACACTACGTTTGGAGGAAGATATGTGACAGTTCATGAGTTTGCCTGTATATTCGTTCGCGATACTGTTATTCAATCGATAACGATGGAAATTCTTGAAGACGTTCCATCCAGCGTTACTTTTTTCTTCGACATACCGCGATCCTTTATTAAGAACTTTGTTTCGAGAAAACGAAGACGTTTCCTTCTGTCTTGTATTTATACAGCGAGTATCGGATCAATAAGCATTCTTCTTCGCATACTGCGAGCCATGTTTTTTTCTCGTAAAATGAAGGGTTTAATGCTCTCGATTTTCTTCTTGGCGAATTTCTTTGCCCGGGGAGAATATTGAAGAATCTTAAGATAACAATGTTAAGAAACGTGAATAAAGTTATTGGGCATTTATTGGGCATTTAAACTCGTTTATACGATGTAATCCAAAAAGTCAACAACAATCTCGGAAGGGTATTGTTGGTATACACGTTACACGAGTTTTATTCGTTCTGTCAAAATATTATTATACACTATAATTAAAATTTGTGTCACTTAGCTTTCATTATTATTCCAAGCCTTTCATCTGTATAAAAATTCTGTCTCGTTGGTATCGTTCTCTTTGGTTAAATCATTAATAATATTGTCTAAGTACTCCATTCTAGAAAGAATTGATATAAAACAAAAATTCATGTGAAAACATACTGTTAATCCTCAAATGAGAAATGTCCCACAATTGATATGAAATAACTACTCTGGACTTCGATGCAAGACATTTTATTAATGTAATTGATAAAAGTAGAAATAGAAGTAGGAATCTCTTTGCTGAGATATCTCATTGGGTACTATAAAATAGAAAACTACTGTATTTTCTTCTACTGTACTTCACAGAGCTTTCTAGGCTATAAATGCATAAAATCCACAATGTAGAAATAACAAATTTAAATTTTCTACAAACCAACTTTGTTATTATTTTGGGTGAATGTAACCAGCTCCCCCAAAAATAAACCAAAAACGATGAAAGGAAGTGAAAATGTATATTGAAAGAATACATAAGTCACGTTTGCAAACTCACCGAACTGATCGTCGCACTTCGCGATTTCCCAAATCCTTCACCATTCTCCTCTATCCCCTTCAAACGCACCCACTCGCATTCGTCGTCATAAATTCCAACTAGCCCCCTCTATATCCCGCGCCTTCAAAGCGAAGCAATCCGTCTTTCGTTCTTATTTCTCGTTCCGTCAGCGCAGCCCGATAACTCAAACACTCGGTCAGAATTTTTAAGCGAGCCACGAACAAACAGAACAGGGATTGGTAAAACATTTCTTTTTCTAATGTTTAACTCTCATTTCTCTGAGGCTTCTCGATCAAGCTGGAACGCTTATCGCGAAGAATTGCGATCCTAAGAATTGATTTTATTCTTCTGTATGCACCATATTTAATTTGTTCCATATAATAATAATTCCATATATAATTATAAATTCGAGACTATCAATCAATTTCAATGAAACCTTCGCGTTTTCGAGTGAACTGATTTTGAAGATTCATTTGATACTCCTCATTTATCCGTGTTTTCCAATAAGTAGAAACGGTAAGTAATAGACAGACGTGTCAGTTAAATTTTATTACGTTGAGAATAGAATAGAATAGAATTCTATTAGGTGTATAATAGAATTTAATTAGTAATCCAATATTTCTTTACGAAATCTGTATCGCTTCTATGCGAGGGCAAGGATCTACATATAGTATTTTATTTATGTTCCTAACGATTTTCCAGCAGCATAGACTCTATTTGTTTTCAGCGTAAAGTAAAAACGACATTTTCGATATGCTATCCTATATCGTTTTAAAATTCAAAACATAGTGGATCACTTGTTGGTACATCTAATATTTACACTATTATAAATAATTTATATGCAATTTGAACGTATCAAGGAACGAATATGTTCATCATCAATTCAAAGTCACGCCATTATACACATTTAAACGTATTTTAACATTAATCATACGTTGCAATAAAAAAACAAACAAATTACGTACGAAAAAACATCATTGACTTTAAAAACTCCGAAAAAAATCATCCCAAAAGAAAAGGATTCTTGCAGAATATCGGTTCCCTGGTACCATTCAAATTGCATATACTAAACAAATTTTTGTACCACCACAATTGGAAGAGAACCTTCAATAACCCCGAATAATTTCTACGAAACATCACATTTTCTTCTTATAAATAATCCCAATACTCATAAAATGTTAAGTATACCCAAAGAACGAAGGGTCCATTAGAAGAATATCACCGATTCACACCGGCTAATTATTCCAATCTCTCGTAACACGGCCGAACAGAAGCGATCCGCAGATAGGGAGAGCCAGAAAAGAAAATCAAAAAGCAACTTCTAACCACTGGTTCCACCTTTCCCCAAAGAGCCCCACGTGGATATCTTCTCTCTTTCTACCGGTAATGGCATTGCCACGGCACTTCCGCCAGCGTTTCGGGCTTGTTGAAATGCCTACGACGACGCGACGAGTCGTGCCTTCAAAGACGTCGCTAGGCCAGGACGGCTGTTGCAACACCGCCCGTGGCCCGACAGGCGCGGGACAAAGACAGCGAATACTTGTGGGAACCGAAACGGCGGGAAAGAAGGAGAGAGATGCGCACGCCAGATTGCCGAGGATGAGCGTAAATCCACTGCGCCTGATCAAAGTACGACCAGCATACTACTTGGAAGATCCCCACCCCCCCCTCCTCCTGCTTCGTCCTACACGAGACTACTTCCACCCGACTAACCAACCCTTCCAACCCCCTCATCCCTATTTTTGCTTCCCGTTGCTCCTTCTCAACCCACGCGGAATTATCCTTCCGTTTTTCTTCGCGACATTCGCGTGAAATGGAAGAAGGAAATGCGAACGTTTGCTGAACGGACGACGCTGTCGGATGAGTTGTGCGACGAGATGGATGGAAAATTAAGTGTACTGGGCGCGCGGAGCTGCGTTGTTTCTCTTAGTGAAAGACATTTTTCGTACTGGTGATGGTTAGACTGACGAAAAAAAATCCGCATAAAATTATTGGATAGAAGACGAAATTTATATCAGATAGAATGGGTTTACTGGTTCATTCTGAAACCAATAAGATACTTGAGAGAAGAAATTCCTGCACTTGCTCCTCTCTTAATTACTTCATAAAATGTCATTTTGCATAGAAATTGACAGTCTAGTGATGGTATTGGGACGGTAGGTGATGCAGTGAGCTCGTATTTATTACATAGTTGAAGAACGAATTCATTCCTCGTTTGCTGCTGTTTGCATATTTCAATTACTTTTCATTGTATTAATTAATTTATTTCAACAACTAAATGATTAATTTCAGTAATGAGCATCGGTTGTCTGATATGATTGTTCTCAAAGTTTATTTTTATCTATAAAGTAATAGGATTTATATGTATACCACATTTTACTAGGAAAATTTTCGACGAACTTTATTTAAAAGTACTGATTAACCACGCTTTACAAATGAGAATTAATACTTTCCTCCAATTGTAATGACAGCATTTAGCGCAAAAACTACATTGGAAAAGAATCCCCTTTTGCACCGACCGACGATTAAAATAAACATTTTCGCTGGCTGCAAATTGAATTTTATATAATTTTCCATCGCCGTTAAATGGAACACGAAAAGTGCGGTCCGAAGGGTGCACGGATTTAATTAAATTTTAGGTAGCCGTGTAATCGAATCCTAGTACAACTGCGATTACGAAAGTCGTTCTATGTTTAATGCCCTGCAGGGAAATAGTAAATGCAATTTAGAACGTCCTGCGGCGCCGTTAATTTATTGATATCGAGCACCGGTGTAATTTTGCGCCGGTGCTAATAATGTACAATAAAATTTTAACGAACCCGATCCGCGAGCCCAATAAAAATGTCACGGACAGGATAAAAAACAATTTACGTTACACCGAAACCAAAGAAAATATTTGTTCGGTGTGTCGAAGTTCTTTGTGTCATCGATATCCTAAAGAATTCCATTACCTAGTTCGATGATACTCCTAAATAAAATAAGTAACTAACAATTATTAAAAAGTATTAGTTAAAATAGTATTTTCTAGGTAAACTCTTAACAAACATCGAGGCCAATATTTAATACTCTCATTTGGCATAAAATAAATTATACTTCCATTATTATCTATAACTAACCTTAAAACGATCTTTTTTCTATTTACTCGAAATAATTTCAAGAAATCAGTATTTTTAGTTTCTACATTCAATTTTCAACAGTTACTTACAATCCTTTCGACAGAAGGGTTATCTTTAAGGTTAATCACTGTCATATAGCCATTAGTTTATGAAATATTTAATGTTCAGTGCCGAGGAGCCTTCGAACACTCATCGAGGATTTTCTGTATATACAAATACGATGCTCCAATGTCCTGACCAAAGCAGATCACCGGAATCCGCTTCGTCGTAATTCATCGTTCACGCATAATGAACCCCCTGTAATATAGTAATACAGCCGTCCCACCTTTGCTGCGCGCTTTTCGAAGCGATCGACGAGAAGTGGGTTCGAACAGGCTTAATACATTCCCGTGGAGGCGACGTAGGCTGTGCTTGCGGATTTCCAGCGGTGTTTCAGCCCCGGTGATTATGCTCTAGTGGAGGGCCAAGTAGCGGGTAAAGCACGAGTGCGGTGGGAGGGATGAGGCGTAGGGGGATGGGGGTGAGAGAAGCATGGAGAGGATGGCGCGAGAAGATCGGATGGTTCATCGGGCGAAGATACTCGGAAGAGTAGGGGGGACCACCATCAACACCGAGTCTGCACTTCGCGTGACCCGGGCTGAATCCTGAATTTTCGAGACGTGGCGAATTTTAGACAGCCCCTCCCCTCTCCCTTGACTTACCCCCTCTCGATGGCCCGACGAAATCTTGTTCCGGACACGATAACGAATCTCGATGTCAGCCGAGGAAGGGACAGTGGCGGGTTCGATTTATCGAAAGACTGCTGTAGAACGGAAAAAACAGGTACAGGCGTAACCCTTTTATAACACGGTTACAGAATTATGAAAAGCCTCGTATAACAAATATTATTTATGAAGAGGTGTGATGCTGGTGGATAAACTGTGGATGTTTAGGCAAATATAAAATTTTGGGGGTTAATTTGTTGAATGTGGACGTTGAGAAAAAATTATGCACGCCTGTTAAGGGCTCGGGGTTTGGAATGAATAGGAAATCTGAGGGAACTTTCTGAAAGTTTTTACTGTACTGAATTTCTGACTGTCAGATGTTTTAGAAAAGATTATACGGTCGATGCACCTGTAACTGAACACGTGCCAAGGAGCATTACGTATAAAAAGGAGTAAATTAGGTTATTCCTTGATTTCTACCCTTAATAATTGATCTAAAATTTCGGAAAAAATACATCTTGTAGAGCTGAAACGTACCTACTATCTCCACTTCGAAGCATTCAAATATCTGGACTAGTTATTGAGAAAAAAAATTGTAAAGCCTAGGCTTGTTATCCCCATGTCACCCCTAGAGGGGATAGAGATTTGAAATTACTCACAATTTGTTTTTTAAACAAAGAGCATTAATTGGTAAACATAGATACTAAAATTGGTGATGCCGTTTTTCCTTGCTTACCCGACTAGACCCTTCATAAATTTTCAAAGGTTCGTCATACTTATCGATCGACCTAAATAGACAAGTATTCAAAATTCTGCTCCATCTGAATTTTTAAATACTGTTATCGGAAACTATCGTCCGTAGTTCTAGTATTAAGACTTCCGTTTCGCTGGACGAGTGACAATTTCTTGTACAGACGATTTATCAGGCCCCAAAAAGGTACTTTTGGAATCTCAGACGATTATCCGTTTCGGCTAACTTTTTCGCGAATAAAATCATCCCACGCGTATCTACATATGAACGTCGAAATCCCAATGGGCATAGCTACTCGCGCACAGAAGCATCTACATATTAATGGACACGCACCCCCGAAGCCCCGACTCGCATTGTCGCGTCCCCGGCAGATGCATAGGTGCACCGGTGGCTCGGTGCACGCGGCACTCGTGCGTTAATATAGCTGCTGGCCAGGGGGTGTGGGTGGAGCCGCGGGATTACAGCTGTATATCTATCACTCGCTGGAATACAGCATTGTGCCAGAAATCCTGATGGCGTGCCCATAGGCCGCAAGGAACGCCGTGACGTGCCGCCTACGCCTCCACTCTGAAGCTCGAATTATCCTTCGAATACGGCCGCGCAGTTGGACGAACTGTGCAAAAACTGTGACACGGACGAAAATTTCGATTTTGGATTTTAACTTTTTCAACTATCTCAGTGTAATCCTTGGACATTAACGAACAAGGGATTGCAAAGGAAACAATTTTTTTAAGTTGTTTAAAGCGGGATTTATCAACGATTTGTGCCGTCACTTTTAGAGGCTAAGGTCAATGTCTCTATTTCTAATCATGGCCCAATTTCTGCTCAGTACGTGTATTTTTTTATTTAATGTAAAGAGTTGAATAATATATTGGGTATATAAGAAATTGTTTAAATTAGTTCAGTATTTCTGTACAAAATGTTACAGCCCGTTGTTTAATAGATGGCAGTATTTTAATAGAAATAAATTTAATAAGTGTGTTTGTCGTAAAGAAACGGGATTTGAGCGGTTCCGTTGCGATCGTAAGTTACACGTGGACGCTGTGTTTTTAATAAAAAACATACAGAATCTTTAATACTGCTCGCCGAAGTTTGGTTTTGGCACTTCCAGTTTCGCTGCGCAGAAACAGGGATATTTTATATCCATATAAAATTAACTATTATTAGATTAAAATCTTTTTAAAAATACTTTTACTTAAATTTAATTATAAAGGGAGGTTTGAATTTTATATCTAATAAGTTTTTTTGTCGATTCAAAAAATGACACGGATATATTAAAATTTATCAACTGCTAACACTGTTTTTTCCATTGAATCTATAACACATAAATACCTAACAAAATGTTCTTAACGTAGACCAAAAATGACTAAAAAAAACATATTTTCTATCAATCATCATTTCCCCAATTAACCAGAAAAGTGCCACGAGCCTTCCACGTCGCGTCTCCACTAACAAAACAGAAATAAAATTCCCAAACGCTGACTAACCGGTGTTGTTCGGAAGTTTAAAGTAACAATTGTCGGGAAAAAATCGCGGCGTTCTCCAGGTTGATAGCTTTTTAACAGTGACCGGAAGTAAGAGTACCACTCCTGACAACAGACAATCGCAAACGTGACAAGAGTCGTTCAACTATAAACGACCACTACAATTACGGGAACGCGGGTCAGCTTCTCTCGTTCGCTCTTCCTCCCTCTCCCTTCCTTTCTCGTCATGGTTAACGTTCAGCGTAGAATAATTAAGCGAATTTGCGCCCGCTATTTCTGATTTAACTTCTTCGAGCCAGCAACGCGTGGGAAATTCCGGTTCTCCGTGGACTTGGGGTGCTCTCCTGGTAATCGAATGGAGGACCTTTCTGTATCCCGTCTTCGGAGGATTAAACGGTTTTTGTTACGGACTAGTTTTTTTTTTCGATCGATCAACGGAGCTTCTGCTCGTAACGAAATGGCTTCCAGCTTGGATGGTAGACGATAAGGATACGATTAAATAATTTTGTAAATAGTGACGTGATTTCTAGTCACCTTTTACATTCTATTGATATGTTCTTATTAACACTGTGACGACTAACTGTTAGTGGCTGATGACGCGACACTGGTATATTTCACATATTCAAAGTTAGTGAATATTTTATGGTTAATCGATAATGAATATTATATTTTTCTCTATTTTGGATGGACGTTATTTTAGTTGGTTCATTAAAAGATTTGTCTGTCTGCGAAATTGTAGGAAGTATGCACCTTAATCCAGTGCTCACTAGAACAAACGAGTGTGTTGAAAGTATTTCTACTGCTTCTGTGAATTAAATTTCTCTGTATTTTCTGTAGATAGTATGAGAATGTATTCTTCACACGAATATTTTTATTTTTCTTACGTGATTCTTGATAAGAGTCGCAGTCTGGGCAACAGTATCTCGTTTCCTTTCACGTTAATTTCCCACCATGAAATATTATATTATGGTTTAAAAGAAAGTATATACTCATCCATTATAATTATAGCACAAATAATTCTCTAGAAATCAGTATGAAATCAGAATAATAAATCAATTAAACAAATTTTTGTTCGTTTCCAAATCTTCAGAAGAATCAATCTATCAACTTAAATACAAAGATTTCTATATTATTACGATAGCTAGTAAAAAGCTTTGAAGAGCATCTTCAGAAGAAAAATCAGATAATTCTAAATTCAGATATACCTATTTATGAAGTAATTTATTTCCCATATTTAGTACGATGCTGACAATTCTTACGTATTAGTAGAATGGAGTCAAATAAGTGAAATTCCGTAGCTACCATACGAACAAATCCCCTAAGCTGAGGTATTCAGGCGTGCATTTTAATGGTTTTCGAGCGACTGGTCACGGCCCTGGACTAACTTCACGCCGAAATTAAACCAATTATGCCTGTCAATTTGTGCCCGCCCCGGTGCCATAATAACAGCACTCGAATCCCGTCGCTGGCTGTTTGACCATTAGGGAGCTACGCCGGGTCTCCCGGCGAATACCTGCGCGCCCATCAAAAGGGTCCTCAGGATCCCCACACAGCGCCGATTTCCATAGCAATTGATCTATTTTGACCGGTGCTAGAATTAACCGATCGATTGGACGTCCCTAGATTTTGCCAGACGATTCTGGTTTTGCGACTAATTTACTCTTGGACCCTACAAATCTAGCCCCTTTCCTCCGTGTTACGATGTAATTGTTGTCGAACTATCTTCGTTATCTGTTTGCTTAATCCGTGAAACGATACAGTCTTAATTAAAAATACAGTTGTAGTTGAGAATAATTAATGCATGTATTTTCATTCCTGACTTCAAATGGCTTGAATGGTTATGAAAATAAGGATAAACCATTTACCATTTTGTTATTCTTGGATTCTATTAATGATGTCTGAAAATATTCTCTTTATTAATGGGAATTTATTTGTCGCGAATAGATTGTCGTATTTTCGTTCGTTTATCCGGTTATCTTTATTTTAAGTAAGAACAGAGTTTTGGCACGGAAATTAGAAAAATGAGGACAAACGTCTTGTTATTTTCCGGTTCTTGGTTCCTGTAGAAATAACTTCACTAATATTCAGAATTCAATTTCATCTTGGAAAAAATTGTAGACGTCTGTCTTAATTAAGGAAAATTGAATATGAAGTTAAATGTAATTGAAAATGAAGTCACGACTACGGAAGAAATGATTAAGAATAAATATTAGATCTACCTTTATTTTTGAATTATGAATATGAATGTGGCACCAGCATTTTATTATTCTCGAGTCTCACAAAATCTCAATAAGTCGTGGAATTTTTGCAGACGTCTTGGTATTCCATTCTGGTAATTCGTTTTCAATTTAGTTACCAGTTTACGTCATCCTCTGTGATTTTTTCTACGGAACAGACAGTTTTTGATACCCTATCCGTTTCCAACAGAGAAACATAGTGACGAAAGGACTTTAGAAAATTCTCCTGGACTCGTGCCAACCAGAACAAGAGAAGATTTTAATTTGAAGCTTCCTTTGTTACAGTGGGTATCAAAAGTATTCGTTTAAAACGGAACAACTTTCTTAAAATTCATCCAAATGTCCTGAGTTCTTTTGTGAAGTCAGAGACATTAGTTTACTAAATAATGTGTACAAAAAAAATTGAAAAAGTTGTAATTGGTTGGAATCACGAAAAAAATAGTAAAGGTCATTTTTTACAACTTCTTAATCTGAGGTTATCTATTAGTTTACTAAATAATGTGTACAAAAAAAATTGAAAAAGTTGTAATTGGTTGGAATCACGAAGAAAAAAGTAAAGGTCATTTTTTACAACTTCTTAATCTGAGGTTATCATGAAAATTTAATAACTACGTATCGAAGATTTATGTTAGTTATATACATACTGAAACTTTCATTGAAACTTTCATTGAAAGAATTGGTATGTGCCCAAATTTCCCTGAGGGGGTTAAGACAGACTCACGCTCTATTGTCAGGCTTATCGAATTATTTAATTCGACGTTAACGTCGAACGAGGACGATACATTCGGGCAGACATCTTCAAAGGAGTCGAATTTAAGAGGAACTCGAGTTCCACGGCTGCATCTTGAGCCACGGATTTCGTGTGTCTGATGGAATTTCCTCGAGAATGGCCGTGGAAGCTTTTCATTCGCGCCCGTCCATACACACACACACATGCACACAGCTCAGGCTGGCTCAAGTTCTTTGACCTACTTGCGTGCCCGAAAGAACCGACTTTCGAATTCGCCTTTCGTCGAAGGTACACCCGATATATATACATTCATCCCACCGCGACACGAAAATCCGCACGAAGACCTATTTTCGTACGAATGTCGCAAATATTTTCGGAGAGCCTTGTTCGAAGTACCGAGGAAATCAAAATTTAGATATTGTATTGGAGGAAATGCGGAAAATTCACTGGTAAACAACGCAATTATTTGTGCAAAGGTTTACTTTAAAGTTTTACCTTATGTTTGAGAATAATTATTGTAATAATCAAATTGTATAACTGTCTCGAATGCGTCAGAATTTGTTTCATGTAATCGAAGATAATATTGAATGTATATAACGTATGAACGAAAATGTAATTTTCGAGTATCTGCTTTAATCAAGTCGTAACAGGCGACGAATCCTTGGTTCTACAAGTACGCCTCGAAAACCAAACAAAGTCGATGGTATGGAGCCCAAAAGGTGTAAGCCCTCCGGTTAAAGTCTAAAAAAACACGATTTTGAGGAATGTTTTGAAAGATGGCTTTATCGTTTAAAAAAATTTATAGAAATTAAGGGAAGTTACGTGGAAAAAAAATTTATAAAGATTAAAAATATTCCGTGAATAATTATTTTTGTTTTGTTTTTCGAACCGACTAAACGAACTTTTGTTAGTCCCTCCGTACACAGCGAGCGTCCTTTTTCCGAGTGTTTCGCAGTTTAAGGGTCAAAGGTTTGGGAACAGTCGTATCACGTGCAACAACGTAATAATCCTCAACATCCTACGATCCTATTGCCAACATTCTAGAGCCATAAAATTACGCCAAATTTATTTTAAAATAAATGAAACAGCCCACACGCATCAGGTTTATCACTTAACCGCACGATCTTTGATCATCAGTCGCGTCCGAAACTGCTATTCGTTCTTGTTTTCCCTTCCGATATTGCGCTCCCGAAACGCGATACCTCGTGAACGTTATTTACATACCGCAAGTTATACGAACCGCTAGCTAGACCAAGCTCGTAAAAGAATACACGATCGTTAAATTAGACGGAGGTATCACGCGGCAGGAAATTCGGTTCGCGGCCGACCACTGGCGAATATAACCGCGCGTCTAATCTCGCGGCGGATTAGTTCGATTCGATCCGATGTATAAAATTGAACCGGTCGATCGATGGATCCCGATTACGAATTAGAACGGATGCTACGACGTCGACGTGATCCAATTATTGAAACACGAGATATTCAGACGATTCGGACGCTACTTGATGATAAATGTCAGAGGTAGTTCGTGATATTTAGGGGAACCTCTTATGCTAACGATTTATCTGCTTTTAGTTGGAATTCTTCCAGTCTTCGAGTTATTTCAGACTTTAATTGCAACTGATATTATAAGATCGTTTAAATATTAATTTTATTTAAAAGGATGATCATCCTTGTTGTTTGTAGGCTGGTAGAATATCAATATTTAGGAGACGGATGTTTTGGGATCGACGTGGTAGGACGATACAGGGTCATTTTGACCCATAAGTGAAACTTTATTGAAGTTACCACTTTTTCGATTCGTTTAGTTTTTTTAATTTTTTAATATCAATTTAAAACTTTAATTCCTGTTTAGTATATATTTTGATAGAGAATTGAAAGCTGTATAAAATACAGTATATTAAGGTTTTAAGTTGATGTTAAGAAATAATAGAAATATAAAGAATCAGAATAGTGGCATTTTTTTGTCCGCTACTGTATACATATACATACATAAAGATCAAGAGTCCGACTTTTGAACGGGGAATACGACGATTCCTGTACCTGGGTCAAAATGACCCTGCATTCGTCGAACATGGATTAAATATTTAGGTTGGTGCATAATAAACTAAGATCTTATTTCGATTAAAAGTATTTGTTCCGAAATAAATCGTAATCGTTCAAACATCGAAATTTAAAAGCGACTTTTATTATCCAACTACCTAATATTTTTTATTTAAAGAGGAGTATTCTTCAATGTAACTCTAAAGAACTATCGACTATGAATGCGTTTATCATAGTCGAACGAGATCTACTTCTATGAAAAAATCTCAGAAAATACACCGTAACGATATTTTAATAATTTTTGTGGATTTACGAACTACTAATTTTAACTGTTTCGGTTGCTTTTATCATGAATTTTATGTAGTTTCATCTGCTGATACTGACTCGATACGAACCGGTTACTTTTAATTCGCGACGACAAGCGATTCAACCGTTCGGAATTTAAAGTAAACAGGCACGGGAATCGGTATAACCGATAAATAGGAGGCAAGTCTGTATGGACATCGACCGCAGATGCGGCCAATCTAAACAAGAACAGTGGAAAGCAAATTTTGGTGTCCAGATACTCGATGCACCGCGGAATGATACGGTAATGATAAAATCAATAATGCTGTCAATAGAAACAAGCATTATTCCTGTTACGTATATGGAGGTCTGTGAATTGAAGCGCAATCAATGAAGATGAACGAAATTAAACGAATAGATCAGTGCAAAAATTTAGTTTAGGCGGTCATCCATTGAAATATCAGGTCATTTCATAAGCAATGCTAACTTTCTTTAATGTTTGTGGAAGGAAAATTGGAAGTTGTTATTGATAATGTTGGTAGGAAGATAGTGAAATTTTGTAGAAAATGAGGGAAAATATATGCAGGTAGATGATTAATAGTTTTAATTACGTTTTTATACTTCAACTTCTATAAACATCAAACAAAATTCGTATTACTTATGGAATGACCCAATAGAAGCGTGTTTAATAGTTGAAAATGTAGCTTAATATTTAAGAGATAATAATTAAGAGATAACAGAAATCAATTATTGTTAATAAAAATTAAGTATTCGTTACGCAATAAGTTGTGTTAATCGTATTAATCTCAAATTAGATGAGAATTTTCATTTACGAAGAGAATTCGAGACTGGAGACTTAGGAAAGCTCATGGCAGTGCTATTAATAATGTTACGAACGTAGTACGACTACCGAGTAAAAGAAAAATGCCTACTCGTATGAGAATAAAAGAAAAACATATAGTTCGACACAAAAGTCTCTGGAAGTTCGAGACCTGAATGAACAAATTACTTATTTATTGTGTTGTATATTATTCATTTACTTTTGTTATTGCTGTTAATATTAAAAAAATTAATTAAAAATAAGGAAGAGGCGCTGAGTAGCAACAATATTTTAATAAATCTAATTATGACTTCTTCGTACATATTACGTTAGTATTTTGACTGTAATTAACATAAACATGAATAATATTCGCTATAAGGACCTCTTCTGATTACAATCACAATGAAACCATAAAGCACTGTAAGAGTAGACGCGCACGACGTCTGAAATGAAAAAAAAGAAAACAGATTGCACCGGACATAACAGATACGAGGGGGGCCAGAGAGCAAGTTAGAGATAGGAGAAGTGGTTAACCAGGTTTATGGGAACAACGAGCGGGATCGCTACGTGGATGGAAACCAGGTTAAGGGTGAAGTTATAATCCCCGAATATCGTAATGAGGGAATATAGCTTCGCTGCTTATAGCGAAAATACTTGTTAACGCGTGCACAAAATTCCCAACCGTTCATAGAATTTTCCAGTTTGGTCTAGTTACGATCCCTATCGTGATTAACACTTTAATCATCACGTCACTCCCATGCAAGTGACATGTCTTCGAGTTTGAAGCCAACAATTATGACATGCATAAGTCGCTTTCCCTCGAATGGTCGTAAAAATGTCCTAAGTTAGCGAAAAGTCGTCAACTCGAGTGGAATCCAGGTTGAAAACAAAAGTTAGTACAGAGAAAACACATTTCAATATGACAAAGAGTTAGAATAATAGAATTCTCCAGGAATAATAGAATTCTCCAGGACCATATAGTTATGATCTTTATCTTGATTCATATCTTGATCATCGTGTCACTCCCAAACAAGCAATACACTTAATTCTGACGGAAGTCTCTGTCCCCTAATGGTTGCCGCAAAAATGTCCCCAACTAGCTAAATCCCTGATCTCTAGTGCAATCCGAGTAAACCCACAAAACCAGTTCCCATGGATTATAATTGTTCATCGTACTGAGGCGATCATCATCCCCTAACCAGCCCACTATGATCAATAACAGAATATTCCAGGTCACTCTAGATACGATCCCTATCTTGCTTCCCACCTTGAACGTCATATCACTCCCACAAAAGTGACGTTTCTTCTGATCAGAAGCTAACAATTAACAAGTAAATTGCTTTCCCCAATAGCTGCCACCAAACATGTCCCCAACTAGCATCGTGAATTCGACTCCAGTCCAAGTTGCGCACAAGACTAGACCCACAAAACTAATTTCTACAACATTTCAATTGTTCAAGAAAACACGACGCATTCGATTGATCCCGTGGTTTGAACATCATCCCCGAGACATCGGCTGACCGGCTCGGTATGATCAATAATTAATGGGGCAATAATGCGAGGTGCGAGGCGAGCCGAATTTAGCGCTGCGCCGGCCATAAATTTGTGAACTACTCCGACAGGCCTGTGTGGACATCCGGTTCAGGTGCGGGGACAAGGATGGGCCATTCGAGGAGCACTCGAGCCACTCCATCAGCTCCTTCTCGAGTAGGCTTTCGGCATCAAAGCGGCTCGCCGCTCAAACATGCCGGTAATGGTTCAGACTCGCTCGAGTACCGGTGGCTCTGGGAATCCCCTTGTCCTTCGCGTACAGCTTTCAAACAGAACCCTTCGCCTCTCCGTGACCCTACCCTCTCACCCCCTGTCACGTTTCGACCGTCTTCTTTCTCTATCCATCCCCATGGCTTCCTGCGGTGGATGGGCGGCAAAGGGGACCCAAGGCTATGGATTAACTTGGACTTTCTCGTGTATACTGTTGCTCAGAGATGTGTCCCTGCCCATCCCATTCGTTGAACATACTTTATAATATGTGTTTAATCAATGGTGGAGATAGAAGTTACATGTGGTGTACGGTTGATCTGCACTAAGATCCTGATTAAGGTTAGTTTTACACTTTGGACATGCAACATGGATGTCTTATCCACACTGAAAGTTGTGAAGATTCTTTTCATCTAGATTTCATCTAAAATTACCAGTAATTGAACCAGTAACCACCTGGATGTATCGTTAATCGACACCGAATTTTATGAATTTATTACAGACTTGATTATTTAAAATTTGGGCGCGAAATTTTGCTTGTACCATAAGACTTACTAAACACAATAAGAATCCCAATACTTTTGTGATGTTTATTTTGAAAACAAAAACAACTAACCCATAGAACAGCTTTTACGTTATATAATTATAAGACTACCAAGCCATAGAAAATTAAATATAAAATTAAAACTAACTACAGAAAATTAAAAATAATATTGTTTGTACTACTAATTATTAAGTAAGCCATTAGAAAATATTGTAAAACAACAAGGAATAAAACATATCCAATAGGAATAAAGCTGCTTTCTTTTTTTAAATTAAAATCATCAAACTAAATTTACTTCATTTCAGATCTTCGAGAATTGATATCTTTTCGCATAACTTGGCCCAATTGAAAGAATCTTACTAAAACGAAAATTACAAAGTTAATTCGTTAATCTTTATATTTATTTATTTCGTAGTCGATGTCTAGCCTTAGCAGTTCGTTGTGTGTGCAAATGGAGGAACAGAGGGATGATTTAACACAAAGGATAAGAATAAACTACCTTCGGTGTTCACAAGGTCTTTTTCCTTATTCTAATTATTTATTTAGCGACACGCGCGCGATAATTGAAATAATGACGGCAAATTATCCGAGCGATCGATACGAACGAATTGACCACGGACCTTCTTTATAAAGTAACAAATACAACAAACGACTGAACAACCGGTCACGATTAATTACCACGGATAATATATACATGTATATATCGTTTCGCGGTGGAAAGTCGATCACTGACAGCGAACACAGAAGCCCCATCGTCGCTTAATTGGAAATAAAATTTTAATCCGGGGAAAGGATCGCATTGATTCCCCGCGTAAACTGTCCCGTAATTTCCATTTTTATTTGACCCGGTCTACATGCATATCTGCACGCAAATCGAATGCCCGGTCAAATTCGTGGAAAAAAGAGAACAAAAACGTCTGCCGTCGACGTTTTCGTTTCTCGCTGAGTGAAACAGAAATCTGTATAAAATCGAGATGTTCCTCGAAGTCGAATGAAACACCATATGAATTTAAATTCTACTTCGTTGTAAATGTAATTCTACTTTACTTTTTAAAAAAGTAAAGATTTTCGAGATTGATTAAGCATTTAAACACAATGAAAAATTTTCTTTGACTTGGTAACTGCTCAAATTAATTATAGTAGTCACATTATAAAAGCCAAAACAACTCGTAAACATTTCAATGCTGTTAACACAATCACGTGTAATATTATGCACCTTTTATTTAATTCTGTTTTCATTTGTGATTCAACCTGTTAATATTTCATTTTAAAAATTGATTTACGTAATATCCACAGTAAAATCCTTGTCAATCATATACAAGTGACGCGACAGTGAATATATCAAGCAATCGTATCATCGGTGCGAATAATTTCCTCTCACCGTTCTGTTATCACCAAAACTACCAGCGTAGAATGTATACTAAATTAAATTAATAACGTACATAACATATAATACAGTCTAGCCTAATATAATATAAAATGCATAGTAAATTAAACGTCATAATAATTCCGTAAAAAGTATTACACCTTTACTAATGCATAATAATGTAAAAGAAAATAAGAAATCTACAATCCGTCATTTTGACGGGTCTGGTAGGTTTAGTGTCAATTCATCGGTGTTTCCCTAAAGAGTAATTCGGCTCGTCAAAAGTACTTCTGCAACTGTACGCCTCGAAAATGGCTCCTTACTTTTTCCTCGGGACTAACCTGGTGAAAGTTAACGGCCGGCATGATTAAGAGCGAAATTTCGTGCGAACTTTCTGTACCGGTTGGATAATCTGAATCAATTTCGTGCATAAAATTGGACGGATGATGTATTGCACGTAAGAAGGTAAGAGTGAAAGAGCGAAAAAAAGCGGAAGAACACGAGGAAAATAGTCGTGCAAGGTAACCACAGTACGATTATTCCGTGCCACGTTTCTCTGATATTTGCCCTTTGTACTACTGTTAATGGTTAGCGACTTCGAATTGGCTCGCGCTACCGGGCACCGCTAATGGCTCTGATATTTATTGACTTGTACTACTGGGGAATATTAACACTGTCTGCGACTAACGATCCATACGGTTAGAAAACTCGTGGAGCAATATTTATTCGTGTCGAGCGAAATGTACCTGGACGGTTGTGATTGATCTGTTTGCCATCGGAATTATTGACTCGTTCTACTGAAAATTGGTGGCGTCGACTCGTACTACTAGAAGTTTATGTTACGATTGATACCGATAATTCGTGGACAATTTTCATGTTGCAAAGCGACACTCTTCCCGATCTGGACGTATGGAATCCAACTGTGCACTTGCACGAAGAAGTCTGATATGGATATTATACAACGCTTCCAGGACAAATTTTTGCGAGAAATGCAACGTCACATAAATGTCGTTATTTTTGTCATCAGATATTTACAAAGAATAATAATAATTAAACAGATTCTACCTCTGAAGGATTACCAAAGATACCTTCTCGCACGACTCACTAATATCGACCACATTCGCTAATTGACCCAGTTGGGTCAGTCGCAAATTTAAGAAACAAGCTATACAAAAAATCTTCGCTTCGTAATACCTGCCGTATCGATAAGTGAATCTCTACATTATCTTTTATTACTGAAAATGGTATGGTGCTCGTACTACGTTGACTTGCACTACTGAGAACGGTGTGATTCCTGTACTATATTGACTTGTACTACTGAAAACGAAGATCAACGAAGCACAATAAACAACTTAGCCACCTCCACCGAATACTCTTGTAAATTGACATAAAAATCGAGTACTGATATTTTAGAAATACTCCATACCGGACAATTCTTCCTTCCTCCAAATAAGTAATTATACCTCATCCCCAAACCCCAACCACAAAATCGATTAACACCACAGCCACGGGATTCCCCTCTATTTTTTTCGTGTGAGAAGAAGGGTATCCAGGCGTGATATACAGACTTCCACCAGCGCGGACAACGAGCATTCAGGATTTATCATTCCGGCTGGCGCGCGCGCGTGTGTCCGCGAGTTCATTCGTCAGCGAGAGAGTTACACACCTAGCCAGCGCGTCGAGGCTGATACATCTGAAAAAAAAAAAACGCTACTGTATGGATGTGGGAGGAACCGGGCGAAAGAAGAGAGTACGGCGACGAGCAGAACGACGAAAATGGATGCAGCTGCGGGCCCGCAAGCACGGCCGCTGATTACGGCACGTCGAGCCTCGCACCTGCTCGCTCGCTCGCGTGTGGCCAGCACGGAGAGAGGATTTCGGCTGCGTCGTCGTTGAATTATGTGCTCGATTAACCTCGAATCGATTTCAGGCACGGCGTTGATGCGGCATCGAAACGACAAGAGAAAATAACGATTCTCCGCTTGGAAACTGCGGACTAGTCCCTGTTCCTTTTGGATACACGCGCGTGTGTGAACACCCTTGAACCGGAAGTATCGGTGTACTGGATAGATAGTTTGTTCTTTCTGCATCAGGATCCATTCTTAACCCTTTAGTACCGAGGTGGAGTCACAGAAGAGAAGATACCGAGATGTTAAAGTACCTTTTTATCTACAGAGTGTCTAAGGTAGCACAATCGGGTAGGTGTTGATTTTATAAGGAAGGAGTCGAAGCTGAAGAGTAAATTAACGACAAGAATATGTAAGTAAAAATATCGGTTCCTGTTTAAAAATTTTACTACGACCTTCACATGCTGGTTCAAGGTTATTGCAAGGTCAAGGAGACAAGAGTATGTCCCTCTTGATGTCATACGATTTTTCGCGGAAATATGTTTTTGTATCATTCATATTTTTCGAGATGTTAGAGAGTCCTCAGATAAACTAGTCGTACACGTAACGCATCTCGGTGAGGGAAATTAAAGAAGACATCTAAACGACAGAATTAGAATCGAGCCTCGTCGAACAGAGGAAATTCTTGTTGGAGGCGACCTTATCACACTCTTGACTCTAATTAAAATTGTAACGGCCGCGAATAACCGGGACTGCGTGACATTCTTTCGCGGCCCGTTGCCCGTCCCGTCGAGAATTGGGGTCGTACACGTATACGAGAGGAGGACCGAAGTTGGAGGATGAGCAGGCCGGAGCGATAGTTAATTGGGTCATCGTGGCGTCCCGTTTAACTAATGTTTAATTCGTCTCGTTACTAAGCCGACCCAAGTGATTAATTTCGATTAACCGCGCCGCCAGTCTGGCCCCGTTAAGCCACCTAGACTTATCGCTATTCGGTAATTATATTTCGGAATTATGATAGTTTCTTGTCGAGAACGGGGCGGTAGCTTAGCAGCTTCGCGACCGACGACGAGGTTTTTGTTCACAGAGCATCGTGAATGAAGCCTGCGCGTACTATTATACGATGTGTATATACTCGTTGACAAAAATTGAAAACACGATATTCTCTGTGAGCGTTGGAAATAAATTGAGAGTAAGTAGTATAGGTCGTTGAAAGTCAGACAGAACCTAAACTAAAAAATCATTGCTATTCTAAGTGAATCTAAGTATTTCTTGTGATTATTTCTCTATTATTTATGATCGAAATCACACAAATTTCTCTCTAAAAAGAATACAGAACACTTTTCCTTAACAGACAATTGAAAAGGCATTAAAGAATCTCGTAAAACTTTCTGAGACATTTAGAAAAATATTCGACAAATTTAATTCGACAATCTTTCAGTTTCATTCAAGTAAGAAAAATCGGCACCCAGATACGAGTTCTCGTGGCAAAGCGGAAACATTTTCAGCCTGTCATAAATTTGTTTTTTTTTATGCACCAAGCTGAGCCTCTGTTTAGCTTCTGTTTTGATTGGTTCCAGACGGTATCCCTCCAGCCCCTCCCAGTAGTGGAAATAACGCCGTTATTTATGTCGCAATCATCGAAGGATTACTGTACAAATAAAGTATTAGAAAAAAAAATCATGGCCGTAGTTTTAACGTTCGGAAAATAGAACGAAAACTGAATTAAATCGATTCTCAACGAATAAAAATCGAAATACAAGCGACAATCCTGATCAATTAAAAGCGACACCTAACCGATTATCATTCGAAACGAGGATTCATCGCTTTAATTTAAAATTGAATGTCTCTGAATCTTTGACGTGAACTTTTACGTGTGTTAGGGGTATCGTGTCGCGTGAAACGTTCACATCGAATCGGGGAACACACCGTCGAATTCCACCACAAATAGAATCGTTAATCCGGCCCACCTTGTTTTTTCGTTCATGTTCCGTTCCGTCGATGCCGGTCAGAGTTCCCGGTGGAGGCTTGAGAGAACAAAATTCCAGTGTGAAAGGTAATGGAATTTCGTCCCGTTGACTAAGTGGATGCAAAATCAGTTTTTCAGTTTCGCAAGTGAATTCTACCGGGGGCACACCGCCAGACCGGGACGGTATTAAATTTCCCAGCCAGGTACAAATTCTCCCGAAAATTCGTTGTACAATCCTTGAAACGATGAAGTCTGCGTACGCTTCGTGTATAACTGTGACAATTGTGCTCGTGTTTCTCTCTCTTTTTTATTTTGGAACGAAGTTGTATTTTCGTTCCTCGAACGCATTTTTACTGTTGTGGCAAACAATATTTTTTATTGACTAATTGGAAAAATTATATTCTTGTATCTGAATGTTATTCCTCGTTTCTTTTTCTCTTAGTTTGGAGTGATTTGTATTATATGGAAGATTTACTATATTATACAGGGTGTTCTACGATAAGTGCCGTTTGATATAACTACCGAACAGTAAGTGATAGGACAAAACTGTAACGAGATTTTTGTCATTTTTTATGTAGAATGTCACTGTGAAATCAAAATATTTTTTCTTTAATTTTTCAAGGTCATACTAAAGTCATCTCGTGTTTTTTAAGCTCGCTAACTGCATTTGTTTACTATATACAGTAGACCCCTATTTTGTCACTTTAGTGATTCGTTTTAATGATTTAAATAGTCTGAAAATGACTATTGGTTCTTGATTTTATGAACAAAAATTTGTACAAGATATCAAAAAGATGCAATGAACGGGTTAAACGAAATACTATATTTTTGTCAAGGTCATTTCAAAGATATTCGTTGAATTTGTTTTTTTTCTGTACTTCCGGATTACCAAAGACAAAAGTGTGCATCAAATTGGTAAGTGAATATTGCAGTGAGTTATCTCACTTTAAATCTAACACCCAGAAAAAGATATAAATTTACGGGGATGACCAAATAGGTTCTCAAAAAAAGTGTTCGAATTTCTTCGAAGATTCACTCACCTCCGCGGGAAAAGCGTAGTTGTTGATACGGTGCTCCGAGCCATGGTCGTCCTCCTGACCGTAGTGAATGTAGATCTCCTCGAATTGGTAGTGATAGGCCAACGGGCCACCCGTTATATTCACTCGAACCTTCGCGTCACGGTCCGCTCTGAATACCAGAACATGACCGGTGTTCTGTAAACTTCCGGAAACCTGGGAACGGAAATTGATTGGGCGGTCTTTAAAATATATTTAAAATACGGGAACCGTGGAAATCCCGGTCGAATTCGCCCGGTTTTTCTGTGGACACAGCGTATCCCAGAAATAAACGGCGTAACACGTATACAGTAAGATCGTTGGATAATTGTTTAATGACTCAATGTTTTACTAATGCTAATCGATATATCGTAGAATATATAAAGTCAATGTTATTTGAAGTGAAGAAGCGCCGAAACGTAAGTAGTAGTGGAGTGTCAGTAGTCAGACGTATACTGTAATAATAGGCTGAGGATATTCATGCAAATATAGAATTTTACGGATTAATTTATAGACACTAAAATAAATTCTCCTCCTTTATTTAAATTGTGTTGATCTTCGCAAAATCAATGAATAAATTGATCCAAGCTAACAGATCGATATCGAATATTACAATTTCAGAAAATTCAATAATAATAAAACGAACTTTCGCAATTACCGTAAAAATTGGAAGCTTCTGTCATGTGCCAAGAAATAATTTCAGTATTAAGTATTGAAGACGATATGGAAATTGGAACTAAATTAAGTTCAAAGTTACTTAATTCGCAGTTCAAAATCGTCTTTACAATTTACAAGAATCGATCGATTTCCCATTTTGAATGATAAAGTAGCAAATACACGCATTTACGTTCGAAGACATTTTCTCCGTAAATATTATGAGCAATAATTATCTAGTATTGCGTGGAATATCTCATACAACTTTTCCTCCCACTTTATTTGTTTTGTTTCAGCCGGCCTCGGTGTGTTCGGTAAATAAAACCAGCGGTAGAGATGACGAGACCAGGGGCGAAACGATACGCAGAAAAGGAAACACGATGCGCGCGAGCGGTGCATAATTAAAATGGCGTAACTCTATTAAGTTGCGCACGAAACGCAATTATCCCGTATTACGCGTCCACGGGCAAATCGTTTTCATTTAAAATCACCGTTATTCCACCGGTAAAATTTCAATCCACAGCCGTCCATTAAATTACAGTGTCCCGGTATAAAAGTCTGATGGTTGATTAAAACTAATGGATAATTAAACTACCTTCGGCGGACTCTCTCCTCGATCGATCGATTCCCAGGGACTTTCTCGGGTAAGTTAATAGTCATGTCTTCGCTGATTTCATCGAGAATTTCTGAAACGATCGGAAATAATGGATTCTCGAATTGTTTCCGTCTCGAATGCGTTAATTAATTTTGTAACGAATGTATACAACAAATATCATGTGAAATAATTATCCGATGATTCGTGCATCAATATCGCTACAAAAACAAATGTATTTATAGCATATATTTGTCTATATAACGCGATAATATCGGTATTTTCATCAAATTTCACGGAATGCTTATATTACTTCGAATTCATGGAGAATTTATCATAAAGAAAATAAAATTCTATTTGATGTTCATTCTACTAATATTGTCTGTTGACATAAAAATTTACATAAAATTCTACCGATCATTGCATCAACTCCACAATATAATTACATTTAATTTTTTAGTACTAAATGTAACCATTTCAGTTGGGATACAACGTAAAGAAGTATCTCAGAATATGGTGGCCACCGTGTTTATATTCTTTAAATTATAATACAGAGAATGAAACCGTGCTTAATGATCTCTAGATTCGTGATTTACAAATATTTGGCTGATTTTTTTTCGTTTGGAATCATGAAATTACAGTTTACAATATCCAATTTATACGAAACAGGACAATTTGACACTAGACCTACCAAACTAGTCAAAATGGCAGTTTGTATAGTTCCCATTTTACGATTACGGAGATTACAGTAGTGCTTTTGGGGGAATCTAGGTTGACTTTTAATTTACTATACATTTTATATTATACTATATTATGCTAAATTCTATCTACTATTTATTATTTATATTATTATATTATATAATTTAATTTAGTATACATTCAGTGCTGGTTATTCCGATGCTAATAGCAGTGTTTACGATTGAGTGTTCAACAATATTAAATTAACCCTCATCCGTTCCTTGTGTCAATTCGATACATTTCTCTACTAAGTTATTCTGTCATGTGAAATGTATATACATATATCTGAGGCGTCGCAATTTTTATTTAAAAAAAAATTTGCAAATGAAACTATTTATCTCTTCATTATATTAATTTTTTACCATTGTGTTAAATTTGACACCGAGAGACAAATTAAATTGGAAAAATTGAACATAACCAATTAAATTGGTTAAAATGAACACGCTATAAAAAAAACGGTCCCGCGATTAAGTTCAAGAAGTTGTTTCCTCCCTTACGTGAATACAGTCGCCGTAAAAAGTTCATCCTAAGAAAGTTTGTAAAACGGTCTTATGAGAGTGTCGGGCGGTCACGGGCTGCGTACAAAGCGTTAATTTCGAGTTCAGGAGATGAGCCCGCGCGCACGGTCAAGGGCTTTACGAAATTTCACCACATTCCTAAATTATCTCCCCTGTGACCTCACCTTGGATTCTGCGTTCCCCGTCTTTCGACCTTCCCTTCCCCTCCCTCCGACGCTAATATTCCCTTTGCGAAGCCTTTAATTAGTACACCGCCGAAACGTAATAGATGGAATCGTCGAACTCGATGAAACTTTCTGTAGCGACTTGTTGTCATTTTGCGGCTGTTGGAATTATTAATATCTAAAGGATGTTACAGGGGACAGTTTCAAGGATGACATTAACCGAATAGTTGGGATAGTTCAGTTCATTTGTTGTTAATTATATTAGTTGCATAAGTGCTTTGCGAAGTTTGATAGTTTGAAGCTGTTGGTAGTGCCTCATTATAAGGATTACAATTAGGTCTGACGATTAGATTATAGAGAGCAGTGAACATTACTCGAATAGATTAAATATGGTTAAAATTGGTACCATGTTTTTGGATATTTCGAATACATTCAATTTCCGTAGAATAGAATTGAATACGTTCAGATGCTCGAAGTGCTGCTCGGATATTTCAAATGCTTGGACGATTCCACCAGAGTCGAGAAGAATTCAATTTGGAACAAAATTAATAACCGAATAAATAATTTAATAAACTCCGTAACTTATACTGATTATACAAATTTCAATAATTGCATCACCACCCACAGGAACTAATCAATTTCTCAAGTACGTAATCAGATGTTATTTAATAACCCTAACATTACTGTTTTCTATCAGCATTTTTTATAATAACTAAATAACAGCGTCGTCACTCGAAAATTCGGACTTTTATCGGGGCGGTAACTCAAATTCGAGCCGTAAACCCCGAATTATCAGTCCTTGGTTGGACAAACGATCGGGGGCGACCCGCGGAAACGGAAGGCAACTGCGACTGCTGTTGTGATTTCCCGTGCTCGTTACCCAGGCGTAGGAGGCATGACGATTTCACGGGGACGTGCCGCGAATCCGAAGAATCGACGAATCGGAATCCTTTCGAGGGCGAACGGAGGGCGGGGATTTGAAACGAAACGCGTGAATATGAAAATTGCACGCGTCAGTGTAAGGAAGATGTATCGTCGGGAGCGCGAGGGGAATTTACTCGTCGACGATCGCCAAGAAATATCCGTCTTGAACGTCTTTACGTTATGACGTTCGGCTAACTTTCTAAGGTGATCAGCTGTTTTCGTCAAGAATTAAGGAAATATGATTTTTAATAAGTGCTTAAAGGAAAATTTGATAACTTTGAATATCTAAAAAGTATTTTTTATGATATTTTACCTTATTCACATTTATTTTGTAATTTTGCATCAGCTGCAATAGCAATTAATTAATATAAAATATAATTTTCCAATAAATACCTCCATCTCCCTCTTCATCACGGTATTACTATTGGCTGGTATGCACTGTCATTATTAGGCTGCCGCTATTAAGTTGTCACTATTACGTTGTCACTATTACGCTGTCACTATTACGCTGTCACTATTACACTACTGTTATTATTAGGGGAGAACAGGGTTGGAAGTAATAGGGGTAGGTTGTCACAGAGCTTATAACTTTTTAAATGAAAGAGACAGCGCTGCGATAACAAATAATCAATAAATTATGATGATTAATTGATCTCATTAAGAAGATAATGTTATGTTGTGCTAATTACAAAACGACAATTTATGTTATGTCGAATATGTATTAATGAAGAAATAATGTCGTGTTGATCGAATTAAAGAAAAATTTGGTAACAAACCATTCAATTTCTATTATAACCATATTTTTATATCTACAATAGTTTTAAAGATATATGGAAACACCTATCTACCTTCAAGGGATGTTTTGAACTGAAATTGGGCCAAAAACAAAAATTGCGCCATACTTCTCTCGAGGTCCCCTACAAACCTGCAAAGTTAAAAAAAAAATCGGAATTTTCGGGTTAACGAACTTCCCTTGTGAGCCCAATAAATGAATAAAATTCGCAGTCCAGATTCCCGTCGTTTGTCCACAAAACTATCATTTCATCGAATCACTGCTGAATCGTGAAGTCCCCGCGCACGAAATCAATCGCCAGCAAGAGAAAAAGTCGTCGGAAAATATCGTTCCCAAGACGATCATTCCCAACGGCCGCAGATAATTCGAACGCGGCGCAACCTCGAAGAACGCGCTCTCGGTAACGGCAACGAACGTGTTTCGGGCGCAACGAGCAAGAAATGGCGTGAACTCGTCCTTCCCCTCCCCCCACCCCCACGGTGGATAATTGATTAGGCATTTAATTGGACGGAATAGCAAGGCCAGACACTGTGCACCGTGTCGCTGGCGGCGAGAGAGTGCAAGACGAGGCCCGGGAAGTCCATTTTCTTGTACGTCGCGGGTAGCTGAATTATGGCGTCATCAGTTAGAAATAATGAGGTAACCTCGGGGAGGTACCAGCCGCGGACGACGCGTCGGCAAAAGTCGCCGGGGAGATAACTTATTATTTTGCAATAGATTTTCTTCTCTAGGTTCCTCCACTCTCCCATCCACCACACACACATAAAACTGGTCGCCCTTTATCCACCTCTACTACCCGGCTGTCTATTATGGGGTTGCTTGAAAAAGGAGTCTCTTGGAAAGAATTTAATATTTTTCTTTTTTGCATTTTTCTAAATGGAAATAAAATGGCGTTCAAGGTCACGCACTGATGAATGAACAGTTGGGAAATTTTGTAACTATTAAAGTCAAGTTTTAAATGATTGTAATATTTAACGAGACAATTAGACTTCTTAATATGTATATCTCTCTTTAGGATACATAGATTTCAATTTGAAAAATTGGAAATATTTCATTGGTTATAAAGGCGGAATTTTATGTCACCTGATATGTCTTATGATTTATACCAAAAAGTCGTGTGTTCTTTTTTTTGTGTTCGTTTGGGGTCATAGGCGCACTTCTGGATGAGATTGTATAGTGGACAGACGTGTGTGATAGTAACTTTTGTTTCGTTTTCAATTATAAGTTCGTTTTCTGATTTGGCGAGTATTTTACAAGACATTTGATTTAGTAAACTGTATTATATTAGTAGTATGAGTGTTCCTTTATTCTTTTCCCAGCACGAAGAATTGCCACAGTGATTAATTAAATTGAAAAGAAAAAATACAAATTCACCACTGATTGGAAAATATTTGAAATATTGAAACAAGAAATTGAAAAAAATCAACATCTAATCATTTGCTTATTTTAATAACTTAACACTACACCTATCAAACTCTTCAAAAAAACTAGAATTAGAACGGCAAAAGCAGTCATTTGATGGATCGTGGTAGGTTTAGTGTTAATTTACTCGTTTTTATATATAATGTTCATTCACTAGACACATCACCCTATTTTCCTTTGTTTTTTTCACCAACAGAAATGTTGAGAAATCGACATACGACCATAGAATATACATATAAAGGAAAAATCGCTGAACGAACTGAAACCTATACCGAAAAGTGTGTTGCAGAAGTGTTCTGAGAATTGGAAAGAAAACCCGTTGGCATAAGTGTGTTATATCCGAGAGGACTATTCCCAAAGAGACATCAATATTACCGCATGAATAAATATTTTTGGAAATAAATAAAAATTCTACAACCTCTCCATCGAATCTCACACTTAAAAGAATAATCTCAATATCTTTCCATTCGACCAAATATTTTTCTTCTCTCTATTAATTCTCAGACCCGGTGTCTTATATATCTGTTCAGTGGTTTATTTACTCCGACCGCTAGACTGCACCCTGTCTTCGAGGGGAGCAGGGAGTCGAAACAGTTTTCCATTTCGTGACGTTTCCGCTGGTAAATTTCGAAGGAGCTCCAATACCGTGTCCCCGCCTGGTCTGAGATATTGGCCCAACGGCAGAAAATTCCCGGAGCATTTTTCTGATAAACGGCCACCCTCTCCCATCTGTTCATTCTCTTTTTCATCCGGACGACGTCGAATTCCGGCGTCTAAAGAGCACCGGATTATTCCTGTTTCACGTTCAACTTCGCTGCTCGTATCTTTTCCTGGTGCTCCCGCGGCGCGCACCACGGGCACTCCTTTTACCGGTGTTTTTCCAGCCGGGGTCGGAAGGGAGAAAAGGCAAGAATTAAGCGTTGTTGCACTTGTTCGGAGTTTCGAGGAGATTACGCGAGCGCGGCCCCCCCCCCCTCGCAAACGTTGCCTGTGTAATTTGTACCCTCGTTGGGACTCGTTACGCCTCTATAAAGTAAAAATCCAGGGGAAAACCATTTCATGGTTAAACACGATGGAGATGATACTGAATAACGGAATTTTTTTTTTTGTTATCGTCGTTTATAAAATCGGGGTTTTGGAAAATTTGCTAACTACACATTGGAAGATTTTGTTAGGTTTGTTGTGTTTAAGATTGATTCGGTTGTGGGTAAATGATATCGGTGTACGTAGACCATAATTATTAGTATATTTAGTTATTGGTTATCGTCGTTTATAAAATCGGGGTTTTGGAAAATTTGCTAACTACACATTGGAAGATTTTATTAGGTTTGTCGTGTTTAAAATTAATTGTGTTGTGGGTAAATGATATCAGTGAACGTAATTTATAGACCATATAATTCAAGAAGCTAATGATATTGGGAAATGTGATATACAAGGGGTTTTTAACTTGACGAGGTAAACATTGTTCGACGAGGAGACTTTTCAATATGGTTTGGTTTCTTGGCCAGCATGAAAATATATGAGAAGTTCCTTGTACTGATATATAAGTTCTTTCATTATTTGTTCATTTACAACACGTGTTTTGTTATTAATATTGTTCTATATGTTTATGTGGTTGGCGAGATAAATGGTATAATCTGTATACACCTGATAATTCACAAAACATTATCAACAGTATAAACACCATTAATACGTTGACTGTCACAGTGGAAAAGGCTGTACGTAGCCAGACACACTTTATTACGTTTCTTAAGTCATAAATCTTCGACAATGTATGCGTTTAGTTAATAGGGGCTGTTAGTCTTATTTTAAATTATATTACGATATCAATTTTATGCAAAATTTGTAACGGTATTTAAATAATCTCTTTGTAATTTACGTGTCACCCATATTTAGTTGACGTGGCAGTCAAAGTATTAATACGTATATGGATTCCACGGTTCATAAAAATGTTAAGTAAATTCTTTCGAATTTCTGTTCAAGATTTACATACTCCAACACGGATCCAACACGTATACTGGTAAATTGCAGGATTATTTTAATATTACAAAACTTTGTATCACTTGACAAATTAATTGCACCATCCAAGACTAAGCTACTACAATTGAACCCTATAGGTATAGTATATCAAAGAATTGTTTCAACATTATAAATTTATATACTATTTGACAAATTAATTTCACCATTCAAAACTAACCTACTACGACAGGATCCAATAGGTATAGTATATTACAGAATTATTTCAACATTATAAATTATTTTACCACTTGACCAACTGATTTCACATTCAAAATCAACCAATATAAGGCTGAAATACGGAGCTATCAAATTACAGGATACATACTTTCAAACCAGAAGAAGTGGAACACCCTCAAGTAGAATAACCCGTCACGTCAGACGTATTCCACGCGTGTTTCACCTGTATTTTCAACAATTAACCATCTGAAGACTGTCAGAGTTTTTCATAACTTCTTATATTTTTTATATATTTGTTATAGTATTATACTACGAAAAATAAGCGACCCCTCAGGAGCCTAAACATATGCCCTCCATCGTCTAAAGGTTAATAATTCGGAAACGAAGCCTCAAGCTCAATTTCATCATTCTCGATTTTCGTCTTTTCGAAAATATCCCACATTTTCATGACCACCCAGTAGAATAAAATCCTCTTCTCCAGCGGAACTCTACTAATAACTCCCCACCGTCAAGCAAAAGGCTCCAAAGACTCAACGAACCCGCCGATACATAACTCATTATTTCATCTCGGAGTTTCTGGAATCCCAGGTTCGCCCTCCCCGTCTCGACCCAGCCAGGAGAAGATTCTGCTCTTTTCGGCGAGGCTCAAAGTTCAGCCTCGAGGGTGGATCCTGTCCCCCATCCCTCTGTCGAGGGAAGTCGTTCCCGAACAATCGTCATCGTTGGATCCTGGATGGCTCGTTCCACGCAGGAACCAACGTATTCACGAAGGCCAGATGCTTGCTGGTCGCAGCGCGCGTTAGCGGTCGTCTCGCGAACGGATCCTCCTCGAACCAAGTTCATCGGCGCGGCGGTGATTAATGCGACTGGCAAGTTTCTTTTCGGAGACAGCACCCCCTTCTAGAACTTTCCAGCGATCAAAGGAAAGTTTCGTGGAACGATCGACGGGACGAGGAAGAATTCCTGCTCGCTTTGCTGGGTCGCAATTGGGCTAGACTTGGGATGAAAAGAATCGGATGTGACGTTGGGACTGTTTGTCCTACGCAAGAATGGGGATCAGGGAGGATTTTGAACGACAGCTGTTTATCGGGGGAGAATGTTTCTGGGGGTACAAGTGATGAACGAATGGGACCCTCCTGGTAGTACTGTCATGAATGATGCATGCTTTTTTTTTTTTTTAGTTTAAATTGAAAGGGAGAGTGATTGATCGTGGCTGGGATGGAATGTTTGAGTGGAGTGTGGATTGTTGTGATAATTGTTTTGAGTAGTTTGATTAATTCATTTTTAGTAATTTGGTAGTTTGAATTATTTTTAATGATCAGGATTTTATAGGAATTTCTTTAATATTATTTCAAGGGTTTTACTATCCAGGCTTTTGTAGTGTTACGGGTTGGCTGTAGATAGTCATGGGGTTTATGGATGTTGGTGACCAAGGAGGAATTTTTCATATTATTAGGTTTTGATCAGGTTCTAAATAAACTGGAAACCTTGTTAATTCTTATTATACATTTTACTGTAGTGAGATTTAGGTAATCGTAGGTGCTCTAAACGCATAACGTCCCATGTCAAGTTACAGGAGCATATATGGAGTGTACTACCACTTATAAGTAACTAAATTAGAATAGTCAAGAATCTACATTTAATGGTGATGAAAACTACTTGAATTGAACGAAGTAACTTTACTTTAGCCACTTTTTCAGAACGTCAAAAGCAGTGAAAATAACAACGAAACGACATCAGGGTGATAGTTAGACTGGCTTTATGCAAAATAGCATTTCATAAAATAATTTCCAGAGACAGAATTAGAAACAGAAACTTTCGTTTCCTCTTAGGTGGGTTATCGTGTTCAGAATACAATAAAGAGTATGTTCAATTTGATGGAAGTTTTATGACATTTCGTATATACCTTTATGCTATAAATGCATAAAATCCACAGTCTAGTGATACTCCACCGAACTAACACTCCGAAACGAACAGCAGCTCGTTTATTAATTAATATTTTATTCCTCCAGAACCCATCCACCACGGACCAATTCGAACCTGTGCTCGCCCCCATAACCAAGCTCGATCCGAGTGGGAGCAACGTGTTCCGCGAGTTAACTAACAGCCATTTCTGTTTATACCACGGTCACGACGATTTACACGCAGCAGTACGGCTGTTCCTTCGAGTCCTGGGGCTTTATCGAAACGCACGGCTTCAATTACCCTCCTTCCCCTCGATGGATAAAGAATGCCCGGGGAATTTCATTGGCCGCCGTGGCACTGCGGCTTCTATTATCGGGCAAGCATTGAAGGGAATTTATGTCCAGGCTCTTGGTTAGTGTACTTATGGTGTAATTGGCTCGGATTTAACCAAGGAATCGTAAGAGATACCAGGGTGATTCCAAGGGGAGATATGTGGAAAGAAGATTACAGATATCTGGGAGCTGATGGACGACTCGCGTCTAGCGAAACTTCGCAGTTCACTCGCGAACAATGTATCGAAAGAAACCTTCTTGTAACTAAGAAGTCACTATTGTAACCGAAGTATTTGGGTAACTCTTGGTAAAGGACAGTTCTTTAGGTGAGTGGATCTTGTAAAAGGAATCCTTCCTGTAAGAATGTCTTTCGCGATTCTTTACGCTGCGACATTGTGTCAGTTTTATACAGGGTAGTCCACGCAATTGTTACAAGTTATTACTCTTTTTTCACAATTAGAAAAAAATGTTGGAGGAAAAAGATTACCTTGTGAAACACTTGTAGGAGAATATAATATGTTTTGCAAGTACAACGAAACGTGTGAATTTAAAAATTGCATTATTTTTCTAAATCAAAATGTGCATTTTTTGTACGAATATGTGTCTTTTTTTTCAACCAATGAACACTCTTTGCATTTTGCGTGAAAAACTATTGGGGTGGAATGGTCGAAAGATTAGTTCATGAAATATTGTTAATTAGTCATGTCTTATAAATTCTGTTAAAGATCTAAAAGAATAGTTTTATTTAAATATTAGTGTTTTAAATATCATAATAACAGTGAATTTGAATTCAAGTTTCAAATACACTTCGCATTACATCGCTGATAAAGTTACAAACGAGTTACAGTAAGGAAGAGGGTTCCGAGTAAGCTTGGATAAACATTCAGTAGAACGGAACTGCATATGGTCAGACGTAAGGGGGAACATCCGTGGTCGTGTATTCCACGTGAGTGGAATGGAATCGTACCATGGTCTTAAAAATGAAAAGTAAAGCTTACCAGTGTCTAGTCTAACGGAAATATAGACGATGTTGATAGAACTTTCAAACGTATTATTTAATTTGTTATCATGCCCGTTTTTAAGTAGTCGTTTAATTATATTTTAACATCAAAGATATATGTTTACAAAACGATATTAAATCTTTTAGACACGAATACCGTATTTTTAGTTTATTTAAAACGAAGCATCTTAATTTTCTATAAACATTCTAGTTGTGTAATCAAACAACTAACAATCAAATAACTATCCACAATCGGCAGAACAATTCATAGAAAAAGTATACTTTTATACGTAGTTAGTAACACTATGAAAATTGATTTTTCACTCTGAATGTTAAACGATATTCCTCTCGAAAATTCGTTTTCCATCTTTGCAGCGTAATCCGTTGTTCCTTGCGACTATATTCGAACGCGATGGCAAATTATCCGTGTATTATTAATGTGTCTAGTCTCGCGTGTCCACGGAATTAATGCCCTATTTCGAATATTAATTTCTAAGGAAGTATCGCGACGCGGGGCCAAATGGATCTAGCCTGATGCATCCCGGTAATGTAACTATTAATCTTCGTGGTATAAGCGTGCATGTAACCGACGGGACATGGACAAAACCTTGATGTCTCTAACTTGTCCCCTCATATTTCACACGACACAATTTCCATTCTTGCATCTTGGTGGGCAGTGATAACGAAGACTAGACGAAATGCACAGTCTTTTAATAAAATTAAATTGTTACATCGAAATGTCTTAAAACCTGCAAAATTATATCACAATTAAAATTCATGTGTGCCATAGAAAAATTTAAGTTGAAGCATTAGGCATGCCTCGCGTCTGACCACTCACTGACTCGTTCTACTGAACATGTGTTGGAGATTACACGGATATATTCTACTCGGCTGGTGGAAGTTTGTGTACTATACTTCACTTGTAATTCTACTGACGACCCAATTGTGAACGCATTTCGGGCTTAAGTACGATTTGAAGCTGCAGTCACTTGAATTCTCTGCTGTAGTCACCATCGTTACGATAAATTGGAGAACTGTTCTGGAGTTTGCAAAATTAAATGCAAACTAATATATGTATGGAATATTGTTATATTGGACTTTAATTTCCGATAAACTGATTTTGAACAGTAGTCCATACTATATAATTGCATTCCGTACAGTTTTGCTCATGTATCTGCCTAGTACATATAGCTTTTCTTCATATAGTTATATCACTGCCTTCTCTACAGACGCATTCTTATTGCTAGCCTGCAGTTTTCATACATTAATATCAAGTGCCAGCGTGAACAATATGATAAAATAAAATTCTCATCGAACATTTGATAAAATTCTCATTACCATAAGCAAATTTACAAAACATCCACAATCTACCTATTACTATGACCACAATTCTTATTCCTCCTCACATTTACCTCACATTACACTTTAATTCCTAATCTCCTAATTACCACTACAATTTCCATTCACAGGAAAATGTCTTCAGAACTCCAAGATTCCAAAATCCTACCACACAAAACATCAGAAGATTCTCTATACTTTTAATATTCACATCCCATACATTACCACTATACGATTCCCATTCACCATATGCCGACAGTCCCATGAAGACCCCAAAAGCAAAGAAGGGATGAAGGGAAACCGACACACACGGACACCCTCCTATCTAATCGTCCCTTTTCAAAACCCGCCGTGCAAAAAATTCACGCAGTTCCAGCTTCCGTGCCGCCACCAGCGACTAGAATTCTCTCGCAATTTCGAGAGGGTAGCACCCGTTTCATCTTTATGCAGAGTGTTTCGAGACGGGCGAAAAGAAACGGGCATAGTTCGAATTTGTCGGAAGTGTGGGAGGAAGGGGAGGGGGAAGGCAGGACACAAAGTGCCTTCCACGGAAATGCCCGTGAAAAGGTTTAAACGCGCACCCGGGGGATCGTTTGCTCTGCCTCTCTTTCTCCCTTCCCACTTTCTTTCCCTCTTCCACAATCCCCTATCCCTGGATACCACGGTCTTCGAGTCAATCTTTCCGGGCGCAAGTAACCGGGCGCGTTCTCATGAGGCCAGGCTCATCGGATGCGTTTTGCCCGCTTTGAAACAAGCCACGAGCCTGGGACTCTTCATTGTACGGTCTACCCTTTAGCCACCCCCTTCGGGCACAAAAGCGCCAAAGGGAAGCACCCTCGAGTGTTCTTCGCCTGGGCGCCATCCCGCTGGTTAGCCACCGGCATACGCGTTGTTTGACACAAACAATCGGTCTCGCCTGGTGGGAAACACGAGGCTCTTATTGCCCTGGATCGACGCAACTGGCCGTCTCGTGATCACTGACGCGATCGTTCGTTGAAGGATAATGTTGATCAAATGCTACTGTCAGTGGTGGAGCGCGGTGTTCTTCTTTCTTTCGGGTATAGGAATTAGGAGAGGACACGATCTTGTTACGCAGGATGGACGAAACTGAAGTTCGGATCCCAGTGTTGATATGCGGATTTGTCACCTACCTACTTACAAGGAAAGGCACGGAAGTGTCCCTCTCTGATTTTGATGAAACTTCGTGTGTCTGTTAAGCAGTCAAAAATAAGGGATACGTATTTTTTTTTTATCGGCTAAGGTGCGATTTTAAGGGGTGAAACCACCCCTCGATGTTCCGATCCGAAATTTTTTTGTTATCAATAATTTATATTTTGGACAATTTGTTAGCACCATATTATTCTACATTAAAAAACGCAAACCTCGTCCAGTAGAAGTTTTCATGGATCTCGTCTGGTTTTCGAAATAATACTTTTGGGATACTACTTCGAGGCGTGGTTTTACCCCTTAAAAAAATACGTATCCCTTATTTTTGACTGCTTAACAGACATACGAAGTTTCATCAAAATCGGAGGGGGACACTTCCGCGCCTTTCCTTGTTAGTGGTATTTAGTAGTGGGAATTATTTACTGAACGAAACTGCTGATCGACTCTGTTGTAAGTAGTAGAGCATGGTGGCCATCTTTTTGGGGCATATGGATTAGGAAAAGTAGGATTCGTATAGATTGCAGTTCCGTATAATTAGACTGCGGATTTTTATGCAAAATCACATTTTAGATGATTATTCAGAAAGACAAAAATAAAAGTAGGAATTTATTTCTTCCTTTAAATATTTTATTAGGCTCAAAAGAAAAAAGAAAACTCTTTTTCAGAAACTTAAGAACAAATACAGAAATAATTTTAAGACTACTTCAAACATTTTATAAAATATTCTTTATTTAACTAATGTGTTTCCTCACGAAAACTAACGAACTAGTAACGCTCTTTTTCTAATGCTTGGATGTCATTTAAAGAAGTTTCGTACTACCGATCTTCAAGAAATATTCCAAACATCGGCATTAAAATGATAAACTAGACTTTCACCGTACCAGAAAAATGCAGTTAGCAGTGAAGGCTACTGTCACATTCCAAATGAAGAAACCCACACAATCCAATCGCCACAAGAAATACTCCAAAAGAGAATTCAAACAATAACTTCATCACCAGATCTCAAAGATCAGAGAGCTGACCAGGTCACCCAGAAACTAACATCAGCCTCCACACGGAAGGAACCAAAAAAAAAAAAAAAGAAAAAGAAAATCCAATTCCGTTACCCCCGATTGTCCGATTCACATCCGCCCAAAATTCGTAGTCGGCGACATGGTTGGTCGCGGCCGAAGATCGCGAATGGAAAAACCGGTGGAACGTCGTCGGCCTTAACCGCGGTCAGGAAACCGCAGTGACGTCACATCTGGTCCCTGGGCTGCTTAAACATAGCCACCGGTCGGTCCGTTTTCGTCGACGGCCCTCCTCGTTCCCCGTTCGTGAAACCGTACAGGGTGGAGAAGGGTGGATGGGGGGTTGGCCCGTGAATTTATACGGCGTTTAACCCGGTTTAAACTTTGGCACTTAAATTAAACAATAGAACGAACCGCGCCACCGACTCCCAGAGTCGAACGTACGTCTTCGGTTCGGCGGAGCTTCCTCCACCCCCTCCCCCCTATTTCACATCCCTTCCACCCCTCTCGATAACTGGTACGTCCCGATTCAGAGGGAAAACGTCTGCTGGCTAACATCGTCGGACGTCAGGCGAAACGTAATTCTGCAATCGAGACTGCCGTTTCAAGGGAACCCTAATTCTCGACGGACCGTACGTTCCCGTCTGGACTTCCGGACCGTCTCGCGGTTCGTTTCGTATATGTGTCAGCAGAACACAGGGGGAACCACGGGTTCGTGATAACCGTGTCCCTTCCTTGGTTTATTGACCTTCTGGCACAGTTTCGACGGATTCTAATATGAATCTATGCCGGTTGTTACGGGTTCGAGTAATGAACGGCGGGTTAGGTGAGGTTTTATTGGCGTGAGCTTGCCGATGGTGGATTGGGAATTGGTGAACAGTACTTTGTCGAGGAAAGTTGTGTAATGTGCTGTGAATAGTAGGTTTAATAGATTGTTTGTGTAATTGGAAGGGGATGTAAAAAATGAGGACATTTTTTTGTTTGCAGTTATTAATTTACGTAGACAACCGCAGTCTAGTTAGGTAAATATTGAAATACTATTGTATTATTATAAGGTTCACTGAAATAATACCGAGTTTCAGCATTATCAGGTTGAAAATAATTGAAGCAACGTCAATCAATTTCCAAACTTCCGATCACCTGTTGTACCTTCAGAATCTCTTCAGGTTTCGAGCATGCAAACACTATGAAAATAATCATCGTTATTACCCAGTAACAATATCGTACACAATTGTGAATTTCGAAGCCATTCTCCTAGAAATAAACATGCGGATATTTTTCAAAGCCCATTATTCATCGCTAAAAAATTCTACGATAAAGTTCCGTCCCGTTGATAAATCACCCACGAGGACCTTGACGTCTCGTCCAGCGAAGCTCCAAGAAGTTCCCTGAAACTTTCTCTCGCAGATGTTCCAGAAAACCAGCGGCACCGTCTCAGACCGTATCGCCTGGGTCTTCGAGAAGTCAAGGGGTTTTATTGCAACAAACTTCGAACAGAAGCAGAAAGAGAAGTCTCGGCTGGAACGTATCGCGGCGGGGATTCTTAAACCCGCGAATGATGGAGCGGCAGGTTGAAATGAAAGTGGTCGCGGGAAGGGACGGAGGGCAACGAAGAAAAGGGTCCGTGTAAACTTACCAACGCGACAATAAAGACACGAGAAGGGGGGGGGGGGGGGAATTGTTTAACATCTGAAGTACGGGTAACGGTTTACAGGTTGCTTTGTTAACTAACGAACTTTCCCTTTTCCGTTTCAACACCTTTTAACGACTTTTAGCAGTTTTCGTGTTGAAAGTTCCGTGAATCGATCGAGTTTGTGAAGCGCTGGGATAAGGAAATTGTCGAATTAATGAGTCTATGAATGATGAAGTTTGTGGAATTAAGATGGTTTTAACGGTGAATCTACTTTGATTAATACATTTCATTTGTGGGTAATGTATAGTGTATTGTACGTAGTGATATGGGATATAATAAAGAATAGTGAGTAAGTATAGATATAAGTAAAGAATACTTTCAGAATTCTGTTGCATTGATTCGAGTGTTAACTACAAATTGGTTTGCAAACTTTGTACGTAGTAATAATAAATGGTAATGAAGAAGAATTGTTATGGTAATCATAGCAAGTTGTAGACGATATTTCGATATAAATTCTTTTCGAAACAACGACGCCATTAGTGATATACACAGTATGAAACGACGAAAAGAAACAGTATTACCTTCCCAAATTTATTATTTATATCACTTTTTTAATAGTAATTCAAGATTAATTCAATCTTGAATATCTATTTGATTTTTTCGATTTATTCCGCCGGGAGAAAAGTCTCAGAAGTAAAAAATTGTCCATTTTCATTGTATCGTATAAAATATCATCCAAAACGTAGTTCCACCATCCAGAAAAATGTCACAATTTGATGTCGAATACTTCAAGCGACACGGTCGTAGCGTCACCTTATTTAATATATGAAGTGCTACGTGAATATATGTTTTCGACTTGTGCCACTTTTCTGACAGGGTTGCGACATTATTCCCTTAATATTATTCGAATATCTATTCGATTTCCTTAAACAAAATACATACAGTCTTCGAATATGAAATAAGAATAATCCCATCAGCTTCTCAATTTAAACACATAAACCATTTTCTTTCCTCGTCAAAAATAATTTCTAGCAAAACTTCATCACACAACACCCTATATAACTGACATTAGAATTCTAAATCCCATAAACCCATCTTCATTATTCAGAGATTGTTTTCATTACCGTATAAATCTCAATTGAAATATTATTTAACATTGACTAGCGGCTCTTTAAAAAGAACTTTCGCGAAGAAGAATCTCCCGGGGCTTTCCGTTTCCCGGCGCCGCGTTTCTTTTTCTTCGCGAGACGTTCAAAGAAAGTTTTCCGGGGATGGAGGGGGTGAACAGACGCGGCGTTTCGCCGTGGCAAGCACGCGGAACAGGCGCTCTTTTGAGGCAGACCGTCCGGCGGCGGAGGCGCACGTGCGCTTTGTCCGGTTTTCGTAAAAGACGCGCGAAACGTGGCCTCAAAGGCGGAATGGGCGCCCCCCGTTTATAACCGTGGATGCGAGAACGCGGACAGAAACGGATCACGTGGCCGTCTCAGCTGATTCTCTCTCTCTCTCTTTCTCTCTTGATCACCGGCACGTGAGCGGAAGTCCCGATAGCGCGGCGGCCATCAGCGACCGGAAGTTCGCTGGCATTACACAACCTTTGGAGGAAAATTGCTAATTGTTGCGTATATGTATATAGACTGTTGTATGTGTTACGTAAGACCAGGAATAAACGTAACACTTTGTTTTTTTTTAGTCTGTAATTTTTAAATTTAACAGAATTTAAACAAAATTTTATTGTTGTATATGTTAAGGGAGATGAGGGATAAATGTAACAATTTGTTTTTCTTTTTTGAGTCAGTAATTTTTCAATTTTGTAGACATTAAAAAAAATTTTATTGTTGTATGTGTTAAGGGAAATGATGGTCAATTATAACGATTTGTTTAATTTTTGTTGAGTCTGTAACTTTTGAATTTTGCAGAAATTAAAAAAAAAGTTATTGTTGTATACATTTAGAGGAAATGAGGGAGAAATTTAACAAATTGTTTCTTTTTGTGAGTCTAACTTTTAAATTTTGTTGAATTTAAAAAAAAAATTATTGTTGTATATGTTAGGGGAGATGGGGGACAAATGTAACAATTTGTTTTCTTTCTTGTAGACAATATAATCAAACCTAAGAACTTGAAATATATTACACCATTTTCGTGAAAGACGACTTTGTTTAATATCACTCATTTGCTACTTTTCTTTCCTACCTCTAGTCTTCAAACGTGTTTGATGTATGTTTGGGAGGAAATGAAGAACATTACAGGTACAAAATAAAGTCGATAAATTATGATTAAACCCACGATGTTAATCAACAGCTTATGACCTGTAGCATTTAACGTTGGACGAACATGTAAAATGTACAAACATTAAAGGAAATACACGAAATGTTTGTAATATTAAAAATGATCTGCTGGGTGTAATGCGAAGTAGCAACCGTAAGTTAAACTGAATTATTTCATTTGACGCTGATAACATATCACCATGCAATTTAATTGAAATTCAGATGCTTCCCAATATTGCTGAAATTCTCTAGCATTTGTATATACTCACGGTAATGGAACATCAATCCGACGATCATCATATCGACGTCATAATTAAAAGCGGACTCTATACACTCGTAAAGCGTTCCAAACACGTGACATTTTATTACCATGGCGTCAAATATCGTTCAATTTTCAATATATTCGTTTTCAAGCGGAAATGTATCATCGTTCTTGAAAATCTTGATTGCATATTCTTGGTTAATTATTCCTATAAAATGTATAAAACGCTGGAGTGTTCGAAATATTTCATTTACACCCGTATGTTTGTAAATGGGTGAGAATTTAATAGCTCTTTCATTTCCGTGAAATATACCTCAAATGCTTGGAAACTTCCATAGCCCAATTAGGTACAGTAGAGTTTAATATTTTAACTGGTTCGAGAAACGTCAAGATTTTCCCCAGACATCTTAAGGAACTATTTTTATAAATACATATATTTAATAGCGAAAAGTTTTTATAATTTGAAATTCTTAACAAAGGAAATATTCGAACAAGATTTCATACTCACATAGTTACAAAATATCATTCACAATCTGCATACATATTTTTCCATTTTTTTTCAAATCGTATGTATTTAATATACAATATATGTATATTAAAACACATACAACTTTTCTCACTTTAAGGTCATATTCACAGAATTTTTATACGTAAACTTCTACCTTTGCCTACCATTCCAAGATTTGCATTTCCGTTTCCATAATATCTTGAATTATTTATTTTCTACACAGAATTAATTCACGCCGTCCTTCACTTGTCTCATTAGAATTTTTGTAAAATACCTACTTGTACTTCTACCTATTCTCCTTAACCACCTCAGACTCAATGCACATTGCAAGGTACAATACAATAATTCCAACGTTAATTCTGAAGGTATTTTATGTTTCCTTTTTCAGATCTTCTTTTTAGAAAATACAGCATGTACATTGCAATGTACAAATGCATTCCACCAAGCACGTAAAATATTTTAACGTAAAAAATTTATTAGTATTTACCAACTTTGAATATCCGAACATTCACTGGAACCAAGTATTTCTCCACATCGTGGCACAATTAGGCCTGTTTTTCACGGAACAACATTATCCGCCGCGTGTGCTTTTATCGCGTACCTTGCGTGACATAACGCGTCACGAGAGTTTTACGTCTGTTCCAGGCCGGTGGACGCGAAAGTGCAGCTACGGAAATTGTTTTATGTAAATTCGGCCGAGTGCCGTTGCGTTCTTGCTGGAATGAACGCCGATACGCTTCGACGCGAGCCTAGGAATACACAGAGACAACTAACCTATAGGATTATCCCCCGGCAGAGTCGGGGGTGGATCTGGAAATCCCTTGAAATTCGCGGAAACGCGTGATCCCGCCATTTCATTAGAAAGCTACAGAATTTTGTTCTACTATTAGAATAATTTCATATTTTTTGTAATAATAGAATTTCTATGTTCGATATCTAACGAATGAAACGATAATGAATACACGACGGATTTTATACAAATATAAAAAATATACTTTTGATTTAATGAAATTATTAAATACGCCAAACAAACTTTTGTTGGAGTCCGTGGTTTTTTGTTGTAAAATTGTCCATACAATTGGAAATTTAACGTGAATATTTAATGGAGAATAGTATAATATAGTAATATACATAACATTGAGTACAATTTAGTGTAATATAGTGTAACGTAAAATGTATTGTAAATTGAAAGACAACATAAATTCCACCAAAGGAAATATTTTAATTCAGTAATCGTGAAATAAGAAATCTACAGTCCGTCATTTTGATAGGTTTGGTAGTTCTAGTGTTAAATCATACTAAAATTTGGTAACGATATTTAAATAATCCAGCCTCTTTGCAATGCACGTGTCATTCATATTCGTGTGACGTGGCAATCAAATTGTTAATATGATAAATGGAATCCAAATTCCAGAAGCACGATTATTGCACGAAGTGTACAAGAAATTTAATTGCCTCCAGGCGTGTTCCACGCATTAATCGATCCCTGCACGAAAGAAAAACACGCTCGCAGCCGACTAAATATTTGCGAACCGGCTGCTTTTACGGAGCACGGTTATCCCGGTTCGGAAATTATCATTTCAGACTCGGCGATCGTTGTTGAACCGTCAAACAAATTGCCCGGCCCGTCTGAAGGCAGATGGAACTAAACAGTCCCAAGGATCCCAGCAAATAAACCGCAGAGTGCTTGAAAAGTGGAGCTCCTATCTTCTTCGATGAATATTCACGGGGTACGCGCTCACAGACGCGTGTCAACAATATGAAAATAATACTTTTGGATAAAATCGTCTTCGCACAGTGCGTTGTCCGTGTAAAAAAAAAAGAAAAAATATCTTTCTTCTTGGTACTAAATGACAGGCGTGTTTGTCGATAGTTGTTAGAATTGGAAACATTACAATATTTAATAAACAAATGAGGGAGCCTGAATGATTAGACGCGCTAACTCCGAGACCATAGAAATTTCACTTCAAATTCGACTTTCAACACTTTGCTTGCCATGTCACCTAAGTATAGTGACACGTCCATTGCAATGAGACTGGATTATTTAAATATCGTTACAAAATTTTTAGGTGAAATTAAGACGACGATATAATAATTTATATATTCCGTTTATTATTGCAGGTAAGTATTCTTCATTTCGATATTGGATTGTTACCTCCTATCATTTTCTTATAGTTGCATTAGTAATTTTATATGGCCCACTTTTGTTAACTTTGAACAAGCTTTACTGAAATCCTCCTCAAAAATCCATCGCGATGCTGAGTGAAAATTTTCGTAGATATATTCTACAATAGATCACTGAAGAATTAGCTACTTCCAGCTGCTCCCCAGTTTTTAGTAATTATTTTTCTAGGACAACCACGATTTGACGATTTTATTGAAACTTTTTTTTAATCAAACTTGGAGTTTCATTTCAACGATTTTGACGATGAAGATCGTCTAACGAAGACTCGACTGACAGGACAACCAATGACAAAGATTCGGAGTAAATAAATTTAAAAAAAGTCTTTATAATTTCATATAATATTTGATAATTATGTAATATTGTTAATACAGTAACATTTTGGAATACTAAAATTCTATTGATTATTTCTAAAGGAAACTCAAATTGCTTTAACCTATTGAAATTATGTATAAAGGAATCATAAAACCCTGAAATTCGATTTGTGTCTCCCAAAGCTCCTTTAATCGACAGGTGGAAAACGTTCGTTCGTAAGTTGCATCGTGGAGTTTTGCAATATTTACGCGAGGCATCAATTCCACGTTCAGGGGAAAAATGGCGACGCGTAAATCGGCGCTCTGCGTTAATTTCCACGAAACTCCACTCGATAAAAGCACCGAAAGGGGTACGAGGATGAAACGAATGGACAACGAAACTGATCTCCCGGCGCGGTCCCGTTGTTAACGTTGACTACGAATTGAAATCAATGGTCAATCTTTTTTCCATTACTTTCAATTCGATCCGAACGATTCGCAGTTCATTAGGACGGTATAATAATGCTCGGGCGACGGTATAATTATTACCGTTACATTTATCACTATATCACCGAGTTAATGTTGGAGTTATATCGTGTCGTTTCTGGATTCGAATGTAAATTGAATATTTAAGTTTGAATTCTGGAAAAGTTCGGTGTTCGAATTAGTAATATGATATTTATTGGGAAAGGATAGATATTTGAGTTATGTATATATTACATATCTATGTTAGTTAGTATGCTTTCAGAAATACAAGTTATGTGGTTAGATGGCAAAAATGTGATACATCCAATTTTTGTCGAAATTGAGAGACCGAAGAGATTTATTTGACCCTTGAAAGCTACCATGGGTGAAATTTCACTCTATGCGAATTTTATTGTAATACTATTAGAAAACGTAACAACTGGTGACACTAAGGTATTATTCATATTATTAATAGTGATACTATTATTATAAAAAGAATCAGTCCTCTCTTGTATTTTACAATAAACGTAACAAACAAACTTAGTTTGGTGTTCTTTTTATGCTAGCTTCTAAGGGTTAAGTTTATTTGAGAAATAAATAAATTTACTGAGTTGGAATTAACAACCACTTGTTACAGCCTAAAAGTGTTAACAATATTCATTACCGTTCACTAACAGCGACATATTTACTAGAAAAAACAGTAGACCAATTAACTACACGAAAATAGTGCATTTGAAATAACGCCTTTTCCCAGTAAAATTCTGTTCACGATTAAAAAAGACATTACATCTCATACATATAATAAATCATCATTCCCGATTGCACTATTCTAACTCTATCCGGTTGTAAACAAATATTTTCTGCAATTCTATTATCTCTAATTTTAATCACCGGATAGAAAGAATAAACCAAATTCGACACATTTCGCAATCATAGAAGAAACAATAGCGGTATTAACACGTAAAGGACCATTTACTTCTCACGAATCCAACATTGAAAAATCCACCCAACCTTCGTCAATAAATAGCATGAAATGCAACAGTTCATTATTAAATGTGTCTTAAACTGCAAAAAAGAAACTCCGTCGGAAAGAATTCGTTCAACGGACGACGCCTCGAATCGAATCGAACGAGGGTGGGTAGCGGGAGGGATTGAAAAAAATGAGAAATCCGCGAAAGTGTCGTCACTTTCGACGTTGCGGAAACGGCACGGTTAAAGTGAAAATTAACATTTTTCGGATGATTTATTTCGTCGGCGAGTTCTCTATCGGGGAAATGCGCATTCAACCTGGGCAAGAGTAGCTCCCTGGCCAACGGTATTCCCAGAGCTGTCGCCGTCTAGTAATGGATTTCGAATTCACCGTGGACCGTTCTCTACCGGTTTCTCTCTCTCTCTCTCTGTCCATTTTTCACCGGTCGGGTTCGTTAATTCGATAATAAATCCATTAATTACCAGTCTGCCTATTTAACGTTCATCCAGCGCCCAACGCCCCTCCCTTCCCCCACCCCGCCCGGTAATACCCTTAAGGCTGCAGAAACACTAATCTTCCATTAAGTAAACATTTATTCATCCCCCGTTCTCCATTCCCTGTCCACCTCGTTCCCCCTCTTGGCGACCGGAGCTCGACGATTCTCTGTTCGGGGGATCGCTATCGATCTCGACGATAACGACGACGGTGTCGGTAAAAAATTTTCGAACACAATGCAACACGGAATGGCACGGTTTTTTCTGATCAGTTAGAAAATACAACTGATTTTACTTAATACTTTTTGCAAGCAGATAGTGTTTCGTAGTATTTATGGATATGTGTCGTAGATCGTATTAAATAATTAAATCTAGGCTGGTTTTTAATAAGGCAGATATAACATTCGTTTTACTTTGTAGTATTTCTGTAATGATTCTATATAAGTCGACAATTTTTGGATCATTTACGGAATGAAGGTGAATTTGTGTAGGAACTTTGGTAATTTTGTTCTGCGAAAAGACAGTATTTTGTATTTTTTATGTAGATGTTATATAGATCACCTTGAATAATTTAATTTATCTGACTTTTAATGAGGCAAGTGTAAATTCTATTTTACGTTGTAGTTTGTAATATTTCCGTAACGATTCTGTTTATGTCGACAATTTTTGGATCATTTAGAAAATAAAGGTGAATTTCTGCACGAAATTTGGCTATTTTGTTTTGCAAACGAACACCGATGAAGAGCAGTGTTTCAATAAACAAATGGGTACTATTTTGTCTCGGTTCATTTCATACTCTGCCACTCTATCAGGAAATTTATATTTAATCTCCGAGAACTGTTTAAAAAGTTATTAGTTTACTATCCCTTAAACTAATATCAATCTTGCTACACCGTGAAATCGAATCGAGAAAACCTGATCATCTATCATTAGACTCTTTTACAGTATAAACTATCGATGTCCAATTAATTCACGAGTATTTATAAAACAAAATGCACAATTAAAAATCAAACTTCGATTTTAGATGAAACCAAATTAATGAGCTTACATATTCACGTAACACTTTAGCACGTAAAAAAAATCAGAACTTTCGCATTTTTCTTTTTACGGTAATCCCGATATTCAGCGTCCCTTTGTTTCCACTGTAAACCGATACTTCGAGGGTTGGAGTACGACGCTGGAGAGAAAGAGAATAAAAAAGAAACACTCGATAAATTACCTTGTGTTTGTCGACCAACACGGGTCTCAAGTGGCGGTCGAAGAGAAGCTTGTCAGGCTTGATGTTGATGGGACTCTGTCTCCTTCCTTTGCTGCACAGAAACCACTGAGGATTTATCAGACCCCAAAATCCAGGACCTGCAAATGAAAACGAACTCGTTAATGCTTCTCTTGCTCAGTTAGAAAATCAATCTCCATAGTCCATTAAAAACGACTGACCGTAAAAATCGACCACCGTTTATTATTACACCTTAACACTAGGTTTACAGACATTTTTTATATACCTATCTCTACGGACACGAGTCAACGAAATCGTAGATTTTCTTTAAAAAACATCTTGTTTCATGCGATATTGAATTTCCAATCCAGAGTGACACATATCCATAGAGATAGGTATACCAAATAGGGAATTTGAAGATTAGAAGACCTAATGTTAAACTCAACGTTTATCAGTTTACGATTCAAAAATAAATTCTTATTTTAGTAATTTGGGAATAGTATCCATTAACAGACAAATTGGATATAAATGGCCGTTTAAATTAATCAGATCACTATTTCCCGGATACCGGATATCGAGAGCACGCTTGGAAAAGATTCTCACAATGGGTCTTACCAAGGTTTCGGTTTAAGTCTTCGCTGGTCTAGAAATTGTTCAGCCGAGATCTGCCAGTCAATATCTGGATCACCTAGATCTGTACGGATCACTCACCCGGAAAATAACTGACTTTGTACGGAAATCGTCACCTTTCTATACCCGATTCCGTGCTTCCCCTTCTCCCTCGAATTGCTCCCCTTTATGGCTCTCGATACCTGAGTTAACCGCCTGTTCGTCTTGCAATGCTCACAAAGGAAGTACCCCAAATATTCGACTACGATTTTATTTACATGTGAAATATTAAGTGTAGACACTCAATAATTTTAAAGATATAAACAACTATAATTAAGTACCTTTGAGATGTACTATAAATATACAGGGTAAAATAAACTTTCTTACAGGAGATGCTCAAAGTGGTGACCGTTTACGTCAACGCAAAGTTGCAATTTTCGTATGCATTACGTGCATGTTATTTTACCACATTTAACCTTGAATGACCTTCAATGATAGCTCGCTGAAATTGTCACAACACCGGCTATCACATCGCGATAAAAAAAACATAGCATTCAGTTCTTCTCGTTTAATATACGTACTTTTATGTGTGACTGATTAATTCCCGTTTCCCAGTAGCTAGAACCAAGATGACACCTCGGGAAAGATCGAGTGTCCAAAAAATCACCGTCACAATAATCAATATATTCTGAACGAATTCTTCTAGCGGGTGATTGAAAGTTTCCTGAAAAGTGACTGAACATCCCACACAATATTTAATCAAATTTTACAGTCTCCCCAAAAATACGAACCGACCATTTCGTCAGAAAATTTCCAACCTGAATCCACACTGGACTGAGGGAAACTCGCTGAAACCGGGTGAAAATTATGTCGAACGACGATTTCTAATGGTCAGCCCAGGTTCGACGAGAACATTAGTCCGATACAGAATATAAACGCTGAGCAAGGAGAAGAGTCGAAGCCCCGTTCGACCGGCATAAATTCACGGGAAGAAGGGCTCGTTAGCTGGAGGAGCGCTCTTGGTATCGATTCCAGCCGGCCGCGCCGCGAAGAAAGTTAAATTTCTCAGAGGAACGTTGGAGAACGGAAGTGGAGGAGAAAAGGGGGGCGGGGATGGTGAAACGAGTTCGAAACCCCTTTTACCGAATAAAAGTTGACGCAAGCCCAAGGTTCGGTGGCTGGAGACAGGGCAGCGGTGGCGGCCAGCCGGAAAAGTTGAAATTATAGAAATTTCAAATTTCCAAACGGCTGACAGACGACAAGACGATTTCGTCGGGGAAAGGAGCCGGCCCGCCGGGAGCGGCCTCCCTGCCACGCGATGCTCCTCGCGAAGTTCACCCCGAGTTCGTTGGGAAATTGGGCGTACGTGGCCGGGAAAATTGTTTCTTATGATCGGAAAAATGCGCGGGAATTTTTTCGGACGCGTTATAGCGTTGATCGGAAAGTGGTTGACGGAGTAAATGTAGCGATTTAACTATGTTTGAATGGGGATGGAATAGCTTTTTAACCCTTGTGCTGTGACCGAAATAATAATGAATAAGGAAATAATTGTAAAATTTCAGTTTGGGTCAAATTGGTTAATTTGATACTTATATATTGTTTTACCTAGACAAAGTGAGCCAATAGGAACTATTATCTAAGATAAATCTTTACCTTTTGGTTGTATTGAAAAAGGTTTCGAATGAATTATTGTGCATTTGATGGGACTCGTTAGATTCGTGTAATTTGATCTTTTAATATTTTCATATTTTTCTAGATATGAAGGCAACATTGAGATTTTTCGAAGTCAATGAATTTTTTTTTTAATGCTGCGTTGTAGTCGATAAAAGGATGAATTCGAAGATCTATTATTCATGTATTTTTTTGTAACTGTTTACATATACTTTGTGCATGCACGAATTCAAGATCAACTCAAACTTATCTTGTTTATGATTCCTTATTACATCACTTTATTACTTTAACTAACGAGGGTTACGAGATATGGATTTTTTGTGAAACGAGAATTTCAACAAATTCTGATGGAGTTTCTGTTTCGTGTTTAGCTTAATAATTTATTGGGTACTTAAATTAATCCGTGATACAAATCGTTCTTTAATTATGGTTTGTGTAAAGTAGTAATTTGCATAAATGGTACTAATATAACCCATTTATAATCAATTTATACAAATCCATTCGCACGTCTTTACAATCCGAATCCCTAATTAAATAATTATACGATAAACAAATTGATAAATTAACTATATCTGTAATACATATTGATTCGATAAATAGCTGTGTATTTTCTTTGTGCACAGACAGAACGAACACAAAAAATCGACACAGTAATAACAGTTTAATTGTAACTTTAAATTATAATACCTTCTTCCTAAAATTCTACAAAAATTTTCGAATTCAATTAATTTTTTGCGGAATTTACTAAAGATTTATTTTTTGAAAAATGGAAAAGGCATAATTGTTCGATACCAGTTTTACCAAGCAAAAGGATAATAAGACGTACTGAATTTAAATTCTTCCATCATCTTTTTAGAAGAAATATGATTGAAGAATAGAAATGAAAAATTAAAGACGGTTCCATTCGTTGATACAAAATATAGAATTTTCTTCAATCGTTTGTTTCGCGGTATCCACCCACATGAATATTACGAATTGTTTCGGGTCAAATGAAGGAGGGGGATGCATTATGGAATACTTCGGCAGAAAACCACAGCGTATATGGATCGTTCTACAAGAGTCCCTTTGTGTACAACGTCGCGTGCCGTCACGGTGGCAAATTTCCGTGCTGACGTGCCTGGCGCGTCGGTTATACGAGTTGTTTATACGAGCAATAATTTATTACTTACCCCTGCGACGCGAGGGATCGTTAATATCATAGACGTCAGATGGGGAAGATGGAGAACGCGACGGAATTGTATCGTGCTTAAGCGAAAGGACGCTTCAGGCTCATCGGAAAGTATTCGAATAATTCTCTGCGGAATGCGTCATCCTAAATTCATCAAGGTATAGGAGCCGGAATTATTTCTTCCGGCGAGAATATCTATATAAATGTATTCATTCGTGAATTGAATTTTACACGATCGTTATTTCTGGAATGACAACTGAGTCATTTATCACCAATAGTGAGAAAAATATTCGGTTCAGTTGTAAATATCTCTCATTATTGACGTCGAAACATTAATGAATAATAATTCTATAACAATAACAATAGAAATATTTAAATTGTTTTATTTAAGTTTTTACTATTTGTTTACAAATTTTCCGTGTAGTGAATTTACCTCAGGAAAAAACGAGTGAAACCAGCAGCCAACAAACAAATCCAACACTCGTAACTCCAAAAAAAAAAAAGAACAACCGAAAACCTCACGCTCAAAAAGCGGAATCGCGAATTACCCAATAAAATCGATCCCGCGAAACCGTTAATAACCCCACGAACCAGGAGCTTCATTAATTTTCCTCTTCCCTCGTTGTTAACAGCCACTATCTGCCCGGTAATACACAGCGCCCCGTTCAACAGATCGTTCGTTATCTTCATGAAAATTTACGAGGCTGCAAGGTGGAACTGCTCCAAAAAAAAAAAAAAAAAAAAAAAAAAAAACCAGAGAGAATATTCTCCACATTGGTGGCAAAATAGCGAAGGTGTTTCCTCCAGTTTCGAAGGGGAACGAGACGAGAAAACCGTTTGCACAAAGGAAGCGTTGTAACGAAGGGAGGAGTGTCGGGGTGCTCGAGGGGTGGGAATCGCGGGATGAATGAGGTTAATTGCATCGATACCGCGACAATAAAGGCTCCCCTCTACAGAAACACGCGGGAAGAATGCGGACGTTTGTGGGTGTGTGTATGCACGGAGCGGCATTGACCCCGTACGCACGCTTGCTTATCGGGGCTTGTAATTTTTAATTGCACTCGCGTGCACGGCTATCGTTACGACCCTACTCGACACCTACCACCCCCACCACGGACTCGTTGACACGTGAAAGAGAGTCGTTCGTCGATGGCGACACGTTGTCAAACAATATTCCTTTGACGTGGCGAAATATCGAACTGTGTTAAGTGGATCTCGAGGGTTTTATTGGGCTGGTGGTGGCGGCTCGTGAAAGTGGTTAATAAAGGAATCGGGGATATTAAAGGCGAAGAGGGCGAATAAGACGAGTGACGGAGATGGGCGAAATTTTTATTGGAATAAAAATTGCGAATGAGGGATAGAAGGAAACTTTGGAACTTATTAATTTTTATTCAAATAGAACAATCAATAAATCAATTTTTCTTAATTTTAGGGATCCTCTTCGATGACCTCTTCATCATTTACTAACAGCGTTCTCAACGTCTTCATGAAAATCTGAATTTTTTAGGAGTTTTTTTCTATTTTCTACCGAGATCGATGGTACGAAAGGGTCTGAGGAGCGGAATAATGCATGGAACAGTTTTTCCATGAAGTTGATGCGAGTTTTTGGACAATCAAAAAAAATTTTTGGACGTATAATATTAAATGATTCTGGAGTGCGGATTTTTGGAGGAATTTAAATTCTTATGAAGTAAATTACGAAAATTGGAATCTCAGACAAATTTGTTTTTCTTTTTCTTGTCTGTAGAGAAAATAATGAAGGAATCTTTGTTAAATTTGTGTAACTTGTGTACAATATGATTCTACTGGGTTGGTGGAAAAGTAATTTCGTTTATCGTGTACGTAATATTGCAGGAAATTATATTGTAACAGTGGAGGAAATGGTATTGTTGATCAATTATAATGGAGGAATATATTATTAATCAATTATAAGGGAGGAAATTATAGTGTCGATCAATTATAATGGCGGAAATTATATAAATTGTTCCTATTTAAAAATTGTTGCCTTTTTTCAAAATGAAATAGTTTTTCACCAACCCAATAACTAGAATCGGTACTCCAGATGTTATTCAAATAATTCACGATGTTGTAATTACCATTCATCCTTTTATGTTTCGAAACTGTAACATCAACACCGGCAGACTCAACAAATCGTTATTAACTAAGGAACACTGTACTACGGTCGACATTTCCAGCAACGTATGTACATATTTATAGGCAAGTAAATAGTTAAACGAAACAAACTGCACTGCATGACCAGGCAGCAAAGTAATCTGCAATAGGGATGTTGACTCTACATGCTAGTTTCGAATTCCACAACTCACTGTGCTTCGAATTAATTTCAGCGTTTGCACGGTGTTCCAGCTGAGTAAAAAGGTTTTCGAAAAATCTGTGGTATTGGCAAATTTTAGTACAATACGAATTTGAGGGTTTTACCGTTTTTTTTTCGGTCGTAAAAATTGTATGTATCGGAACAACGATAAATATTGATAAAGTAACGTGAATTTGTTACCTTCTTGCACGCAAACACCGAGCAAAGTGAACGCTGACAGAAAATATTGAACTTATTGTTCCATCAGTTGTTGATTTCACCGCGATATGAAACGTTTCACAGTCGAAAAACATGAATTTCGAAAATGCCTCTGCGTTCTATGAAAAATTCCGGGCAACGTAACGCGTATTTGGTAAATTTGCAATTCAATTATGCGAATGAATTTCAGTATCGAGGAAGGCAAGCCGCCAACGCGTTCGACTTCGGTGCTCATTTAATGATATCCGTTATCCGATGCTTTATTTTATTTCAGTGTTTCTGATAGGACGGCTCGACGTATAATTCTCAACCGTTACTATTAAAATTTACATTTCGATATCTGATCGTTCGTCATTAACGATAACATTCGTTCCCCTTAGTATTTTTAATTGTTATTCTAGATAGATAGATTCTAGATAGATTAGATAATTATTATACAAGCTCCTATTGTTTAATTCCTATAATTAAAATAAGAAACCACGTGGAAATAATTATGAAAATACAAATATTCATGAAATGGGAGGAACGAGAAATTCAATTTATCGAAAATTAATGACTGTATTGAAATCGCTGTACTGAAGTCGAGGGATATCAGTTCGATATATAAGGATATCAGATCGACCGATAGCTTTCCGATAGTAAGTATGTACGTATTAAAAATTCTTTTTTAAATATCTCGTTAACTATTAGGTGTAGGACGTATGAAGGTCAACGCATTGTTACTCAGAATTTGATACTCTCTCGATCTATTATACAAAAAATAGGTCAAAAATCTGTGAAATGCCTCCACTCACAAAAAAGCATGTACCTTATAAGATGTGCTTCGTGATGCCATTTACGTTCCACGCTTCAAAATTTTCATGAAGTGTACGATTAAGTCATTATTCGAACTGATTAAGTTATCTGAGACACCCTGTATTTTCAAACCTCTACAATGTCAGAGTACCCTAGCATCGTGTTTCCCACTTGTTATCAGACAACCTCCAAGAGCCATAGTCCCACCATCCACCCGTAAACAAAAACAACCATCGTCCAGCACCTACAGCAACATCGGACAATTTCAATCTCCTCGCGTCTCAGACACTCTTGTCCCAAAGTCTACATAAAAGCCTGGATATCAGCCCGTCCGGTCCGAAAGGCTCCCCTATTTTTCAAGCGCTCTATCCCCCGTCGATTAATTGTTTTTATCGAGGAAAAATCCTGGGGCTGGTCTGATCCACTCCGATTAATCCCATCCCCCATCGTCTTAAGCGTTCTTCTTCTTATCGAAAGGGAGAATCTGACGGGGAGGTCTGAACGAGGGGTTCGAGGCCCTCGAAAGACCGACAAAGACCGACCCCGGAACGACGACAAATAAGAGAGAGAGAGGAGTGTACATGGGGATGAAGTTCACTACCCTTCCTCGTGGAAGAGAAAAAAGCACCCAGGTGGCCCGACAATTATTCCCAGCGCTAGGTAACCTGTAATTACGTCGGTTAGCAAGGGGTGTGGACCGTAACAGAGGGGTAGATCCTCAGGTAGCTGTGTGTCCACTTTCGTTTTATTCAACCCCACCGGCCAGTCCGCTCATTACGAATTATTAGGCAACGCTGTGTATGGAGTCTCGCGAGTAGAGGACAGGTGGATAATTAAAACAGGTGTCGGTGAAACGGACCACGCTAGGGTGACTATCGAGAGAGAAAGAGAGAGACGAGAAGGGTGGAAAAGCAGCCCGCAACCGTCCAGTGGGGGAGGATCAACAACGCAGCTACGTGAAGAGTAGGGTGGGAAGGGGTGAGTAGCAACGAACCAGGGAGAAGACGGAGAGAAACAGTAGGGAACGTGAGACAGAGATAGAGAGAGAGGCCGTGTTAGCTTCTACACTTAATCACCTTTGCTAATTGCAGAATGATTGCTCCGCGCTTGAAGTTTCAATAATGGGGTTGTTACACCCCTCCGGAGCAGCCCCGTAACTGGTTATACACCGAGTAAGGCTCTCCAGTTATCACCCTTTCTCCAGTTATCTACCACCTTTCACCCTCTTACCTCGAACCCAACGTTCGACCCCCGAGTCCTCCATCCCCCACTCCCGTTTCCCGACTTCCTCAGGTAGCCACGGCTGATGAATGCCATAATAGTCTACCTGGCTTCGGGTGATAAGAAAGTAATCATTCCATCTGGCCACCGTTATTCCATTACCTCCCCCTCCGCTCCTCCCTCCAGGGAGGACCAAACCTGACAGGCCAACCATCGTCGCGCAGGCTCCGTCCGAACGACCAATCCCCTCTTGTCCCTGCGGAACCGCCGGCCGGTGCTAATTATGTAATTATAGTGGGATGATGGCGGCGGGGAGGGTTAAGAGACTCGAAAATGAAATTCTCTCCGTCGTCGTGGAGACTAGTTATAAATATCGAGTTAATGTTGCGTCGACTGACGTATGGCGAACGACTGAGTACGATAGGGGGTTGTATGAATTGTTCGTGTGACGTGTGGGATGTGAACGTGTGCTTGAAACGAGGGGATGAGGTGGGAATGGTCTTGGAGGGGCTAATGTGCAGGATGGTGGGATGATTCGTGCTGGTGGGATCGTTCGTTCGGTGGTTGGTGGCAAGAATTATTGGGGTGGAAATCTGGGAATCTTCTTGGTAATTTACTTGTAGATGTAGGTAACTTACTGGAAAAGAAGGCCGAGCAACATAATAGGGAGAAGTTGTTTGGAATGATTACCTTGACTATATATTTTAAGGTCATCGAAATCGGTGAGGAATATCTGAAGTTAATAATTACTGTCCTCTTTTTAGGCTGATTTGGGTTGAGGTTAATCCTCATCCGTCCATCATTTTCCGAACTTGATTTGTTGTCTCTTGGTGTTAAATAGGCACTGTGGTATAAAGTTAATACAATGAATAAGGAATAGTTAAATTTGCAAATTCTTTACAATAAAAGTATACATGACAGAATAACATCATTTCTTAGGAGAACAATGTCTGAAATTGACAGAAGGAATGGATGAGGTTTAAAACACTCTATCACATGTTCACTGGTTGAGTCAGTTTGATCTATAAGCAATGTTTGCTTCCTACATTGTTTGTTACAGAAATTTATAAATTCATTCGACACAAATAGATTACATGTATTGTAAGTTAATTAGGAATTTAATTCAAGGAATAGTAAAGCGATAGGTTATTGAACTGAATGAAATGAATTTTTGTTTAATTGGTTTTTGTGAATTAATTTACAAGAGTGTGAATACACTTGAACATGGATGGTTCATTTATTTTATTCATTGATGGATTTAAAGTTGTAGTTAGAAGAGCTTAGAGTAAAAACATGGATGAAAGAGTGATGAAAACATCAAGTGAATCGTGTTGCAATAATCGTATCGGAAACTATTTTAAACAATTGAAAATCTATGAATATTATTAGAATTTTTTAAAGAATAAATGAAAGTACTTAATAGGCACCATTGAGGTTTTGCAATTTCCGTGTTTCTTATGTCAATGGAGAGAGAGCTCACGAATTTTTCAGGCGTCGGTATCGAAAAAAGAACTCCGACGGTTTTATCTGCTTTGAGAAAAGCATTTTCTTTTCCAAGATATTCGTAGTCATCTCATCCAGAGGAATATTGCCCGCTGTCTGGTTATCGATAAGGTTCGATTTTAAAAGCAAATAGAAGAGCTCCGAGTATTGTATTATAAGGGTGTATTTATATAGGAATATATCTAAAAATAAACGTTAACTATTCGCCCATTCTTGTCAGCGGGCATTTTCTGTATAGAATATGATTTTTATTACCAATCAAGATTTTCATGAAAAATGAATATATACATATAGGTCGAATAAATGGACAATTCACACGTTGCGCATTATAATGGTCACTGGTGATCGACGTTATTAAATTATACTGAAAAACAATTTCTAAGGTGTAACATTTTAAATCCTTTAAATATCACTAGCAGTGTAATAATCATGCTAACAAAATGTGTATAATTCAACGTGCAAATATGCATATTTTTAATATTAAATACATATACAGGTGTATTTTACCATGATGTTGTTACGATAGCAGACAGGTGAGCAATCAACATCTTACCTTTAATTACCCGATAAATCATTTAGTAATTGGAATATTTATTCCAACTTCCATTTTCATATTATACTTAACGTAAGCCAGCGGACAAAATTGTAATCCTCCATTAAGAAACGTGCTACGTTAAAAGTAAAACGGATACGGTTATTAGTCCTGTCCATAAACTCCGCAGTCCAACTATTAAAGAAACTATTTTAATTTTCTGAAAACATGACGAATCATGACCTCAAACTTTCTCGTTCCCATACCATCGTTTGAAGAAACGATCGTCCGTCAAACTCAGCAAGAAGAACAAGGTCGGGGCAAACAAGCACGAAAGATTCCTGGAAAATCTAGTAACAGCAGAAACTTTGAAACCGTATAATTACCATAACTCGACGTCCCATCGTGCTAGACATTATCATCACGAAATTGTCTCCGATATCATGACATGGAAAACAAGGAAAACCGAAACATTATACACATTAGGTTGTTCATTATATTCGTGCGGATTTCATTTCATAATAAATGTCTTATTATAACAGTTACTTATAAGCATTGTATTATATACAATTCGATATCTATTGTTGTCTCAAGTGAATACAATTGAAAATCACCCATGTGATATAATTATAAAACATTTACCATCTATCGCATGCAAGCGGTTCTTCACCTGAGTGTAGTTGTTACTGTTTACCGGAAAAGATTAATTTACTCCTTCATATACAATTATAAAATAGAATGGACGCAAGAAAAACCGTTTATTTAATTAAATTGCTCTGAGAGAAACGCGTTTTGTAGGACCTACAGTACCTACAGTAATTCAATTGTTATTTCAATATTCACTTTAAAATATGATTAAAGTCTCCTTAATTGTTTCCCACGCAAGATAGTATGTATCATACCACGTTGGAATGTACTAATAGGTTAAAAGGGAGACACAGTAGAGTTCTCTAAGATACAGTAAAAGACAAAACTATCGTCGGATGCAACGATCTTTCTGTTTTATTCTTAACTCAATACGATACTTAAGTGAAGAAAGAAATTCCTACTTTTGTTCTTGCCCATAAGAGTTACTTTATAAAATTGTATTATGCAAGCAAATCCGCAGTCGACTGATAGGAAATTCCACCTCCACCTTTCGTACGATCAATTGGTAGTGGGCAATATTGATATCGCGTGTAAATATCCTCCATCAACCACATCCTCGACAACCTCGAATCGCGACCAGTAGTCGACGTATCCAGACAGTTTTCCCGCGTGCAGAAAACAGCGAAATCCCACGGAGAAAAAGCCTAATTACAGGCCGGTGAATTAAAGGGGGAGGACCCTTCATTAACGTGTAGATTTTGCACGTTCTGAAAAACTAAGCCCTCCCCTCGCCCCGGACAAAAGATCCTCGGGCTCGGAAGGATAGTTGATTGGCCCTCCCCGGCCGCTGGGAAAATGTATTCATGTATGCATATGAATTCAGCCCTCCGGTAGGCCGAGGCGTCGCAACGCCTAGATACCGCCTGATGTCCGTGGCTCGGGTTAAAGCACGTTGAAAAACATCTTAATTGGAGCTGGCGGGCTGTCCCGGTGCCAATGGACCCTCTGCACTCCAACACACCCCCCTGTCATCCCCTATGGTGTCGAACACCTTCGACGATTTTTACATCGATTGGAATTGAAATTATGTTCACGAACCAGGTGACTTTGAATGTTTCTGATTGTATGTATGAATTATTAGGATTTATTTTTTTTTTTATATTGGAGAATATTTCAAAGTGGGTTTTAGGAAGTTTTTTGGGAATAGTTTATTAGAGGATCTGATGGATCTACTGAGGTTTGTCGACATGTTGTTAACAGTAAAACTACCAAACCCGTTAAAATGACGGATTTTAAATTTCTTGTTTTAAAATTACGAAAATCGTAAGGGTGCTTTTGTCGGAATTTATGTTCATTTTTTATTTATCGCATGTATCGAGATATTATACAATCTAACCGAGTATACAATCAACGCTGGTAGTTCTAGTGTTAATTGGGAAGATGTTACGACGCCATGGAAAGTCGCTCTGCATGTTTGTGAAACGATTTCACGATTTAACCTTTCCAAACCTAACATTTTTTCTTTTGAGGAAAAAATTTTTTCGTGGAATTCCTTTATTCGAAGCAACAAGGAAGTAGGAAAATATATTTTTCCAACGTTGGAAGCAGCAGACGAATGAATAAGGTATATACTATGACGTAAAAATATTCCGGGTGAAAATAAAACACAAAATAGCTTCAGAACAAACGTTAAAATTATTGTACATTGCAATGTGCACTGGACCGGAGGAGGTTAACAAGTGAAAATTAAATGCATCTCCCTCCAACTCATTGCATTAACAATTTCTAAAACAAGAAAACATTTTTAACATTGGATCCACCAAATTTTAAAAAGACCATTACAAATGTCGAGGGGAAGTAAAGCTCGCGGTTCGAAGGTGTCGCAAAGGACGTTCGGATTCGGTCCTTTATCTGCGATTCTCATTTCAGCGATTCAAGGGATCGAGACTTACCTGTTCCGGGGGGGGAAGCAGGATGACATAGGAGAAAGAAAAAAAAAGAACGGAGGGAACGTTCGGAAATGGGCCGCGGCATTCCGGAAACGCACTCGGAATGTATGCAAATACGAGGGCGGAAGGATTACTTACGTTAAAGCATGGATAGCCGAGAGACCTAGTTCCATAAAATTCCCCGATCCCTTCCACATCAATCCCCGATATGCATGAAATATTCGGAAGAAAGAACGACAAGGAAAAAGAAAACAAAATGATTACACCTTAAAAGCGTCGATGCAGGTGGAACGTATCGGACGAGAAAAATAACGAGGAGACAGCCGGTAGTACACGCGAAACAAAAGCATGAATATAAGATGGCCAAAGAGCTCCGCGTGGAAAAGTAAAATATTTTCATGGATAACAACAACCTGCGAGGACGTTGAAATCGCAACGACGATGTGGATCTTGCGCGTTCATTATTCACGAAATTTCTGATAGTAATCGACGTTCATTATTTCGCCATCGATCCGACGTGGATCAGTTGTCTCGATTCAGGACTTTCTCGATTGAACGGGAACACGTGCAAAATATTAATTAATAATTGTTATTTCACTCGCGACAGGCGGTGAAATTATTTCGATCGACGAAGAATTTTGTAATATACACGTAAATGTGAAAAATTGATTGAAATGGAACGATTAAGTGGTACAATTACATAGTAATTGTAATTTCATGTTGGATTGCAGTATTTGGTGTAGAGCAGTGATGGGCAACTCAGCGCCCGCCAAACTCACTAGCGGGCACAGGGTGCAGCATGCGGGCATATGGCAGTGGTGGGTGAAATGTGTGAATGAGAGCACGTATCTATCATTTTCTTCACACACAAATATGTCGTGAATCACGACTCGTGACTCGTGATGTGTCCTGCTTCGCAACCCCTCCACAGGAGTCCAACATCTATCGTATGTCCCCAAGAATGAAAATCTCGACGACAAATGTATGAAACTATTCCATACGAAGCTTTGCACATCGTACGGAAGATTTACAAGTTACAGAAGATGGAATTATTTTTATTGTTATAAGTCTGAATAATATTTAAGCCATGTTTTACTGAATTCATGCACATATTGTTACACATATATTGTAAACTCGTATATATATATAAGTAGTATTTAAGGCAATTGTTGTGAAATTTATTCAAATACTATTGTAAATTGTGTATTTTCATCAGATTTTTTCAATGAAAAACAGTGGTATTTATGTGTTGTTTATTAAGCCTATCACTACGACTATCTCATATTTTCCCATAAATGTCCCATGAATTCCCAAATTTTTCCGGTACTTTTCTGAATCCAAGATGGCGGAAAAACCGGTCCGTTTTTAAGTTCTGGAATTAGTTCCAATTTTTGCCACCAATTTTTGATTCCAGGAAGACTCTCGTTTTCGCGGTAGCCAAGGAAGGAGATTTATCGGTTCCGTGAGAATACGGAAAGTGTCGCAGCCGATCGACGAGGTTCTCGATCGCGAGGGAATGTACGAAAAGATCGAGAAGACTTTTCGAAACCGTGGAGCCGATCGATCTGCCGATTGTCTCCCACTTCCGGTTATTCGAAGATTGCTGTTCGAGTCGCGGGAAAGGGGACCAGCTGTCAAAACAAATTAATCGAGGATATTAATGAGGCGGGCGAAGAGACGGAGGCTCGAGAAATTGATTAGAGGTCGGGATAATTAAATGAAGATTCCGACTGGCCGTGTCATATTCGCTGGACGTTTATTTATTATTAATACAATTATGGAACTTCGAGGAATATTGTAAAAATCGACGGCAAGTATCGATAGTTTCGTCTTCTTGGCTCGAGTTGATTGGAAAGTTTCTTTTCTTAAAGTGTTAATTGCATAATTTCGTGAGTATTATTAAATTGTTGATTTTAAGCGTTTGTGATAATATGATATTTAGTAAAAAAAATAGGATAATGAACTTGTTAAGACATTTGTTGTAATATAAGCTAGAAATTAAATTACTCACGAATATAGTAGGTATAAACTCGTGACGATACGTTCCATTTACAAAATTCAATTCGATCTGATCGATAATGTAAGTATTATCTAGCAATAATTCAATGTTCAATTCGCGCCTTTTAGCCATACGCTCATATACATATCTATCTGTTTTTCTTTAACACTGAACTAATTAAATTTTACAGAGCTCTAATAACGGGTTAACGCAATCTTTATTTTATTTCTAACCGAAGAAAACCATTAATAAGGGTAGTATATTCTAATATACAATTTCCAAAACTTTATAAATTTGTGAATCTTCATAACCACTTGCAGTACAACTATTATATTAGTACTGTATTTAAATATTTATCATTATTATAACATTTTTATTATTCACGAGATTATTATATTATTAATTTTTCTCTTGTCTTCGAGAAAAAGACAATGGAGAAATTAATTTTTATATAATTTCTGGTGTAAACTTGCACAAACGATCGCTGTATAATTATTATGTTAATATTGCACCTGAATTTTTCCTATTATCACAGAATTGTTACTAGATATACATGGAATTATGAGGATCTTATATTTTTCTCTTGTCTCCAGGAAAAAGACGAACGTAAGTTTCAGGATCAGCTGGATCCACGAAATTTTTGAGACTGTCAAGGCAACGAGAAGTTTGGTAACACATTCAGAGCTTCGAAGATTTGCAGCGCTCCCGGGACTTTCGAGCTTCCCCAGCCCATCACGGTTCGGATAACATTCGAAATAATTTTAAACTTCACATTGTTCTGATTTGGTCGAAACTTTCCGCGGAACTTGTTGAGGACCTCTTAGAGAACGTGTCCGTGGAACAAAACTCCATTTTAAAGGGAAAATATTTCACGAGAGGACGCTCACCACCTCTCGCGATGTTCTAACGTTACGATATTTATTGTAAACCTTTAGAGTCAGTTTACATATGTTCTTCAGTCATTAGTAACTGTTAAATACGCTTGAGAAATTGAAATAGTTTAACTAAATATTTAAAACAGATGGTATACTAGAGATCTAGGAAATTTTTAAAAAGTTACCATTTCATACAACACTCTACAAATTTTTAATTAACCAGATATTGAAGGCTTGGAATAATGTTGGTATAATTAATGTGCATAATTTACATATTTATGCAAAGTTTCTAATAGGGTTTTATTGATAATTTTCTCAATGAGTTCAACGATTAAAACTGAAGCGAAAATAAATGTTTTATTAAAAGTTGTAATAAAGAGTAGACAGTATGGCAAAAATACCAATGGAAAATGATAAATTAGAAAATAGTGAATAAACACTCTCATTTTTCAAATTAATAACAATATGTTTTCTGTGGTGAAATAGCTTAATATATCATGATATCAAATTGAAAATTACATTTAAATGTATACGATTGCATTAGAAAAAACCTAACAATTTTGTGTTTCCTGTACAACTATTTACAAGATTATGTCTCCTTCGAGATCATTTTACTTTCATCGAATTTGATCCATATTAAATGAAGCACTCTACTTGAGATTAATACTTTCTCCTTTTTTTCTTGTCCAATTTTTTGATTTACATCTATTCAAACAAAACCTGAAAAATACAAAGAATTTTCCTGGCGAATGGCACTTACCTCGGTTCTTCGAAAGTCGAGCCCTGCAACTTCCAACTATTATTTTGTCAAAAACCAATTTAACTTCCTCTATTACCATTGATAATTCGTCATTCAAGAAACATTTTTGTTAAGTATTGTGATTCATAATTAAGTATAATACACGTATAACATAGCGATAAGGAAATGAAAATAAATTATTTTTTTAAAATAACCAATTCAACAATTGTTCATGTATGAGAATACAATAAGAAGGGAGAGCTGTTTCGAAAAACGTCGCGGTAGATCAGACTCGTCTCCAGGCGGAAAGTTCCGAAGCGGACAAAATTCCGTCGCGTCCCAATAAAAGTTTCACGGCCGTTAGAAACCCGCTGGCCGAGTCCTCGTCACGCGAACGGTTAAACTCGAGATTATGAACGACAGATAACCACACGCGAGATGAATTACTTCGTGAGCCACCCCGGGGAGCTGGGTACAACGTCCACGGATTACGTCTCAAGTCTTCGCGTCGTTCAGGTTGTCGAGCGTTCGAATTAATTACAACGGTTTAATTAATCAACGTCGTTTCATCGCGCGCGCGCGCGCGCACCGAATCCCGGCGACCAACCCTAAATGATAATGTTCGTATAAACAATTTGATTGTCGAGTTTCTGTCAGTTTGCTTGTTATGAGATTTACACGAGTTATATTGTTTTGAAGTTTACATATGATATGAGTTGTATTCTAAGTCTTTGAATAGATCGAAAATGTGAAGTTCAGATTTTTTTGTGTCTTTCTTTGGTCAGATTGTATGGAACACTGTAATATACAGGGTGTTTTGTAAATTAGCGTATATCAGTTCGGTGGTCGTTGAAGGATACAAGAATTGTACAAAAATTCCATGTAAGTTTGCCTTCTTTGGCCCTGCTTATTATATGTTAGTTATACACAATTTTCTACCGAACCAATTTATAATACTAAATCTAAGAAACAAATTGATTTGTAAATTTGTATACTTTTAAGAACATGTCACTTTTATATTTATATTACTTTTTCAATTCCAGAATTCCTCTAGCAAGGCACCTTAACCATACTCATAGCACCAAGAAAATTCTCTCAAAGTCAGATTCACATCTCAAATTTCATTACAAAAATTCTCTCAACATCATTCCATCTATATACATATATATTATTCCCGTACATGGCGTATCGTTCGATATTCCCAATTTAAACGTATCGCGTACCGAAATTCGATACAAGCTCGTACCAGGAACAAAAAACGGGGGGGTGGTGGTGGGAAAAAATTGCGAAACTCGGTAGGGAGGCAATTAATAGTAACAGCCCGGAATTACGAGCAATTCGAAAAGCTGCGTACAAACAACGCGAACGAGCTTTCGAAGCTTACACCACCGTTTCATCCCCCACCCCCACCCTTCGTGCGATAACGATATCGGCCCCGATCCACACACAGGTTCGCGAGAGCCCCAGCACAGTTTCGCGTAGAACACGTCGATTTACACACCGTCGCTGTCGCAGTTGTAAATTCGTTAATTAACTAAGGTAATTGCTCCTGTAGCACGGTAATGCATTCGGTGGGCAGCTCCCGCTCGCCGAATAGCCAGCGACACGCATCACACGCGGGACGGCGAGAACAGCGACGCGAACGAGTTCAATTTGAAACGTAAGCAGCTGCCACCCCCTCGGCGGATGGGGCGCTGAACTTCGACATTTTGGAAAATTCGTAACGATGGTTTACATACGGTATCGATCGTTGGTTATAACGATGTTTCGTAGGCGCTGTTAACAAATTTTATATTTACTAACGATCTTGGAAATTAATCAATTGCTCATAGCTCTGAAGTGGTATCTTCATGATATGAAATATACAGGATGTTTCGTGGGTAATGTTCAAAATTTTCATATTTACTAATGATTTTGGAAATGAATTATCCACAGCTACGAAGTGAAATCTTTACGACACCAAATATACTGGGTGTCTCACTAACTTCGTTCACCTTAAATATCTCCCTTATATCAAGTAATGAACGAAGATATTGCTGAGAGAAATTGTACGAGTGCAAGAAAGATATAACTTGGTAGCAACAGTTTCTTTACAAGTGAAGGAGTAGAGATTTGAAGGTCAACTTCGTTCTTTTTAAATTGAATGTCCAACTTTGTATGGTTATATTCGATAGAATAGAGAATTCTGATTATAAAAGTACTAAGGTATATTTATCCTAAAACTGATCGTACCTAAGATAATCCGAGTATGTCCGTCTTGCCTAAGCAAAATACTGGAAAGGCATAGTAAACTCGCGATAACTGCCTACTGGATATATACCTTTTAGGAATCCCCCTGCTCACATGTACTATTCTGTCGCCTTCTTTAATTACTAATTCGTTTGTCGATCGAGCTGCGGGAACATCCCACATGCCATTGGCTCTCGATAATTACCCGTTCCTAGAACTGCTCGCCTCTAAAGTCCCAACAGCGGGTATTTATCGCGAGTCTACCGTATTCTGAATTTAAAATGTATTACCACCATATAGAAACTACATTAAATTACGTATTGGTACATCTAATAATTAATATCAAGAATTGCAATATTTACAACGTAACTAATTCCCCCTTATTTGTCAAATAATGTAGTACTTAAAAATTTGCCTCCTTCTCCAAGAGATTAAAATCCTCCAGAAGCATCCAATAAAAAAATGTACTCCAGTTTCGAACTTCCAACGAACGTCCATCGCACAATACCTCTTGTAGTGCCTTCGATTTCGTTAATAGGTGAGCCGGATGTTCCATGAGACATGCCGGCAAACAATGAGAAAATTCGTGCGCACGCGAACGAACAAAGTCCACGCAGCGTCCGGTCGGATTAAATTAACCGAGAGTTCGAGGAATTCCGAAGACTACTTTGTGTCCAATTAATTACGAAAACTTTCGACGGAAGACGGACGCCTCGCTCTAACCGGTTTCCGCTTCAACTTCTTCTGTTTTTTTTTTCTTCCCTTCCTCTCTTGTTTTTCCCGGGAAACTTGCGTCATGGCTGCGCCCGGCACGGCGTTCTTCGTTTCGCCGATCGAGCGAGGATGCTTCCAACGAAAGGGGGGTTGGAGGGGCAGGGCTGGAGAGAATTTAGAAGCTGTAAAAGAAAATTTACAGGGCTGCGTCGGAAGTTCCGCGCGGAAAATATCGATCGAACGGAGGAGGGGTGCTCTGGGATGGAGGCGGAGCAAAAATGGCCCGTGAATTATTAATTAATAGAGCGACGCCAAGAAACGCTGCAAGTTCCCCCGGAAGAAAGGGAAATACAAGGCGAGCCGAAGGGGGTGGGGATGCACAGTTCCCTCAAAGTTTCGATGAAAAATAGACTCCCACAGACGGCTAATCTCCGGGCTGATAGCGCAAGCTTCCTTCAACCATTCCCATCCCCTCCCCCATCCTCATCGATATTGAATTCTTTAGCCTCGAATTTTCCGAGCGCAACTTTCATCAACTTCCGAATCCTGGATTCCGAATGATATGAAAGTCGAGGATGTTCGTCTGACATTTCGGTTTGGAGGTCCTTTCGGGATTGGTAGTTGTTGGTGTTTCATGCGTTGACCTTTTGGTTGACCGTAAAAATGACGGGGTAGTATAGTTTTATGATTCGGCTGTGGATTTTATGTATTTATAACCTGAAAAAACAGAACTTTCACGAATCGCGACGAGTTTTCTGGTTTATACTGAAACCAATTTGATACTTAAGAAAGAAAGGAAATTCTTTTTTCTCCTGTTTTAACGAATTTTAAATTAAAATTAAACAGAATTTCATTTCTTGAAAGAAGTAACCTGAAACTACACTGCAATAAAAATCCTCGATTATCCAGGGAATTTTTATTCTACCCCTGTTTATAGAAAAGTTAAAACGTATGTGTTAAATTGTTGACTAAAACATGAATTTGTACAAAAACCCAGTACTGTCTAAAGTATTTTTATGGTTTGCTAATCATCGAATAGAAACCAAAGAAGTTCACTCTGTTAATTGAATACCGCAAGTAATGCGCGTATTTATATATTCATGGAATAACTTAATTGAGAAAAGGACAGACAAGGATCTGAAATATTTTGTTCCCATCAATCTGTTCTATTTTACAGTGAATGTATCAAGTATTTACCGTGTTCATTCATAGTTTCAAGGGATCCATCAAGTGTTTCCTAGCAGCTGGTAATGACTAGCAATAATACGACTTTAATTAGACCGTGTAATCTGCCGCAGGACAGTTGACTTTTCTTTCCATTTGCGACGGAACGAGGCCCTTTCGCTCCCTGACGCCGAGCGAAACCCGGCAAACTTTTCGACGACTGAACACCCAGTTCCAACGGGGACGTCTCTCCCAAACAACTTTCCTTGATTAATTCCTGTAATTTTATTTGTTCTAAAACGGCGGACCTTTTGTCATGCGCCGTTACATTGTTCGTCGAGGCTCGAGTTTACGTTCACCATTAACTGCTGCACCGACCGTAAAAACTTCATTAATGAGGGAGTTATCAAAGTGTTGCCAAAACGAGGATTTCTGGAATGGATCCTGTCGAAGGACACAGAAACAGATTATCAGAATGTATCAAAAGAAACTGGAATAAATGTAAAATACTGAATCAAAGACAGAAAAAGAGCAAAAAAATTGGGTGACAGATAACGCTGTATTTGTTAATATTACTGTTTCTAAAAGTTTAGAAATTGAATTTTTAAGTGGAGATATGCATACGTAAACGTGTCTGTAATTCGTGTTATATGGCGGTGTTTATTTAATTAAACACAATTTCCTTTCTTAATTAATATTACGGGTGGCTACCAGTCACTAAATTTTATATTTTTTAAGAAACAGATTTCAAACTTCTTTTCAAAATATTATAAACTACCATAAAATTTTAACTAGGTCTGTTCCTTAACACGGATAACAAAATGATAAGAAGTCCAAGCAATGTTTCAAAAGTTGAATTTAAACCAGCAGCCTAAAATACATACACACCAAAAACGGTGTTAGATTTCAAACGACCAACAAAACTATACTACCCTCCACAATTCTTTAACCGTGTTACAGAGTTGGACATACACATTGACAAAACTACTAAACGAAACTGTCTAAAATTTAAGTCTTGAGAACATCCGTAGGACTTTCGGGACGGACGTTTCTAGAACATCCGAAATTTAAGTCTTGAGAACATCCGTAGGACTTTTGGGACGAACGTTTCTAGAACATCCGAAATTTAAGTCTGGCGTACGACTTTTGGGACGGACATTTCGAGGACATCCGAAATTTAAGTTTTGAAAACATCCGTAGGATTTTTAGGACGGACATTTCTAGAACATCCGAAATTTAAGTCTTACGAACGTCCTAGGGATGTCCAAAATGAACGTAGGACATTCGTATATAAACTGGACCTGAAACGGACGTCCTTAGGATGTACGGTGCTATCTGGATGTGTTACACAGAGGTTTTCCATAAGAAAAAATCGATTATGTTGATCACAGGCATTTCAATCCGTACCTCTGACAAGATCAATTAAAGTCTCGAAAGGCACCGTCTTTCCGGTTACCAGCTCCCAATTCGATCCTCCAGTTTACCATATTAAACCTCACGAGGCCACCCCTCCACGTACCGTCCCTTTGCCCCCGACCGTTTACTCGAGCTAGACGCAGACGAGGCCGTGACGAGGACCGTTGGGTAGCTAGTGAACGCGGCCGAAATTAGAAAAGTCCTCTGGAAGCTTGTTCGAAATCCGTGCGTATTTGCCCTCTCTACAGCACGTCCCCACTAATGTATGCACGCAATCCGGCCGACCAGCAGTGAGCTGGGATGAACCGACAGGCGGCGGCGAGGCGCCTGGAGAGTTGGTTTTCCGGAAACATATTCTATGCATACATGCATGTTCAACACCTGCGAAGCACCGAGAGAGAGGGAGCGCGCGCAGTCCGTCCGGGACGTGAAATTACGGCATTTAAATAATTTCATTTAATCTTTCCGCCGTCCCCGTTTCCTTCGTCTCGTGGCCAGCAGCTTCCTCTTGCCTCGTTGTTCCGGTCTCTTTTTATCTCTGTCCGACGTTCCTCTTCATAACTCACATTCGAAATATTTCGTTGTAATTTCGCGGTCCGCCGAAATAACGACGGGAACCGGGGAAACACCTTTCTGTGTTCGTTACGCGACTCGTTTCACGGGGATTAGCTGGTGAGCCGATTCCCGTGTCGCTATGGATCGGAAAAATGGAAGGGATGGATCGAAGTTCTGGGACCGACGATGTTATCTGGTGTTTTCGATCGGACATGGTCTTCGATTGCGGTTAATGGTGGAGGTCTGGGGAAGGGTATGGTGAGAGTCTGATGGTGTTTGGATTGGTTTGAGATGGAGGGAGTTGTTGAGATTGGAATTAGGGCGGTGAGTTTGTTTATTTTTTAATAGTAAGATTATACGGAGATAGAATACGTCTTTAAGGTTTCCAGGTTTTGATCATTTGTGTGATTATACTGGGTGGGGCAATAACTATGTACACTTTGAATATTGCCGTTATTTGTAATAATAAAACTTACACGATATAGAGGGGGGCATATTGTGTCACAAACATTTTCTGCGTGGGTGAAGGCATAGAGGAGATCTCAAGGTCATCTCTATTTTTTTAAATGGAATGCTATGTTTTTTTTTATCCCGATGTGATAGTCGGTGTTGAGACGACTTCAGCGAGCTATCATTGAAGGTCATGCAAGGTCAAATGTGGTAGTAAAATAAACTTCCTTACATTACTCGCGAACGAAAAAAAAATAAAACAAAATCCCCGATCATCCGTCCACGGTTCGTTTCGTCCAGTTTTTGTCCTAGAAACCGTGCCGAGCCTTAAGTCAGCACACTCGTATTCAGCGCGAAGTGATAAAGATGGAAAGTGGCCGGCATTTGCATGTTTTTATTTATATATATATAATATATATACGAAAGAGAAACCCAGCTGGTTCCCCTTCCCATCATCTACTCCGGGCTTCCCTTCCTCTGTTGTTTCTCCGTTCGAATGTTGGTCACCATCTGCTTTACTTCCTGCAATTCCAACGCGAGGGAGATTCGGGATATTGCAGGCACATTTTTGCATGTGAAAATTAGCGAGCAACAGCTTGCAAAGGAACGAATAGGGAAGAAACGGCGAGGACCTCAAGCACTGGCTGTCTCAATTTTTCCCGTGCTATGGATTTATACTGTGGACGCCTTATGTATTCATGAGAATATCTTGATAGTATTTATGAGGTGTGCCAATGGATGATCAGATAGTTTTTTTCGCATTCAGTAATTTTTTCATGAAATAATAAAGGTTACACGATCTTTTTACGGTATTCTTAATTGATTCTTTATATGAGTACTAATTCAATACTTTTTATTTTGTTTAGAAAATATCAGAAACTGTAAGTAATCTCTTCGACATTTTTTTCATCGTTTCACGCCGTTTTGATCAAATTGAAGACCGAGGAAATGTATACAGGGTGTCTTAAAAAACTCACTTATTTTGGGATACCCTGTATATAAATTATATCGCCATGTTTTCAAGTAATAGTGCAGTACTTATTGGTACTACCAATAATAGATTTTTTTATATTCCGTTGACCTCGATAATTTCTGTAACATATGACGATTCCTATTTGGTCCTCCATATAAACTGTTTTATGAAAATTTGAATTTGCATGAACGTTAGAAATTAAATGTAAATCTATGATTTACTTTTTGTTTAGATTTGTATCGTTATATTGCATTGAAAATTACACTATGCTTAGATGAATCATCGAATGATTTCAAATAGAAACAAATTTTCAATTTTATTTTAATGTGAACAGGGGTAATCTAATTCTCTTCATTATTCTCGTATATCCAACAATATGTCTTATCACAAAACTTCAGAATCTCATTTATTTACATCCAGATTTAGATTTATAAGCGTCTTTCTTCCGCTTATTCCATCCTCCATACTACATTCTTCATTTCTCCAACATACCATAAGAACATTATTTTCATCATTATCTTCATTCGTCGTCTGAACAAATTTAGAAAACTAATTATTACAAAGAAAAAAAAGGTTAATATTTCCAAGTTTTCATTAGCAACGTCGGAAATATCGAGACTGTACTCGTATTTTCCCTTATTTCGAAAGAAAGCCCCTGACAAAATGCGTCTGAATATTTCATTTTCCGCAACGAACGAACAAATCTGCTTTCGTAACGTACGCGCGCCACGTTTACAACCGTCGTAAAAAGCGTGTATTGTCATTCCTAAAAAAAAGAAAAAATCATCTACATCTAGGCCACAGTAATATTATTGTTTCTGGGACACTCGAGGAACGAGTCCTCCATCGAATTAAATATGGCGTACCGTTCAGATTCCTGTAGATCATTCGTAGTTTGTCCCCCTTATTTCATGCATCTTCTGTACGAATATTCCCTCCGTTCGCTCGAATATTCATTTGCTTCTATTATTCATGGGGGCTCGTCGTCCTACTTTCCCACTTTTCCAAACTCTTGTTACATCAAGCTACACGGGAATGTCGCGAGAGGACCGTCTGAAAACGTACCAGTTTTCTCGTCTGCAAACACCCAACCGAAATATTTGTATTCGAACAACGGACCTTCGGAGTGTTAATTTCCGGGGAAATTTTCGCCGGGAAATTCAACTTTCGTCGCGAATAAAGGTTTCCTGTTGCCGATCACGTATGTAGCTGCACACGTGTTAACATAACGAAATTTCCGTGGGAATTGTATGTGCGCATAAAATTGAAAGGAAATTCTGCAAATTACAGCCACGGTATATTCATTACCGCCAGACATTGGATAAACTGTGAAATGGAATTTACTCTCCTTTCTGCTATTGCGAAATGTTTCAGACCCGGTACATATTTCTTCGGGTGAAGTTTAATTGGTAGCAAACTCGAAAGACCAGGTGTACTTTGATTTGTTATTGATTTGTAAATATACAGCTTTTTGATCGTTTTGTAAATGCAAACGTTACTTTCCTGTAAAAATCAGCGATAGTGTACATGATACATCGATCTCTTTTCTTTCTACTCCATTTTCGTAACAATTTCACTTTTCAATGAGACAAACGTAAGATTAAATAAGACAGAAAAAACAGTAAATCAGATTTGTACACTTTTCATTAGGCCAGTTCTGTCGTTTATAAAAAATTACAGCGGTTAACGAATTAATAGATACGGTAAAATTTTTTATGAATGATCGACAGATTTAAAATCAAGTTATCAGTAAGCCTTGTTTAAGATATAACAAGTAAATTGAATTATTTATCAGCGTAATACTAATGGTGGAAGATTTGCGGCCAGGTCTCACTCCGTTTGGCGAATTAGTAGCATTCTCGAAATTCTAGCCCGAAACGGCGTTTAGGGGCGCGTGGTCCGCATAATCGTGCGAATTTCGTCATGGACACATGCGTGCCGACTGCTCCCCCGGTTGGGTTCCAGTAAAGGAGATCCGTTTTCAGGCGTAATGACACATAATCATGATTCGACGTTTATCCTTTCGTGGATTCCAAATGAACCAGAAGAGAATTAATTGCCTTCGACTTAAGTACCAAACATACAAACATACCGAATAAATATTAAAAAAAACAGCTATTGTAATTAAAAACCTGTTCCTTGAGTATCTTAGAAGTACCATTGAGATGCATAAAAAAACATAGAACCTGCCTGGAATGAAAAATATTTGGTTTCGAGTACATAGGATCAGTTGATTGTCCATTTATATTTTTATTTTAATCTCCTTGTATATTGCGTAAATGCAAAGATTCTGTCAGTTGATTTGGATCAATTGACTTTTAAATATTGATACTAAAATGTTAGTAGAGGTACAAAAGTAGTGGCTGCTGATTTTTCATTTCTATTGAGAAACTTTCATCCAATTTAGTGTAGCTTTTTCAAGAGTATCTAATCTAGAGAAGTTGTACAATTAGTTATATAATAGTGGTAGAATTGCACACTGAAACCGATAGAACTTCCAGAATTCATTTATATGTTTGTTATTTCTTTCACTTATACAAAAAAGATTTCTATGATAACGCAACAATGTCTGTCTTGTCAAAAATGTCTCCCATCGTCTCAGGCACATTCTACTCAATTGACATTTCCGTCTGACCTGATTTTTACAGTTCCGTTTCTTCTTTGAGAACACCGTAGAAGCTAAAGGTCTAATGTGACCCATAACAATAAAGGATATAATATCAAGCGCTCGTAACTCCATGAGATCGTAGAAACGGAATGGAAGCTATGCTCAAATGTCAGAGAAATGTTAACGTTCATGGATAATTTCTGCTTCATTCTGTTCCTGTACGATACTGTCTGCGTCCACAAGAAATTATTAGAAGAGAAATCCTTTTTAATTCTGTCCACGAATCGAATGAAATTATTAGGTTATTATGTATTTGGTTAAGATATTACATAGTCAACTTTATTCAGGCAGCATTAAACTTAGTATGAGTTATTATATCATTTCCATTCACCCATTTAACAATTATTTAATCATTTTCGAAAGCTTACAGCAGAAGTTACTTACGACTGAATCTAATATTTATATTAAAAATTCTTCCCATTTTATTATACAGATAAATGAACTCCTAACAAGGCGATTATTCGGCCAGGAGTGTATAGCTGAAACTTGTTTAATGTTACTAATTTTCAACAACAGTAGAAATGTAAACGATGTAATTGATTTTAACACTGGACGTACCAGCATTGAATGTACTCTAAAACAAATATAGAACTTTATGAATAAATTGTTCGATATTCACTACAAAGAACAATTTATTAACCTTGTTAACGGTTCTGGTAGGTTCGAAATAAAAAGAAAACCTAAATAAACAGCAGAAGAAAATCTAGTTACTTAACTGAAACTCCAGTCGCATATAAAAACACATTACCCCATCTCTCCCAATCAACAATCAAACACATTATTCAGCGTCAAGCAAGCACAATATCTCGGTAAGTAACAATTTCCTCTCAATTCCATTGTTAAGATATTACCACTTTGTTAATTTCAGCCGCAAAAGACCCACGATTAATTCAGCCCTCGACGTCGGTACGGTACATCCAGTGTTAAAAAAAAAAAGAAAAAAGAAATTCATACAATAAACCATTAAAATATTAGAACCATCCGGTTCGTTGGCGGAAGACAGCTGAAAGGATTATCAAGGTTCGGCTATCTTGTCCGGTTTTTCCGAAACCAGGCCAACGCGCATTTATTTGTTTCTGGTGGATAACAAAGGGCCAGCGGGATTGTTGCTACCCCATCCTGCATCATTCAAATTTGTAGAATAAACCGCGCCGTTTTTCATCAACACACGGGGGCGTGTTTCAAATGGTAACGAAGCCCCGTGGAGAGGCTTTTCATAAAGAGCCACCGGTTAATACGTTCTAAAGAGAGCAGGCGGTAACGAATACATGCACACTCTTGGCCGGCCGTTGCTGGAATATCTGAAAAATTCATTTTGGTCCGGTGGCGAGCGCGTGAATGGAGGTAGTGACACGGACAAGACAATCCCATTATGCCTGGAAGAATTCCATTCTGTTTGAGGAGTTGCTCCTTTATTTCATCCCCCTCACTTATTTTCACGCCTTAATTCGGTACACAATGGGATTAAGGTTCGTACCTCCTCGCGGAAATCACCACTAAGAGCTCGATAACTCTATAAATAACGCCATCGTGTATCACTTTCAAGTGGTATTTTTGTCAATTCGATCATTCGGTCGCTGCGTGAATGTCCGTCCATTAGATTTTTGAAGGATGAAATAGTCCAAATTCAGAATGAATCAAGGAATGGTCCCGAAGTGTAACGCTGACTTTTTGATGAACGTCTGAGGAATGGTAGAACTTGAAATATCGGAGAGCTAATGATACTCGGTTTTGGGGACAGATGGTCAATACTTTACGAGTTATTTGATGGTTAAGTTACGGTCTATATGGATCTTCTCGAAATGTGATTGGTGGCTGGTGCCAGAAACATATGGCTACATCTACTAGAAGCGATCTTTGGTGGTGTTATGGGTGTCTGGTTACTGGTGTGTTCTCGTTTTTATGAACACAAAATCTAGTCGGTAATTGAAGCGTATCGCAAGCAGTAAATATTTTTAATAACATTAAATTGTTGTTCGATGTATCTTTGAAAGTGTCGGAAGTTTTGCAGCAATTTAATGCATTAAGTTCACATGTACACTATTGGTCAAATGTATGGGATCCGGTCTGATAATTAATGAAAGAGAAAAATATTATTGTGCAAAGATTTGATAAAAGTAATGTGTTAAAATTGATTGGAAATGATTGGTATATACAGGGTAGACCACGAAACGTGATAAGCTTTGATTATTCTACTGCTAGCTGTTCGATCGAAAATTTGTTGGCCAATATACAGACTCCTTTCGATTATTGTCCCGAACTCGGGTCCATACCGGGACAGTAATCTCATAGGGAAGAATGCTTCAGACCCTCGTATATTCGTTTCTTGCCCGATGTCTGAAAATTGTACAGAATCAGGAAAACTATTTCCAGTAACAAATGCTGCAGCAATTCTTCATTACTGACAACGATTTTTACTACCAACACTGTCATTATTTTTGCATACACTTAATAAACAAGCTATTTAATTCGTAAAAAAAGGGGACATTATTTTTGCCATACTTGTTTACGTTAGCTCCAAGTAACTTCACTATGCCAGTCTACAAACGGAAAACCAAAGAAACATTTCGAACTGAAATACCACTGCAGTCTCGTTGAAAAAAAAACAGTATATACATACACCCTCGCATTGAAGATGAAACGGTAGGAGCGCGTTAATTGCCTCTTGGAAAAAGCTGGCTGTTTTGTAAATCGAAGTCCGGCTACATTAATCACCCGCGTTGTCAGCGCAGAAACGATAAAACCGTCGATGGGGGACACGGTATCACGGAATTCCATCACCGAGAATATCGAGACACGTTCGACGTGAGAATTCTGTGCACCGATGTTATTTACATGCAATTATTTTTAATTATTGCCTGTCTCTTGTACTTCGTCGTTCTTTCCACCGTTTCTTTGTCCTCGGGAAACGTTAATTGTCGATCTTCGATATTAACATTCGGAGAAGGGACCAATTTTATTACGATTGTCAGCCCCACCCGCCCATCATTTGTCTCGTATAGGAATTATGTAATTGTCGTTGCACATCGAACGTTTTTTATCGTCTTCTGCGATCGATGGTCCTGTGCAACGTGATTCGAGATTTTGAGAAATACAAAATGCACAAATTTTTTCATGGAAAACAATGTACTTTTCTTCAATTTACTATAATTTTCGTTTTTTTAAACCCCCTCGTGAACCGAGAACTATAAGGGTAAAAAGCGTAAAAAAAATCGAAAATTTTGAAGTTGGATTATTCGTATGAACTGAATCATACCCACCATTTGAGGTGGTTAAAAAAAAAACAGGTCTACGCCACTGCACGCAGATACCATATTTGTAGTAATTATTAATTAGTTTTATTAATTATTACTTTTATAATGCAAAAAAATAAATCCAATCGGTCTAATAGTTGTCTCTCAATCACACACAAAACATTGACCACTTTTTTGTGCCAAGAAACGTACATGGCCCCTTAACGAATTCATGAAAGCTTTTCACAAATAGCCGACAATGGGAATCTTTCTCGTTCGTGGATAAGTCGCGTCGATTGGACCACTTCCTGTGACATTTCTCTGGATACGGTCATCTTAATCCGGCTTAAAGTTACTTTTAACCTGCTCACAGCATTTGTCCACTACAGTAGACGCCTATTTTCTCACTTGAGTGACAATATCTGGTATATTTCTTGCCGATCGACAGTACGAAAGTTCTTTAAATGACATTCAAACATTAGACAAACACATCGTTCATAAAAAATATTTCTTTTAAAGTTTTGAACAGTATTAAAATGACAGTTGGTTCTTGTTTTTACGAAAAATATTGTACAAAAGGGCTACGCCTGTATATATATTGTAAATAAATAAATAAATAAATAAACACTGACTAGATAAAAAATTTCGAATAACGAATAAAAGATAAAAAAAGAGTATTTCGTCATTTTTAATTGTTTAAACGTAGAAATTTCAATTCTTATAATAAAATAATACTTCTTTATGAATAAATCGACATTTGTCGAACGATTATTTAATTTCAATAACTGTTTAACTTTTTGAGGCACAGTGGTATGAAAACTGTCCCACCTTCTTTATACCCAACTCGCATAGTGGAACGTTATTCATACCACCTTTAAATCGTGGAATTACTAAAAATAAAACATAATTCAAGTAGAATAATATTTTGACACATTTCATACAAAAAGATGTATGTGCAACTAGGACGACACTTTCAGATACTGCTGCTTTTCACTGTGTATTATTCAAATAAAATTCTGCCCAAATCTGGCGTCTGGTAATCCAAATATGTAATTCGTACCGGATTACTTGCACGTTAGAAACGTACGGGCGCCCTTTCAGGAGAAAATATTTTTAATTAACTCCCTTATTTACGAGCTAAAGTAAGATTCCCACTTGCGCAGGCCGTCTGCGGGCGCGCATTTAACAAGTGTATCATTAAGTCCCGTCGGATATGTCAGAGGGGGTGGGAAAGGTAGGGACGAGAGGAGTGCTCTCTTCCTCGGGCGGCAGAAATTTCATTTTCACTTCGGAATAGTACTTCCACGGGGCCGGAAAAGTGCTCTTGAACCGTTCGAGCAGGCCTGGGCAAGGCTACCAGTTGCGTACGACCAACGCAAAAGACGAGAAGCTCCCCGTGGTAGAGACCAACTTAATCCGACCCGTGGAAAAGTTCCGCGGTATTGAAGCTTTTTCGTTCTCACTTCGTCGAATATTCCCATCGACTTTGCACCCCTCCTCCTCGTATTTCCTCCCTCGTCTGGCCGCTGAAATTTTCTTTCGCCCTTCGTGCCTTACAGAACCTCATCCGAGAACCTGATATTTTTTCCCTCCCCGTTGGTTGTGCCTTGATTTTATTATTATTAGACTGTGGATTTTTATGCAAAATGACATTTTATAAAGTGATTCGTGAAGACCGGAACAAAAGTGGAGATTTCTTTCCTCCCTTGAGCGTGGCATTGGGTTTAGAACGAAATAGAAAATTCGTTTGCGTCCGATGCAAATTTTGATTTTTATACCGTATTTCGGAGAGCCCTTGTAGGATATAAATGTATGAAATCTAAAGTCTAATTATTATAAATCAAGAAATTGTTACTAAGTTTATGTGAACGATACTTTGCGATAGGTACAATTGGGTTATAGAATTTATAATTATTCTATTTAGGGCGCATAGATGGATTAAGCAGTAGTTCACTAGAATTGAATTTAATTCTAGTGACTCTGTTATTCGATACCCTGTAAAAATAATTGAAACAATTTTATATATTTTGCAATTATACCAAAACAGTGTTCAAAGGACTTACTTATTTTCCATTGACCGAAAAAATACAAATCGACAAACAGATTAACCGATCGAATTAAAAGTCTCACGACACTTCAACAACTTCATGGAAATAAATTTGAATAATGTTCAAAATGAACTCCAAATTACTATTAGGTGTACCAATAAGTAATCCACTTTTTGCACAAGATCATAATTGGTTCACACGCTAGTTTTATACAGCGAAAATTTTAGAAAACATTGTCAATCTAAAATATCAAATAACGAAGGACAACAGTGCATTACCTGCAGATGCACCGAATAATAATTACGATCAACAAGTTCTCAATTTCAATTCTAATCCTTCAAAGGAAATTTTCTAACCAGATCCCACCAGGGCACCATCCGAAACATTAAATTTCATTCGCCATTCCCTGTAACATCAGTCACGTACGTCCCGTCTACATCAACATCCATTCTTCCCTCGTCTTATTTACCCCCGGCAATATTGACTCTGCAACAAATTATATTCCTGCGTCGAATACCGTGGCTCCGCTTCATATCTTTCCCTCCCTTCATCTCCCCACCCCGTCAGCGTTTATATATTATACATTGTATCGTACTGCATATATATATATATATATATATGTGTGTGTGTGTGTGTGTGTGTGTGTGTGTGTGTGTGTGTGTGTGTGTGTGTGTGTGTGTGTACATATATATAGACGAACGGCGCAGTCGAGGTCTAAAGCGATATTTTTCTCGGGACCAGGCCTGGAGGTGAAATCAAGGATATGCAGTGTACGTACGGATCGACGACGAAGGATGGCTACCAGGCATATATATCCGCGTAGGGAGTCAGTTATTGGTTGTAAAATGGCCGGGCCATCTGTCCTTGATATGAGACCAGGGTGCACCCTAAGAATCCACTCCTGACCTCCTACACCCTGCGACCGACGATAAGTCACTGGGAGTCAGTGAAACGTGTAACTGGTGACAGAGGAATTCGATAAGAAAAAGATTTATAACGATCTGTGGTCGTTTCTTCATTAATGGAGGATGAACTTTATGCGCTTATACTGTCTTCTCTTTGGATCGAATGGGCCAAGTTATGCAGAAGGCTATCTAACCCTGAATGACTTGAAATGAAGTAAATTTAGTATTATGATTTTAATTTTAAGGAAGTAGCTTTGTTTTTATTGAGTATATTTTATTTCTTCTTGTTGTCTTGCATGGTTCTGCTGATTTAATAGTGAGTAGTGTAATTTATATTATTTTTAATTATCTACAGATAATTTTAATTTAATTTTTTATTTTCTATGGCTTGGTGATTTTAATAACTGTATAATTTAAGAGTTGTTATACGGGTGGGAAATTTCTTTCAAAATAAAAATTGTTTAATTGTACAATTGTACTCAGAGTTTCAAAGAGATTGGTTTAATTCTTTCTTCACAATAAATTCCCATAAATTCGATCATTTTTAACTGTTTATACAAAGCTCCTCCGAGAAAATACTTCTTGAAGAATACTGAAGACATAAAAACCTTCTTAACCTTCTCAAACCCAGTTCACATTGCAATGTATATACAATAATTTTAACATTTGTTCTGAAGCTATTTTACGATTCTTTTCCCAAATCTTATTTTTATAGAGCACATCATATGCATTGCAATGTACAAATGGACTAAAAAAAGACTTAAAAAAGCTTCAGAACAGACGTAAAAATTATTGCAAAACCGCACGGTGCACTAAGTATGAGGACATTAAAATACTCAAAAGAATCTCACAAAACAACCCCATCAATATCGACAAAAATAACAGAACTAAACGCACAATACAAATTCTACAAATGTAAATGATATTTAGGCTCGAATCAAGGTGCATCGATGGAAACGCAAAGGCCAAAACAATTTCATCTCACGTCCTCGTTTACCAGATTAATAAAGGTACGAAAAAAGTTCATGCAACAAACTTCTGTTTCCCGTAACTCTGCTCTCGGATCTTGTTGTTCATCAGACACCGAGACTACGGTTGAGATATAAATCGCGAGGGACGAAAACGTTGATCAGTTTCCATCATAGCGGACGGCGGCGGCGGTAGTGTGGAGCCTCCTAATTTTCTTAATTTTAAGTTACGAGGCCATCGAGTGGCTCGTGGCGCCGCGCCCGGCACGAATTTTTTAATCTCGCCCCGGGTACGGGGTCGCCGCTATTTTTATTAAAAATAAGACGGCCGGGGCCGATAGGGGTCGTGCGAGCCTCGAGTGCCTTAACTTTACTGTTTCTCCGCCATGCGAGCCAGCTGCCACAAGAGAAACAGTGCCGTATACTTGGTTAAGGGGCGTCCGTATAAAGCGGCTGAAAATTCCGTTCCGCTACTCGTTCCGATTTCTTTTTATGGCCGAAAAACTTCTTCGACAGCGCTCTCTCTCTCTTTATATTTGCTTTACTGGAATGCCTTGTAAATTGTTATTGACGGGAGCAGTAAATTGATTTAGAAAATATCAGGTTGATTTTGTTTATTGACATTTAAGATATAATTCACTATTCCATAAAGTGTTAGGTTGTCTAAGGTGGTTAACCCTTTCCTTCCCACTGTTGGCATATGGCTACGTATTTCAAATTATGAAATAAAATATTAGTATCATGCATTTTTTAGTTGAATACGGTGGAGCCCAAAGAAGAGTAATGTTTTTCATATCTGTGAGTATAGGTGCAACAAAAGTGTTGCAGGTTCCTGAAATGAGTCACTCGTGAGGTGATTTGGAACAACTTTTTCTTTAGCAAAAATGTTCTCCGAGATTTTGTTAACGAGATATTAACGAAAAACCCCGACCAATCAGAGCACGAGTATGTCGGTCGTGCTCTGATTCTTCAGGGCTTATTTTTAAAGAATAATTAAGTCAATTGAATTCAAGAATTGCGGGGGTACGAATATTTCTGTGACTTGTTGTATGTGCACAGTATCATTTAACAACCATATACAGTGATTCCTCGATGAATGCGACACCCCTGTGAACCCAAACAAAACAGAGTAAACAGAAGCTAAGCAGAGGCTCAGCTTCGGGCAAAAAACAAATTTATGAGGGTCTGAAAACCTCTCTGCCTTACTACAAATATTCCGAAGTGCACTCGAGTATGTCGCACTTATCGAGACATTACTGTAGTTCCACTTAAAAAGTAGTAAAAATTTCATCTCAGTGGTTTAAGAGGCGAAAATATTATTCGAAATTCCTCAGAAAACAATGCTGGTCGCGACATTATTCATTTTAATCACCGCAAATTTTATTCTCAACAGCCGCCAAACAATAACCCCACATCGTCAATGCAAACCCAATTTTCCCTCCACAAAAGTTATAAGATCAACATAATAAATTGCCACAGACTCGTTAAACGAAATATTTCCTCCGATTCGATACCGCCGATCAAATCGTCATATCACGGAGTTTCCAGGATCTCCTCATAATTTCCCCCGCAGAGAAAGCGACGATGCTGCCCGCGGTATTCCCACGAAAGTCCAATGAAACGAAAGGAAAGAAGTTAAAAGTTCTCGCGGAGGCGGGTGGGGTGGGATAGAGCTCGTCGACACCGCGTTTCTCCTCTGCGATGCAAGTTTCTCACCAGATAAACGGGTTTCTAAGGCATCGTCGAACTGTAACGTATTTCTGTAATCGTCCCCGGAATATCATCTCGCCGTAAAACTTTTCCAATATTAAGCTTCCCCCCTCGTACCTGGCTGGCAAAACTGGAAGGGGGGAAAAAAGAGTTATTTTCAACGTTGAGTCCATCCCGATATCTCATTATTCCGCGAGAACCCCCTTCCCTCCTGACGTCGAAGACCACGGAGTCGCTTCGACGGGAAATCGACGCGATCGATCGTGAAATCCTCGAATATTAATGGAAATTAACTCGCGCGCCGATTAGTTTCTCTTTCCGCGAACCCTTCTGCATCGTCTATCGATTCCCCCCCCGCCCGATTACACAGCCGATTACTTTGTTCGTTAACTCGGAAAATTGATGAAAATTTCCTTTACAGATATCGTACAGGATATCTCTCGAGGCTGTACGGACGTGTTGTATATGAGAAGCGTGAAATTAGTAAATGTATACATTTGCTAGTTAATGTACGAATGTACGTACGATTTTAGAAGTATGAACCGACTATAGGAATGTATACTATTTTTAGTAAACGTATTAATTTCAATGCAATTATTATTCATGAATATAATAGTAAATAATTCATTTGAATACGTTTACAAAATAATGCATAGATTTCATACAACACGTTAGTAAAAGCATCATATTGAATGTATAATGTTTTAAGGTACAGTAATCCTCGATGAGAGTTCAAAGGCTCCTCGGCACTGACAAAGAGAGGTCCTCAGGTGTAACGGTGACTTTTTAATTAAGTTTAGCTCAGTCAGAGAGTTTGGGATTTGAAAGCTTATGATATTTGTTTCAGCCACATACGGCTATTAATTTATGAAATATTTAATGTTCAGTGTTCAGAAGCCTTCGAACATAAATGTATAGTATAATAAATGAAAATTAAATATACTTTAGTTTTTAAACTATGAGTTGAAGCTTTTAATAAACCACCCATCATCCGTTTATTTACCCACAGTAATAACAGTTTGTAATAACTGCGAAGGAAAACTGCATCTTTGCCTGACATCTGTAAGGGAAAGTTCACTGTCGGTCACCAAAGACCGACGTGACACTCGATGTGGTAAACCGATGATTCTTACCTGAGATTCCGTCGTAGGTCCACCACTCTTCCCAACTGGTATCGGTTTTACATTCTGCAAAATAACGAAACGAATTGTTAAAGAAATGTTTGCGATTTTTATATCGAATAATGTTAATCCATTGAAATAGATTGTATATAATTATGTAAAGGAATTCTGTGTTAAAAATTCCCACTTGGCGTTGAATACATTCACTGCCGTGACGGTTACCTGTGGCCAGCAGTGAGCTTTCCATTAACGCCTCGTCGATCACGAGTGACCGCCATTTCGACATACAATGACTCAATTGACGTGAAAGAAGAGGCGGTTGAAATATTTACTGAATGCGTTTAAAACGTATCAATAATCAACGTACATTATTTCCCTCTATAAAATTACATTTTGTTAATCCCCCATCCGATATTATTGTATTGATATTATTATTATTCGGTGGCGCTAGTGAAGTCAATCGCCAAATAAAACGACTTGAAAATGTTTAAGACATTCACAAATAGGACAGATACTACAGATTGCAAAAAAAATAATAAGTGGACAGTAAATTATTTCAAACGTTTTTTAATAGATGTTTCCTCCAATAACCCGTATGATATCAATTATATAAAGATAAAATTTCATTATATATTAATATTTACATAAGAAAATTTATACATTGCTTTAAGAGGAACCAAAAATTGATCTGTAAAGTTACTATACAATTGCTGCAACAATGACAGAACTCAAAATTTTTAATCTTATTAGTATAAAAAAACCAGTTGTTGTCTGTCCTTTCCATTGGCTGAATCCTTGAACTGAGCTTCCAAAATATACCACGCCAGGACAGTCCCTTTAATATGATTTTCATCCACAATTATAGCGATCAAAACATTCGAACTCGTTTTCCTTAAAATCGTAATTTTTCAGTGACGTCATCATTGCAAATAAACGAGCGATATGTCTTTACATTTCGACCAGAGTCCCACTTAATGTTCATCGACTGTTCCCCCACAAATTACGCTAAACATCCCACAAACTACTTTCTCCGTTAAACTACTTCATCCTTACTTCATCCCCAAAATCGTCGTTTTAATTAAACACCATAAACGACCACAGACGTAGCCTTACAGGGGACAGGATGTGCCCTCGTTAAAGTGAGGGACCGTCCGCAGGGGTGTCGATAAATAAACGCGGCGTCCCGAAGGATCGTAGAAATCGTAATAACGCTTTACGGTCGCGCGAATAAAACACGAAACCCCACCCTGTAATCGTCGGGGTCGCGATATCTGAAAAATTCCGCGGACGTCGTTAAATCGAACGTGGAACGGGACGTGTCAGAGGGATGAAAGCTGGGGAGCACGATCAAATACGTCGGGTAAGAAACGACGACGTAACATCGACGAGCAAATGATTTCTGTGTTCAGGAAAGTAAAGGGAAAACCAGTTTTCCGCGGTAGACCGATCGGTGTTACATCTGCAATTTACAAGTTAGTCGACTCTTGCATCGTCCGCAACTTCCGGGGAAACTTCGAGGCTCCATAGCTTCGGATCGAGCACCAGTTCAAGGGAGTTCAGGGCATCGATCAATCGAACTTTCCCCGTGTCTAGTGGCCGATTATTCGAGAATGATTCGAAAGGTCCGAATTTTCCGGGAATATTCAACGAGATCGAATATCACCGCGAGATAAAATTGTTGGAAAAGTGAATATGTTGGTTCGGATGCAAGAAGATGGAATTGGTCAAGAAACGCACACAACGGACTAACTGACATGATTATAGAGTAGGATGTGATGTATGATAATTTTGACATCCCAATACATTCGTACAACAGATGATTTGAGGATTTATCGGATCCTTTAATAGTTTTTGACCCACAAATTCTAAAGTTACAAGATTCCTGCTCTCCTCTAAAGTTTGAAAAGTGTGTCTGAATACACCCTGGCTCTGGTGTCCAGATATGTATAAACGTCAGCGGTATAATTACAATACAACTAAACCCAAGAATCATTCATTAAATAAACAAAAAAAAAAAAATAAAAAAAGTATCGATACACTCGAACACAAACGAGTTAACTCGTCTCTCCCGTACAACAAGTAAAAAAAAACGACTCCTCGTAGTATCACTTCAAATCCTCGTCGAACAGAGAGAGAGTTTTCAGAGCCCGGAGAACCGGTCTCGACACCCTCAAAATGGATTTCTCATTTCGTCGAACGCTTTATCTTCTGCATTACCACCTCTCTTTCAATATTCATTACTTTTTCAATCGAGCCGCGCGCGCCGGCTGCTCTAGTCGTTTTTCTATATGCAAATTCCCTTCCCCCTGAGGCGGCCCGGTTTCATCGCAGAAGCGGTTTTAATGCTCTAAGCGTATCGAATAGTTCGAGATTCAACCCCCTGCCTCCCTCTCCACGTGAACAATTATTGCTTCGGAGCCCTAGTTGACCCTCGTCCACGCGATCACGTCAAACTCTTCCTCTTTCCACGGTCTCGTCGGGTCTCCACGGTGCCTGACCAAAGCGCGACCCATTCCACTTCGGACGGTGACCCATATTCGATTATCTGGATGCATGCCATCCAGTTCCCGTACGGCAAACTAATTGCCTCAAATTGGAAAACTTTCTCGGCCTATCCTGGTCCCATGTCTCCCTATCTCTATTGTCAACCTACACGTTCCTCCCTCACCCTTTCCCGCGTTCTCGTGTATCGCGATCTTCAAGAACGATCGTTTCGTGCCATGTCAATCGACGATACACAGGTAATTTTCATTCATTCTTGGTACTGGGCTTCTGGTTTCTCTGTTTTCGGAGGGATACTATCGGTGAGCGGTTGGGGTAGAATCGGTTTTAGATGGGGGAAGATATTGGAGAAGAGGGTTGTGGTTTTTGTGGGGAATTCTGTTTAATCTTTAATTATAGATGACTTGTCTCAGAGTGAATTTTTATTTGGTAGCGCAACATAGTGGAGAATTTTGGAAGATGATTATTTTCATTAGTTAAGGGTTGAAGTACTTTAAAATGATTTTTTTAGGAAGTATTTATGTGCAGACTGCCGATTTCATACATTTGCAGCTTATAGGGTTCAATAAATATAATAAATTGCAAAACTTTCATCAAATGTAACATGTTTTTCATTTTATTCTAAACTCAATAAGATATTTAAGAGAGGAAAGAAATTCGTGCATTTGCTCTTGTCTTTATGAATTACTTTAGAAAATATTATTCTGCATAAAAATCCGCAGTTTGTTTATGAGGAATGTTCATGATCGTTGTAATAGTTTCGTTAAGATTAGGTTTTATTTCATGGAAGTAATAAATTGTGGTACAGACAGGTGACTGATTTTTTCTGTGACAAGTTTTAAGTTATCTTGGATCGTACCTTCGATACAAGAATATTGTAGTTCCTATAAATATTGTGTTCTCTTTTACAAAAATTGAGATTACCCTAATCTTTTAATAATAACAAATGTAAACCTGCATACATACTACTGTAATCACATCAATGCATGCTAGTAATTTAATCGATTCTCAGACATACGTGGCAATTATCATTATTGTTAGTATTGTTAACGTTCATTATTTATTTAATATACATACGCTTAATACAATGGAATATATGTTTCATTAAGCATGAGCATAATTAAAAATCATAATTAATACATTTTCATGTTATACGGTATCATTCGATAAATTTCCATTAATCCATACAGAAATCCCACGAGTCACGGCAATGTATCCCGATTTCATTCAAAATTCCTACTGCTTCCTTTCAAGACTCGAAAGAATCTCATGAATTCAATACCTCGTCAACCGTTTCCTAAACAATCCAACGGAAGTCGATTCACGATCCTCCAATGGAAAGTTCTTGTTCATTGTCTCGAAACGAACATCGTCCCAAGGGCGTGAAATATTATAGAACAGCCTAAAGAAAAGAAATCGTTCACGTAATACCATGAAATGCCGTAGGCAAAGTGAAATTACCACGAGCTACTTAAACGAAGCGATCTTCGTTCAGTTATTTTTTCGTTACTCGTGGAAGCACGCGTCAGCTATTCGTGCGTCCGATCGAAACATATTCCTTCGTTCTGTTCCCTGAACGTTTGGTATTGACAATTGGTCCGTGACGACGATTGTTGCAGAAAAATCTTTTACGAAGTAAAAGACGTGGTGCATAATTAAGTTTTTAATTTCATCTATTGTGGTATAAAATTATATAAACCTCATTGAATTTACTTAATTCTTATTTACATAAACAGTGTTTAAGATGTTACAAAAATGATTATATAGACGGCCTTTTATGTTGCAGTTGCAAATTAATATAAATGGTTTGAACAACTCAAGGTTTGAACATTCTGATCCTGCAATCAGTATATGCAATGTAATTGATACTCCTATTAACATAAAACTCTCAACTTTTTCGGTGGATTGCTTACTTCGAAGAGTAAAGAAGTTATTTCATGAAAGTTACTTGAGTTACTTGTCAAGAAGTTACTTGAAAGAGCTGCAAATACTATGACTCTTTTTTTATATTGTAATAATAATTCGTAAACTCTTGTAAAAAAATGATCTGTCTACATATAAATAAATTTTATTTGACCCGTATAGGTTGATTCATTATACAAACGTGTCATTCTGAACGTAAATCGACAGTCAATAACAACATTTGTTCATAAAAGTTTATCTGATATGTACACACTTGAATTTCGATTTAAGTAGATTCGTCAAGTAATGGTCAGACACGTGAAAAAAATAAGTACTACTCAATAGCACCTACACCTTCAACCTAGAAACTTTTTGATACCTTAAAATTAACTATTTTTCCAGGGTACAAAAAGTAAAAATTTGTTGGTAAAACTCAGACTTCCAAATTTAAAACTGTAACTTTGTAATTTCTTTTTATGCTGTTTATTTCTTTCAGACGACTAGGACGGACGCAACCAATAAAACTCGCATAATTCTTCATAAAATATGTTACAAAAATTTGTGCATTAACCTTGACCACGCATAAAGATATACGCAAAACCAGAACTTTCTAGGTCTGATAGCTTTCTTTAAATTAATTCCCAAAAATCACGTTGAAAACGGACATCCACACTAAAATACCCCAGTCCCATCAGTGCAGCTCCAAAAACACCGCGAAAATCTCCTCGAAGCAGTATAAACACGCCAACAATAGCAAGATCGAGGGGGTTCCGTGAATGAATAATAATTTCCCTACGTAGGAGAGATCGTCACCGTTAGCCGTCCTGCCAGTTGTACGATTATGGTTAACCGAGATTTCTATATTCAACGACAGAGCCGTGAAGTGACTGCTAGGCGGTCTACCCCGCTGCGAGTGGAGGGTCGTTGTTAACTTTAATAGCAAAATTATGGTCGGATTAAGCGTAACGTCGCCGCTGCACGGCCAGCTGCCTCCCACCGTTTCGCACCTTCGCTTCCGGCTGCCCCCCCGCACCCAGCGATACTTTTTATTAAAACGGTAATTCCGTCCCGCGCGCGGAATAAAGTGGATGGCTTCCTTCGTAACGCAGTAAAGAGGTTTATTAGGCCCGTAACTCCTTCAAACTTCCGGCCGTTTTCCCGCCATCTTCACCGCCACCTTTCCCTCTTCGTCTCTCCCTTGGTTGTCCCGATTTCTGGCGGCATAATTTTCATGCGAAATGGGAGAAGCGTTTTACGCGCCGCGGGTGGTTTAACCAGTCAGGCCGCATTGTAATTCGAGTATTATTCGTTTAACCGCGATAAGCCGGTAATTGCGAAATTGCCCCGCACCTGTTGTCGCCGTTCCGCCAAACGTTTCGCATAGAACGTCGAGGTCCGAGACACCCTGGTGCTTGACGATCGCTAGGAACAACGTTTCTGACCCAATTTCCCTCTTTTTTATTGGGGCTTCACGTGGCAGGAGGACTTCAGGTGTTTTTTCTTTCGTCTGGAGGCAGACCATTGGGGTTCCTTGTTGCTGGTTTCACAGGGGACGACGGAAGACGGTTTATTTTTGCTCATTTCACTGGTTCACGGAAAGATTTTTATCGGTCCTGGTTCCTGTTACACTTCGGGGTCGGTTTGGGTTTATTTGGTACGGTAGTGGGTGGTTTACACGTGTTGTTTGACTAGTGGAAGATTTTAGTGTTGGAAATATGTTGGTGAGATCTATTACACTACTTCTTTGTTAATAGAATTTTATACTCTCTAAATAGTATTCAAACGATCAGCTCCAATATCTCCATAATGTTCATTGTTTTTATGTGTAGAAACATTGACAGGATTTCTGCAACGACTTAGTATTTTACGTCACATTTTTAACAGGCGGATGGAAGTTCCTTGTCACTAATTGTTAGTGAATAATTTATATTTGTTAAGGAACATATTCGACGATTATCCTGCGGATGGTTTATACATTACAAATTGGAAAACTCAGCGGAATGGAGTTTCGAAAAAAGGTACCATTTACGTATTATACAATTAACATAGTAAAACTCCCAGTACAGAATTCAAACTTCCGTTCCATTTTCATTTTTACATTACCAGTATCTGAACTTGTCCATTTACATAAATCTCCGCAATCCGTCGATACAGGGGACTTTCAGCGAAATGTTTTCGACGTTCAAAACATTGGAGAAGCGATCCGTTCGTTCGCGATTATTTCTGGCCGATACGCCATTAACGAAACCACTGGCAACAGAAGCTACTCCACCGATTCCGTGCACCGTAAAATGTGGAAAAGTCACGCGATGGAACACGCACGGAACGGCGGAACGGAGTTGAATCGAATCGGTAGTTAACAGATTCGACGCGTTCGTCGGTTAATTTATGCGGTTGCGTGCCCCTCGTTTTCGATTCGGTAACTTTCACATGGCAGGGGAAACGAAGAAATTCGTGAAAGCGACCCCCGCCCCCTGGGTCTCTTCGGTGATCCATCTTTCACTGAATTAGAAACATGATTTCTGTGTCGTTCGTAAAGAAATATGAGAGTAAAAAATGGTTACACGTTACTAGATTTCACCCAATGTCAGACTATTAATTTTTAATTTATCCAACCATTATTTTTATTTAGATTGTTAAAGATTATTTGCAAATTACTTATGGTTTATTTATGCATTATTTTTGGATTATTTATAGACTATCTATAGACTATTCAGACTATTTAAAAAGATTGCTTACAACTTACTTACAGATTATGTTCAGATTATTTCCACATATTTGTGCAGTATCAGTATCCGTGTTATTCAGAAAGTACAAAATCCAATTTACGAATACCGTGCAACACAGAGTACAAACTTTTCCTTGCAATATTAAGTTCCTTTATACTACCTACATCTCGGAAATGGTTGTCGAAAGCCCAAATGCTTAATTTCGTGTCGCAGAGCAGAATCATACACCCCTGGAACCGGAAAAACTCCCCTTGGCCCGACGTCCACCATAATTCACCCTGAACCACTCACCGATTAAGCCTCGCAACACGAGATATATATCGCGGTCTCTGTCAGATTAATCCTCTTCCGGCTCGCGGTGAACACAGGTTAAGAGTAGCAGAAAAAGAGGCAGGGAGCACGGTTTAATTCGCAGCCGCGACGCAGCTAAGATAAAGTCCAGATTAAGAAAACTCGCCGGATATTGCGAGGGTAATATACGACGGGGCGCGGCTCTTTCTCTTTTCCTGTCCAGTCTTGGAATTATTTTCATTTTTTTTCCATCTTTTTTTTTGTCGCAGCTGCGTTTTCCCGAGCCTGGGGCTTCCTCGTTGGTTCTCGTAGGCTCGTCCTGTCCAAAAGTTTCCAACCTAGCCACATTTAAACATTCTACCGATTACGTACTCGACTCTTTCGATATGATCGATGACCGTGGTTGACGGTCGTCGAACGATCAATATCCTCGACTGCAGCCGACAGGTGTTACACGATCGTTCCATGTCGGTTTCGGTGATTATATGCAGACCAAACATCTGTTTTTATCGGACAATTTTTTAGTCTTATTATGTTGTCGAACTGCAATGTCATTTTCGTAACTGTATGATGATGTATAAGATAAGATACACCAACAAAACGTTCCAACACCCACCTGACAGAAACGCGTGCCTTATTATCCACCCAGCAATATTCGCTCCATTAATCTCCACAAAATCAAATTGACCGGACGTTCAGTAGCATTTTTACGAAAAAAAAAAAAAATCGCTTTCGAGGGTAAAGTCAAGCCTGTCGATCGTGGGATCGAAAAGTGTACGCAAGTCTGCGAGTGCACTTACGCAATCACCGCGAGGACACCTTTCCGCTCGGCGAATTGTTAGCCTTGTTACGGGCGCGAATCGATGGGAACGGCCATTTCGTCTCTGACGCCCATTATCCCGCTTGCTCGAACACATTTTCCACGACGAGCACCTCCCTTCATCGTCCTCCGCCTCCTATCGCCCCCAATTTTTTTTCCAGCCCCTCTTCACGCACCGATGTATCGCCGTTGGGGTCGTACGGAATAATTTTCCAAGAAGTTTTCAATAATTCATGGATCGTTCGGAGCACACGAGGTGTCGGATTACCATGCCCACGAGGGGCTAGATCTGGTAACGGAGGTGCGTTGATGGTCCACAGTTTAATAATTTGGTTGTACAAGTTCGGTCGAAGGGATGTTTCAGAGAGGAGGGTGGCGGAGGAAGATCCAAGAAAGAGGATCCAATGATCCGGGAAGAAGGAACTTAGGACCCTATGATTTTGTGGATTCTATTATCGCTTTAGGAGCATTACCGAAGGGTCGAAAGAGGATTCTGAGGGTTCGAAACCGACGAAAAAATTGGAAGGTAATATTTCTTGACTGTTAACCCTTTCCCTCTTCTTTTTATCTTCTGGTAAGACAGACATTGGAGAGATGAAGTTTGACCAAAAGCTGGGGTAAACGTGTAGGTATATATTGTGTAATTCTGTGTGTAAATAAATAATGAATTTGATGGTTTAATTGAATACAATGAAGACTGTGAAAATTGATGTGAATCGATGAGTCAAATACGTCAGAAAACGGAAATATTATTAAGAACGAAAACATAGTTGTCGATAAAAATCGAGTAAAAGCACGATTCTTATGCACCTTATATCCGTTACTCGAATTTACAGACACACTCCTCAGAGATTCGAGGCTTTCACTGCCTGGCATCACACAGTTCTCACTGTCGAGACTTTCGGATGTAAGTCATGTCCTTGTAGAATTGTTTTCCCAACTTTTCCCAAGCACTGTAGCTGGCTTCACCAGGGGGTCAAAAGACACATCGTCGAGAATCAATTATTATGACAAGAAATACGCCAATAAATGAAATCCGCACGAACTTATTGGCCTACCTAATAGAAAACGGTAACCAAAGAAACGCGGTGGAAATTGAGAGGGATGCAATTCGTAGCGTCTCATCGCAGGAAGGGTACGTTAACCAGGTCCTGAAGGAGCACGGAACCGAATCAGACGTTCGACAGTCTCGTGAATTAATTTAACACAAGGGAAAGTGAACACGTGGGGCGCCCTCCGCCGAGGCCGGAAACGACGGAAAATTGAATCACGTATCGAAAGTTCCAAGGGACACCAGGCAAAACCTCTCCACTAGAGATCGTTTAAAGACGAACGAAAAGTCCGATAATTTAAGTAAATATTTCGTGATGCAAATGAAAAGGGACGTGAGCATGATACTGTTTAAACATAATATCGATCGGCCGTATACGTACACACGAAAATTACAGTCCGCCAGTGCTGCCGCGCTGTTCGGTTTTACCAGATAAGGCAAATAACGGTGTAGATACTATCAAGGGAAGGGGGGCCGCCTTTCTTTTATCAATCGAGCATATCAAATCAGTCTATAACTAACCACGCTGCTGCTGGCCATGTAACCGAGAACGGAGATGCCCCCAGTGGTCAGACTTACAGCCGCACGAAACATTTTCGTGATATTAATTGGCGCTTGATGTACAACCGTCCGCCCCTGGGCACCGTCTGCCATATTATCGAGGTGTTTGTTACATTTCGGTAGGACGGACACGTCAGGGTTCGAGGAAACGACGGAATCAGGTGGAATGAGAAATTGAAAGGCTAACTATGGATAAAGAATTACTTAAACGGAAAATAATAAAGGAATGTAATGGAACTAAAGGCCTGTGGAAATTAATTTTGAGGTATTTTAAGGATAAATTATTGTCCAATGATTTGTTTGCTGTGTGTTTTGGTATCTCAAGGAATGATCAAAAGGAACAGGTGACTGTAATTCTTGTATTATGTGATGGAATAACTCAACTTCTTGTTTTCCTGGAGAACTTGAAAGATAACAAATTTTTTCATAGGGATATTCTATATAAAAAATTATGACAAAAGTCTCCTTATATTTCTGTCCCATCACCTATTGTTCTGTAGTTATATCAAACGACACTTATCGTGGGACACCCTGTATATGTAAAAAACAAGTTTTTATCTGTTTTGTTAAACAGTGAGAATTTGGTAACTACAAAATTGTTGCTACGAAGTTTGTATTTTTTTTTAATTCATACAGAATTATAACACTACAGATTCAAGTGGAAACGAGCATTTAATTCTCACCAATCTCCTACCATTAAACTTGTCTTCAATTCAACTTGGTTGTCTCACCTTTAAATATCTGGGTACAGTAATGTCTCGATGAGTGCGACGTGCTGGGGTCCGCTTCTGAGGATTCATGGTCAAACGGAAAGGTTTTCAGCCCCTCATAAATTTGTTTTTTACCCGAAGCCGAGCCTCTGCTTAGCTCCCGTTTAATCTGTTTTGATTGCGGTGACAATGGTGGGAATAATACCGTTGCTAGTGTCGCATTCATCGAGAAATCGCTGTATATCTACCAAACAACGCTTCCTTCTATTTACCACGGATCACCAAAATGACGTATCGTTAAAAAGTAATCATTACACAATCATAAGACAGCCATTTCATACCCATCCAGTTCAACACAAACCAAACTTTACTCCGCAATATTCAATCCCTTATACATTCACACGCACCACCAATTCCAGCCGGTGCACCGCCAGCGCAACTCTTCTATTTCTTAATACAATCGGTACTTTCAGCGAAAACAATCCAACGAGAGTACACGGCGTAGCTAACACGGAAGATGCACGAAACGATGGTGGTAAACGAATTCTCTGGGCCCCGGTCTGCGTGGAATGAAAGAGCCAGTCGCGCGGTCGGAAAAGGGCGGATGAACGAGAAACCGAGCAAAGGGATGAAACAGAGCTGGTTAGAGAGGAAAAGAGACAGAAAGAAAGAGGAGGGTGTCCAAACGAGTGGTCAAATGTAATTTAAAGAAGGAAGCCTTTCCCGCCGCCGTCCCCCACCCCCCTTTAGACCCCACTTCAACCTATCCTCGGGCAACGACCAGAAAAGAAGGCAGAAAGTGCAGACTGGTTTACAATTCAGCCCGCATAGAGCAACTCTTCCGCACCCTCTCTGACTAACCCTCTATCACCTTCGTTCCCTTCGCCTCCCCACCTGTTCCCGCGACCCCATCTATTTGACTTGGTGAACTTAGGCGTGGTACGCGTCTCTGCACCCTTGAGCGACCACGCACACCCCCCTCAAGTGGCAAGCTTTACAACGGCCGCAACGAAGCATCGATCCGCGAATATTACACCCCCCCCTTTTTTCTGCTTGTCACCCCGTAGAAAAACCACCATCCACCTTCTTTGGGAACCACGTTGATCGATTAATGAGGAGCCTGTGTGACATTTGGCTCTTTTGATTCGAAGACCTTCTTGGCGACGACGCGACCTATCGATTAATACTGAACACCCTTTTATCTGTAAAATGATCGTGGATGGCTTGGTGTACGGGGTGAGCCGTACTTGGTTCGCATTTAATAATATGAGGACAGATGAGACCACGTTAGACCAGGCTAGTGGTACTTTTCGGATGTTCAAAGTTATTGGGTTTTTCTAAATGTATACGTAGCAAGAATTTATTTTGTTAATTCTTGGCAAGAACAGATAGATACTGGTGAAAGTTACTTACGAAACTAGGGGGTTGTCATAGTGTTAAGGTGTTATTCAGTATTTTTGACGTGTCATTGAGAATTATTTACATGTATTATGTATTCTATGTATATTTAAGATGGTGATTTTTCAGCTGTTAACAGATTGCATACTGCCAAGATTTCAGGTGTTCTAGAATTCAACTATTTTTGATAAATGATATATATTCTGGCAAATTTTATACAGCTCGATGAAAATGCTAGAAATGTATTCGAAATATAAATCAAGGTAAAGGGTATTGAAATTTTATATTTATCTTCGAATAATAAAACTATTTAAACCAAGGAATCGATATGGACAATGATGGATAATTATTCTTAATGTAATTTTATGATAAATGTAAGAACTGTTTTATTTCTCCTTGATTTTAAAAAGCCAGAGCGCAGTCTGGCGCGGCTCGTACGGTAACATAATCGCGCTGTCGCATTACATCTTGCCGCGGAATACAATTTCCTCGAGCACAGCCCATGCGCCCCGCGTACGCCATGAATTAAACGATATTCATTACGCGAATAATCGTACCAGCCAACTATTCCGACCAAGTCCCGCAGTTGCGACGCTAAAAGTTAGCCGAATTGCTTCCGGCACCGCGTTATTTCCCCACCGACGCGCCCTCTCTCTCTCACCCCTGCCCTCCCCCTCACCCCGTTCTCCAACGAGTCCTGGGATCAAGGTAGCATTCGAAATATCTGGATACACATCGACCATTATTGCCCTAAACGACGCCAATAAGTTACAAGTGTAATCGCAGGTAGTAAACATTTGACAAACAATAATTAACAGCCGTTAGTAAAAATTATTCAAATTAACACATTTACTGGTAACTGATACAGAATTTTTTATTCACGTCCAGTCGGTCAGGTGACTACGTCATGTAACAGAAATTGAAATGTCAAATAATATTATCAACATGAATGGAAAGTCATCATGTTTCGATGATTTAATAAGAATCGCATTATGAAGAAATAAAATAATTAGTTTCTAGAAAGAAAAGATTTTCTTCATTTGACATTCCTAATCTTTTTTACATTCACATTTACAGTGACCTACGAATTTATTTTGATACAAATCGTTGGACGAGATATCTCGCGTTGTAATAAAAAGGCATGCGAGATATTCCGTACATAGCGTCGCATGAATGACTTTGTGTCGCGAGATATCTCGTCCAAAGCATATCATTAACGAAATCACGTGGCGAGATATCTCGTCCTCCGATGCAAAGGGGTTAATAACAACTCAACCAAATTATCTATATATTATAGGTACCAAAACGTCATTAGAATATAGACAAACTCAAGCAGTACCCCCAACAAGGTGTTTCCCTCGATCCCTCATTAAACTGACGCCATAGTTAGCCTAAAATGCACCGTCTTTGCGGAATTTCGCCCCAGAAAAGGATGAACATAAGTCACCAACAGCTCAACTCAATTATAAACGTTATTAATCATAATACCCTTCACTTTCTGAAAGGTACCAAAACATCATTATAACATAGACAAACTCAAACACTACCCTCAACAAGTAGTTAGCCCAAAATTTAGCATCTTTGTGGCGTATTGCCCCAGAGAAGGATGAATAAACATTTCCAACAATTTCACCCACTTCAAAACGATATTAATCATAAAAAACCCTTCATTCTCCTAAAATATACCAAAGGAGTATTAACAACGTGTTACCTTCGATCCCCTATCAAACTATCATCCCAGTCAGTCCAGAATTTCCCACCGTCTTCGCTCGTTTCGGAATCCTCATCTTCAGCAGCGCCAATATAAACGTTTCAACCGGAACCGCCGTCGGTGAACCATAGAAAGTAGGTGGAGAAAGCTCGAGAATATGGAAGGGGGATGGGTGGCGAGAGGACGAGGGCAGGTATAAAAGGTCTGAGCAGGGTTTACTCCGCGTCATCAGCGTAATTGTATGCGAGGGAATAAACAAAACTATAAAGCTCGCGGTTCGGATTACTTTTCCGCAAGTTTCCATCCCCTCCCGTAGACCGACACCCCACTTCCCCACACCCTATATTTCCCCCTCTCCGCGCTATCTTTACCATTCCGCTGTTCCTTCGTTTCGAAAGCTCGGGGGCTCCTCTTTCTTTCTCGGCCGCTTCTTAGCCCCCTTCTTTCACCCCTGTTTCTCCTCCTTGAGAACGGGAATCAGAGGTTTACGTCTGCGTCGGTGTGCAGCAAACCGTACACACACACTCACGTCAGTTTGCTTTCGTTAATGTACGATCCTTGTGTGCGTGGAACGACGCGCGCGCACGTTCACCGAATCCCAACCACCTCTCGACGGTTGCTTTTTATTTACTCCATTTCCTCCTTTGTTTACTCAAGGATTCTCCTCCTCCCTCCATCTAGAATCCGCCCCCTTCTCTTCTTTCGAACGTTTCCCTCGGTTTTCCTCTACCAGCGAGAATCCAGGGCTGTGTCTGACGAGCCCGACACCCTAGTTAGAAACGACTGTGTGTTTGTATTAGGTTTACCGATGAATAATCCACTGTTAGGGTAGCAAGGTGGCGGGAGAATTTAAATTCGGAATAGATTCTCGATCTTTCGTTCTGTGAAACTATAATATATACTGTTATGGTGGCGTAAACATTTGAGTTCTTTTTTTGAGAGAATATAGAATTTTAGACAAAATTGGGGATTACTTGATACGTCTACTAATTTTAATGTTGGAAACATCGAACCCCTCTAAATGGTGGATTTCAGATTGCTTGTTTTATGATCACTGGAACTATAAAAGTGCTTTCTATCGATACTTATATTATTTTTTGTATACTTCGTATTATTTTATATTGTGTTATATTGTATTATATATTATTGATATCAGTGTCTTATATAATTTTTATGTAGTATACAGTAATCAGTAAAAGACCAGAAGCCTATTTTTAGACTCCAGGGGGTTCGCTTATTTTTCGTAGTATAACACTATGACAAATATGTGAAAGTTCTAACTCGAAAATATAAAAAGTCATGAAAAAACCTACTCTCCCTCTAAAGATTAAACGTTGGTAGTTCAAGTGTTAAGGATTTTCTTGTAAATTACACCTTCACGGATGAGAATTATTTCCTATGTCGAGGATTTTTGATGACTTTGGTGACTCGACCACGAAAGTGTGTACACATTTACAGTGAATGTAACATAAGAAAGAATGCACATATATGTCCATGAAAAATGTGTAAGGTGTAAATTTAATCTTACATCATCCAATAAAATTCGTACAATATTTATTGTACTTTCACTTTTGAACAAAGGCCATTTCACGTGCAACAATATAGTACAAATTGTACCAGCGAAGTGGGATTATTGTTTGCGAACGAAGGAACGCGTGAAAATTCTTGGACCGTGCAATTGTTTAAAACGCATCATCGGGAGAGGATCAGCAAACGGTCGAGGAAATTCTCGATGTTTGAACGATCGCCGTTAATCGTCGCCAAACACAGTATTCCACGCGGCGCAAACTATTTCTCGGATAGTTGGCCCGTGGTATCTCGTTCCCCAGGAGCTGCTTCGCTCTGTTACCAGAGAATCAGACCCGTTGTTTATTATGCTCCGGTTCCGTTCATGTTAGGTATCGGGGTTGATAGTTGAAACCGCGGCTCAATTCGAACGCTGCCGGGGATCACAATGCGCAAAGTTTGAGTGGTCAAACCGCAGTCACAAGTGGCCTTGTCCCAATGTGCACGCCGGGATGCACAGTTCGCGTCGTCGTCGAGCGCGCGATATTCACGATTATGTTTGCATTCTTGTTCCAACAAAAACACATTATACGTTTCTGTAACGGGTGTTCCGTTCCATTTCGTCCATTGTATTTGTATTTAATTTGAGAACAAAATGAAGAGTCCACCCTGTAAAAGTGTCCCACGTTTTTATTAACACCCTATATATGGAATAGAAATATAATACGATTGTCAAATATTAACAAATTCATGTAGTTGAATTTCAATTATTCAATGCCAAGCAACCATTCACAGGTAGATCGTTTAAATGCAATGAAAAACCTGCGTGACCTAGAAACTTCAGAAACGCGCATGCAAGAGAGATTCTTATACTTAGCGCAAGTTATACAAGGCAGTAAACTTAGACGATTCATTTGCATGAAGTAGCAGATCTACATTTATGGCTGAACGTAACTCTCTCGGGTTCGGGCAACGAAACGTATGCATGAAAATTTCAGAATTGTACGAAACTCAAATAAAGTTCGGAGAAGCGTCGAACAGCTGTAGGCTGATGCTTAACTAGATAACGACAAACAGCCGAACAATAAAGACTCACATTTCGGCTGTTCCTTATTCCTTCACAGACATTATAAGTTAACAGACCCGTTCGAATAATGAACAGCATAAAAGAAATTATATAACAGTAGCTCAGAAAATAAACTTACGATCTTGTCCCTAAAAACTATTATACATACACGATTCATTTAACATTTTTCATTGGATTTGGCAAAACTTAATAATAGATAAACGTTAAAAATTGTAAAAGTAACAGAATAAAGTTATTTAAAATAATTATTATAATTTGCACGAATGGGCTGTAATTTATCGACAATTTCAGCCAAATAATCCTTCAATATTGAACAATAATTAAAGAAAAAATATTGATAGAATTTAGGTAAATAAATGTAATTGATTCTAGTAAATAAATTTGAAAGATACTTCGTCATATTCAATATTTTCGAGGTTATGTTATGAATTTCCGTTCCCATAAAAATCAATGAACTATTATTATTAAAATGGCGGGGTACAAACTATCACACGAAATCATGTTGTAATGAATTATTCCTGATTATTAAGGGAATTACTGTTATTTCTAAGCGTTTTTCTCGTTTCATTACTTATTTATACCATTCCAATGATGGGAAACGTCCCATTGGCTGTCCCGAGACTACGACGAACGTTCCAATAAAATTTACATTGGCACTGATGTTTGTCGATACGAACTTCCTCCCGCCTAGAAAAGCAACTTTTCTACGTTCGCAGAGACGGAACGGGGCGATCATGAAATTTTAATCGTGCCGCGCTTTCTTCGTCCTAGAACCAATCACGTGGAGAATATTGAAGGCCGTTGTAAAATGCTATCCGCCAATAAACTCCTCCGCTGTGACAACGTTACTCGCGAGAAAAGGGAACGATGTTAAATAAATCTCATTTCGTTGTGGACGGATTAAAACGGATTTTAATATTTATGCACCTTTGATTTTGTTCACACATGCTGCGAGCGTGACGCTCGCGAATGTTTAAACAACGCAACACAGTGTTTTCGTATAGGATTTACACGTGACTGTTAATCATAAAACTTCAAATCCTAGCAACAGTATCTACATTAACAGTGACATAAATAACACTGAATTTTTAAATTATTATTTCTTTGAATATCAGAACCTGGTAGAAAATTTAATTTTGTGTTATATTAAATATTGTATTTTTCATTAATCGGAGTTCTTCTTTCATTTTCATTTTCGGAAACTTCCTAGGCTTCGTATATTAATCGGGAAATTTTTGCGAAGACGAAGAGTGGCGAGGCTTATATTTATCGTCACGGTAATAGCCGCAAAGTGTTCAAAAACTTCTAAATTAAAAAAATTTGTGACAGGGGAACGTCCGGGATACTATTTTACTTGATACTAATAAGACAAAGACCATTACTTCCTGATCAATACTTTACCAAACAGTACAGTTTTACACATCTTTTACTTAAAAAAAAAAACAATATTTCTAGTGCAATATTATAAAAACATACAGTGAATTATTCATTGTTACACATAATAATATAAGAAACTTCTTATTTCACCCCATTTCCATCCTTGGTAAACTTCCAATCCTACAACAATAACCATTGTCCAAGACTGGATTTATAATAATTAATGTTTACTTATTTCCGAATGAATGACAGATTAAAAGTAATCTTCCGAATAATTTTCAAACTAAATATTGTACCCGGTCGTATCACGTGACAATGAAGACATTAAAATTCAATTACCATCACAACGGCTATCTAATTACCATTTCTTTCCATAAATATCGTTGGCGAGGCGACAAGACCGTATCCAACCCTCGTCACTCCAGTCGTGACCAATGCAATTTCAGGTGAACGGACTTTTTATACTGATTCGTCGGTATGATCGACGAGCGACATTTGTTTCGCGAATGCACGTCGCACTTCCCCGTCGGAAAATTAGAGCGATTTAAGAGGTGGGAAAAGCCGAACGATAATATTCGCAGGCGTGATACACGTGAACAGGCCATCGACCCCGTGGTGACATTAACGCCCTTATACAGGGTGAGTCAATAACGATTACCACCTGAAACAGCTCGTTACTCATCGACTTCCGTGAAAATTCCTTTTATTAGATCATTTCATAAATCATTTTAACTGCTAACTGGGGGAAGGCGAGTTAATTCGTCACTTGAACTTCATGGTACCTTTGAGAAATCTTTGGCCTTTATACTCATTTACCTACTGTTATAATGAGAGAAAAATACTCGTTTTAGCGTATGGCCATTCTACGCGAAATTAGACACTCCTTGGAGTAATATTTCGGATTATGTTGAAATTTGGATATGTTATAGTTTTTAGTGGTATATAAATGTGTCTTAAAGGATTTTAAAAAATTTTTTAAATGTTAACGCTCCAATCAACAATTAAAAAATTCTTTTAAAATCGTTCAACATATGTTTATATACCACTAACAACTATGTAACGATCCAATAGTTTCCCGTCAATGGCATAAGTCTGCTCGACCTGGTTATGAACTTAACAATCTTACACTGGAAACAATATTATTAATCGACACTAATTTTCAAAGGTATATGAATACTTTTTTCTGTCACTATATATTAGTAGGAAGTTACATCGTACTCACATTTGGTACAAACAATCAGTTTGTATAGGTGTTTAATCGTACCTACATATGTACCTATGTGAATAAATTGAGTTCCGAAAATTTACACAGCACGTTAAATAGCCCGGGAGCCATTGAACTTTTTTCTTACGTCATTTGATTACAGCTGAAAATTTGTGAGGCTTTTTTTTAAGACGTGTCGTTCACCTCGAAATATTCAAAGATTCGCGAGACGATTCTATGCATTTAACCTTAAGTTAATCCGAATCGTGCACTCTCGATCCCCTAAATCCAAACAATCCAGACTATTGACAGAGGGCTTTGTGGCGGTGGACACGTCCCAAAACCGAGAGCCATTCGTCGAAACGAAATCATCGTGTGTCAGCTCGCAGACCACGAGGAGTTCATTATACAGCTGTAATTAGGGCGACGCCCAGAAAGCACTTGCCGTCGAGTGGGTTGAGAGACACACGACGGGCGGGGGATGCGATATTAGTTCATTTTCGTGTCCTAATGTCACCGCACCAGCACATGTTTACGGGGCCTATATTTACGAGGTGTACACTGTGCACCACCACTCCGCCTGATCCTCGTTTTCTCCCAGTGCAAACCTAACTCAGTGGCGTAGAACCGATGCTGGACGAAATCCCCGTCCCGAATACGCTCGACAAAGTTTAACAGCATTCGGTACGGGAAATTATTGATCACTAGACAGCGGATATTCATGTAAATTTACAATTTTTCACACTAATATATAAAAAACAAAATGGCATAGAAATTTCTTGTCTATACTAGAGGTTTTTATATGTTAGTAATAATGCATATATAATATTAAATTTTATTGGAATTTTTATTTTGTTACGTTTTGCAAGTCAGGCGAAGCTATAAATGCATAAACATACGCTGTCTATTGATCACTGATGTAGAAACTGGTTAGTAATTATTTTGGTACTATTTGACGTTTATAGGTGCTAGTTTAGAAAGAGGTTTAGTTGTCGACTATTATTGATCTATGTTACCTATTGGTATCCAATGAGGTTGATTATTGAGCTATGTTACCGACAACGATTGTTAAAAAGCATTTACTATTTATATTATTTGCAAAGGTATACTGTTTGCAATTGGTCACGCGATTCGATTTGATACTTTATTTATTGGATATCGTTTGTGAAGAGTTCTGCTGTCTACAACGTTCGTCACGATGTCGTTTGGTTGTCCACTTGATCGTAAATAAATTGCAGATGTATATGCAATTATGTTACTTTTATGGAGTAATTTACAAGAACTGGAGTCAAACAGAAATTGCTTTGTTTTACATACTTTTCTATCAGATTCCAAATACAGGGGAAATTTCTCTAAACTTTATCAAACTCTTAAGAACATTGAATTCAACAGAATCGTGTAGTGCATAAAATTCGCAGTCTAGTCACAACGAAAAGGATTCAAACTGTGGATGGTTGTGCAAGTATAAATTCTTATGGACTATTAGTTGAAATATTGATCAAAGGAAAATTTAATTCCATTAATTTCTGGAAGGCGATTAGTACGGATGTAACAAAGGTAACGAATGAAGTGGCATTTCGATCCGTGGGAAAAATTTTATTATGGTTAGTTTTAAAGGCAGAATTGTAAAGAATTGTCAACAATATAGATTCCACGAATTCGGTTGTATAAATGAAATGAGAGAGAATGAAATTCTGCTTAGGATTTCAGAACGAGAGCCCTACGCCACTGTTTCATTTCCCTCAAATACTGAGCCCGGAGCTCAAACATATGGACGATTATTTTCCCAAGGCGGCAGACATCACACCCGTACGTCACCGAAATTATCTACAAAATAATCCTCGCGGCGCGTAATTCTAATGTCGAGTAATTTAATCGCAGGGGACTGGGGCGAATTTATGGATTAAATGAAAACCAACGGGAAATCAGCAACAAACCAACCCCCGATCTCCACCGTTATATGAGCACGATAAAAATTATGAATCGCCACGGAATTGCGGAAATTTATTGAAAAGGAAAATATTAAAACAATTAATGTGCCACTTTCTGTTAACCAATACTATAAATTCCACAATAAAGTGTTATTGAAATAAAATGTACCCATAAATGCAAATATTGTTTGTACCATTCTTTACACTTTCCTGTTTTTAGTAATCAATTTTTGTTTAATAACTGGGCCCTGTATTACAATAAAATTGATAAAGCAGTAATCATGTTTTTAACTTCAAAGAATTTTTAGTACACACAGGAAAATTCTACTCGATATCGGTTGTTATAAACTAACTCACAAAAATTTAATTTTACTTAATATCCACCGTCAATTAATTATATTTATGAAGAAATTTCTAGAGAATGTTCTGCAGAAGTTTCTTTGTAGGATAGTAATAACGTTCTCGAAAGTATTGTAATTTCGAATGCGCCGGAAGTCGCAAGAACCAGCAGCTCGGCGATAATAATTCATGGTGTAACCATGACTTAATCAGAGACGGTTCCTACACTTCGCGGTAAGAAGCAAGTCTTAGACAAAGGAAATCACTCGTTGATTCCCTTCGTTATGTACCACTCAAAGTTTCTATAACAAGTCCGGACACACCGGGAACTTCATGCCGCGGCGACAAACTGCGGCGCACCAACTGTTTGAAAACTAATATCGAGCGAAAATTGTTGTATAGACAGCGTGAGTAATAATATTTGTCTACCAGAACGCCACGAGAATATTTTCTGCGAATTAACATCTAGTTTAATGAATGGGGTCGAGTTTTTAATTGAAGGTACAAACCTGTAGGTAATAATAATTATTGAGTCACCGTGTATATTCACATGGCAAGTGAGGCTTTTATTAGAATTTTTATTTTTATGGATTATTTTAAAATACTAATTGCTTCCAATTAAACTAGTAGTATTTGTTATACTGTAAGGTGTATCGATTAATAATCTTCTATTATTTTTCGAAATTAGTTCTGATAAAATTGAAGATTCATTCTGTTTCGTTAATATTCATAACTGTATTTTTCAGCGCCCTACATCATTTTTATCAAACGGAATGTCTGATAAGTGTATTTTTTAACTATACCGCCATCTAATTAAACAGACAGTATACTACTTGTGCTGCTCCTTTGCCAAATTGATTAAGTCCACAAAAATTATCAAAGAAATTTTTTATAAATATACAGAGTTATGCACCAATCAAGCGCTTCGGCACTAAAATTTGAAACAATTTAAAAAGTGGTATAAGCACTTTGGCCACTGAACGGCTCACTTATCAGTATCTTATATTACTAAAAGTAATTTATCTTCAATACAAAAAGGGTTATCAATCTTTGATTTGTATGTCTGGACTAACTAACCGACTTAGAGCAAAATAATTATTACCATCGGAAGGAATGAAAAATTCGATACAGAAAACATGTAAAATGTCCTTTTTTTTTTAAAGTGGACTTAATATACTCTGGTTCTGGGGTCCAGACATTAGTATATAAAATTCGATAAAAGAAAATATACACGGAAAATGCAAGTGAAGAAAATTGGTACAGAACATATAACTTTAGAACTATACTGCAAAAATATATAATTCTGTACAATTATCCCCAGTCTAGCTGTCACTCAACAATTGATCAGATCAAATGAATACAAATTGCAAGAGTTACTAAAATACTAAATACTAAATACTAACTCACTAAAATTAATGCATTAACGAACTGTATCAATTATTCGCGCGAGCAACCGCCACATCGAAACTCGAAACGAGTTCGAATCGAGGGGTCACACGAGGATCAATTCCAATCAAGAATAATCGTACGCATGGAATTCAGCCCGCTGACGGAGTTTCCAACCGCCGACAGAACGTCACCAAAGTTGCCGTTAAACGACCGACCGAAGTAATCTGTTTTCAGGCTTCGCCATACCAGAGATGTGAAGCCTTCAAGTGACAAGCGGCAACACTTGAAAACTTCAGGCTCGGAATGACGGCGAACTCCATCATAACTGGTTCAAGACTAGGATTGCGTGTGATCGGAGTGGATGTTTCCGTGTGTCGTGTCATTGCCGTTCAATTTAATATCTTGAATTTCTCAGAGTCCTCAAACTGCAGGTTTTCAAATTAAAATGTACTGGCAACGTGATCCTACAGGCGCAGACTACGGATTTTTTATATTTGCAACGAACATACATCTGAAAGCTTTAGTCAAAAAGTGGTAAAATTTTAGTCGATTTTTAATTTAGTAATAATAATTATAATAATTTAGTTAAAAAAAAAAAAACCCAAAAAAAAAACCCGCCGCGTTTCAGCTCGTTCGATTGCGAGTAAAAGAAAATGGCAGTGCAAGGAAGTGAACTCCTAAAGCATATTCAATGGTCTACTGTCATATTCATTCTAAGAGTTCAACAATTCATCCAAAACGCAGGCCTAATTTCAAAGGATATAATACACATTTATAAACAATAATTTCTAACATGACTTATATGGAATAATTTTTATCTCACGTTTTTTCTTATTCTGCTTAAGTATTCCACGCATAAAAGCGTTCAGTGAAGATAACTTGAAAAGTTATATGAATAAGATTCAAAGTGAAGAAACTAAACCGAAGTTTATCTGAATCAATTTATGGATCCATGTATATTTCCATTCATTAACTAAAAACTGGAAGGAATAAAAATCTTTCTATCATATTACAATTGTATTAATACGTTTTCTATAATTATGTCAATATAATTTTTATATTATTTTCATTACCCTCGCTTATTGATCTATTTCTTTAAGTTTGAACCGCCAATTTTGTGAATGTATACCCGCAGTTAAAGGGTTAATTGGAAAACAAAGTTTCCCCTGAAAAATCGATTTTATTTAAATCTACCCTAACTCGAAGGTAAATATCGTCGTAGTAATTGGAAGAATGAACGCAGGTGGGACTGCATCACCCGGAATCGTACAATTACGGTCCGTCAAACTAAAACGTAGCGAAGGATCGAGCGGCGCGAGTAAGCTGCTTAGAATTTACGAGTTGCTTAGCGACTAGTGCCTCGCTTCCGGTCCCTTCTCATTCACCGTCGTGAACTTTACTTCGCGGCTACGGCCCCCGTCTCATGAATTTCCATCCCATTAAGAATCGCGCGGTAGATTATCATTTGAATAGTAATCGAAGAAAGGCGGCGCAATGAATATTAACCGTGAAAAAGTTTCGCGACTGTGAGTTTCGTCTGCATTGGATCTCGCGTGGGAGTGACAATTGGCGTTTAGAAAAATTATCATTCATTCAGATCACTGCATTTCCGTGATCTATGATCTACCTTTTCGTAGACTTTCACTGTTTAAATCTATTATGTTTTATAGACTTTTTGCATTTATTATTATGCGATCGCATGAGTTGCAGTTTTTGTTTCTGTATTCAATCTGTGATAATGCTGAATATTTAATTTTCAATAATATTGTAACACTTCACTCATTATTTGGTATAATATTTCTATTCAAGTTTTCTTACAGAGAGGAACGTTAGCTTCTGAAAATGCAGAGGAATTTATATACTTGTTTATATTATGTTATCTTTTAATTTTTAATTTTTAGGATTTTTAATTAATGTGTGCTAGAAGTCGGAATTTTGGTATTCCTTTTTTACTAACAATTAGATAAGTAAAACGGTGAAATTTTCAGTCAATTTTCAAAAATCATCTGAGCAAAAGAATCGATTCTCGATCAATCCAGATTAGAATTCAATTAAAAACTGAATACTCTGTTCATTATTCAAATTTATCCGTTCGTTTCTATCAATTTGTCTCGAACTCTTCTCGAATAAACTACTCTGCACAGATTAGCGTTCACTCTTCGTGATATCGATAGCTGTTTCAGTCCCATTTCTGCGTCGCTCGGCCATAATCCCGATACTCTCGAATCACGGTTGTAAAATACAATGTACTAAAGGGGGGATGCGGTGATTGACGGGGACAAAATGGATAACGTCGTTCGCGTTACCAACAATTCGATTTATCTGTAAGACCGACGATAAGGGCGGCCGATACGAGCCGTGACATCAATGCGCAGTTCGCTACTATATGGTCTATGTTACGTTCGATCCCGTATCGATTGTTTGAATTCCAGCTTTTAAGCACTTCGTTGAATACAGACACTGTTGCAGTGTACTTTCCTCGCAGAGATTCACTGTAAAGGATTTCTAGTATATTGTATACCTGAGAAACGAATGGTTTTACATACAGAAACAAATCTACGAGTATCAAATTCAATTTTTTTCTTGTGAAACTTTCATTACAACAAAACTGAATCTGAAAATTCGTTACTTTATGTCTGTTTATTGTTTACTTCTTCTACTTGAGTGCAGAATAAATTTAGTTTTTATCGTTCTTGCTAAATAGGTGCCTTTTATAGATATATTAGAGATCAATTGATTCGATATTATTTAGATGTACCAATCAAAATATTTAAAAATATTTTGTCCAATTCAATATTTATTTTCGAGGAATGCAGAGGTCTCTGTTGTTTCAATGATATTTGTCCCCGTTCTGAAATGTCCGCTGCCATTTTGAAAGAAAGGGGTAGGAAAATATTTTTGATTTGAACTCTGTTGGCAGTTTATTAAAAGGAAGAGGTGCATTGGTAGACCTAATAGAATGATATATTGAAAGTTGTGTTGAATTGTATATTAAAAATACTGTCAAACAACACGTAGATTATTCATTAAATGGATTTATGAGTTATGTGTATTCTTTCCCTTGCAATGCATGTCCCAATTAAAACCTCTTCTTCATAGTAAACAAATACCTTGACAATTTCGATTCTCAGTTAAGTTTTAATTATCATAAATAAATGAATACTGTTCTATCACTAAGAATATTCAAAATCATTAACGCATGTGAACGTAGTCCGTAATAGAGCAGACGAATCCTCAATCTCGATTTTCTCCAAAATATAAGCTTCCAAAGAAGAACCTTCCATTAAATACTAACTCCTGGAAAAAGTAACAAAATGTCCGCTATAAAACTAAAAATATAACTTTCATCATTTCATAGATTTACCACTTCAGTCGAATTAAAAGTTCATATCCGATTTCAGGTGAAAATCTAGTGAAGAATTACGAGTGAAATTTTCATTCGATTTTTCATCAAAAGTTCTTTCGAAGCACTTAACTGAGGGGAAAAGAGTGAGGTAGACGACAAATTCGTTGCAATTATTCTCATCGTTGCGGATTAAGAACGGATTTATCGAGGTCTCGACGTCGTCCTCGGTTGATCCGCTATTACAAATGAAACTAAACTCGCAGGTGGTTCTTTCGAGCCTATAGCGCGCGGAACGGGAGAAAAACCGGCTAAAATGGATTACATATTGCTGTCCCAGCTTGCAACGGACAGCACAAGCTCGACCGTACCAGCCATCCGAATAAATCGAATAGCCCCCCTAAACCCAAACGGAATTATGCTCTACGATCCGGTGATCTTTCGAAAATTAAAGAAGACTTTATCCGCGAAGGACGGTCCTACCTTCTCGAAAATTTCATTTCTTTTCGTCCGCGAGACGGACGAAGAATTTCGAGAGAGAATCGATGGAATATCGTTCTTCGTCGAAGATTGCAGGCTTTCGGAAATTCCTCAAAAAGTGTATTACATTTATTTGCTTCCCTACCAGAAATGTTCTCTTTTCTTTCTTCAAAGTTTCAGTAATGCACAAAGTGAAATATTTTCATCTTTGAAGTAAATTATAATTTGTTTGTTGTAACCTGTAAACATGAAATTGGATAGTAACAATAGTAGATAAGATGTGAATGGTTGTGCATTTATGATTTGTAGTCTTCTGAAAAGTATAAGGAACTGAAAAGTTTAAATTTAATGAAACACTTTTTTAATTCAGGAATTTACTATTAGTGTCAACTGCTTGTATCGACTATTATATAGCTAAAACCTGGGACGAACAGACTATTGTGAAATACAATACGTTGCTGTATCAATTAGGTTCTTGTTTGTAATAACACAAATATAAAAGTGTTTAAGAATAATATTCATCCTAAATGTATCACCCTATTTCAACTAATGTTCAGTTTAGCTCACATTACAATTTCAATAGAATCATAATATTAATACAACAATAATCTTATTAACCCTCGTGTATATTTCAAGTAATTGTTATACTAACACTCGGTGAATAAAATTCGATTCAATTGGAAAGTTTTCATTCATTGGTGTGTTCACTTTATATAACTAAATTCTTCGAACTAAGGAATATCCGATATTTTTCAAACACGAGGAATAACAACTATTTAATCTAATGCTCTCCTGTTACTATTTCTCGAATGGAATTCCATTCAGAATAGAATAGAATCGTGCAGTTCCGTAACAACAACACCAGAACGTTATAATTGTTTTCCACGGAATATTGCGTCGTTTCGTCTTCCACTCCCGTTTTTTCCTCTTCTTCCGCGGCCCTTTGTTTTCCGCCCTGCTGTTTTTATCGCGCAAAGGACCGCCGAGCGTGCTGCGTGCATTCGGAAATGGCTAGAACGCAAGAAGGCCATGAAAATTTCAATCACGTGCCGGTCTTATGCGTTTCTGGAACTACGTAGTCGCGCGGCTCTACGACCGCGGCAATACCAATTGCCCGTAATGCCCGGGCGTCTGAAATCCGAACAACGCCGAGATTCAAACTAAATGCATCCCCTAAACACTTTCCCGCGCGATAGATTACCGAAAGCGAGCGGAAACGTCCCGGAATTCCGATCGTAACCACTTCTGGCTCCACCGAATGGAATTTCCAACGACCTCTGTTAATTATAAAACACTGTTAATTTATTTTGTTGGAAGAATTTTTTTCGTTGCAGAGAGTGAAACACCCAGAGTTATCGAATTGTTTTGTAAATAACGAAAATTTTCTTTTATCCGCAATTATAACGTCATCATTTGTATAGAAAAGTAAGTATTGCTACCTTTATTAATTTTCTATTACTCGAGGGTAAGACATTCAGAATTGAAGGTCTCGATGAACGAAGGGATCAAACTACTTTGACCCCTTCCAGTCGCACAAATTGTCATTATTGGCCAAAGTCGCTCATATCTATTGCGTGACAAAATATCGCCAAGGAAACACGCCGAGATAGACTTAGACAGAGCGATAACGCAAGCTGTTCAGTTTGTAGGTACAGTAAAGTCGCGTTAACTACGCAAAACTCGAGATCGGATGCGCGCAGTAAACGTGGACAATCACCATTTCAACACCTCGTAAGTTTCAAGTCGAGCCTCGGCAGCTCGTCTTTATAAAATTACAATGTAATTCGAACAGCGCCAGTTGCAGAAAAGGACAGCGAATGAGAAACATAGAGAAGCTAAGACTCAAGGCAGTCGAAAGTTGCATTAGTATTGTCTCACCGACACGCAAGAGTTTAATCTTTTTTGTGTTCCTCTAGTTTAACAGTGGGCTCGTACATGGGAACCCGCCAACATAATAAATTATCCGCTAGATTGGTTCCCAAGAGCGGATCTCCCCAGTGGTGGAGATAACGCGTGTAAAGTTAACGTAGAGGCCTTTCCGCGCAGTTAACGCGACTTTCCTGTACCCGGTAACTTACGCTCGCTACACAGTACTTTCCAAGGCGACTTTACTTCACAGATCACGAACAGTTCCGTCCCAAACTCCCAAATCATTACTAACAACGCATCCACAGCCCACCAGCGAATTATCGAGCACCAGCGAACGAGATCGCAGAGCATCCTCGATTTCTCCTCCGCAACCCATGAAAATCGATTCCGGGGTCTCGGTAATACGCGCGCACGTTGCTTAAGCAGCATTAGGTCAAGAGAGGAGCCAGAGGGCGGGAAAAGTGGAAGACCAGTCTGTGGCAGGTAGTGATACGCTAACACACATACACACACAGAAAACGGTGGCGATAGGTGAGGCGGCGTGCACGGTTAAAGTGGATTACATATTGCTGTCCCGGCTTGCCGCGTGTTGTACACTTGGCCCTGGTCAGCCCTCCAGGTAAATCGAATCGCCGCTAACCCGAACGAAGTTAGCTCCGTGCACCCTCGAGCAATCTCTGCCGACCCAGGCGAGGGCCGCACGCATCACGAAGAAACCACCCCTTGCGCGTTTTTCTTCCGCGCGTAAACGCTCCCCTTACGGATCTACGAGTAACCTGCGGCTGTTAACCTTTCTTGGAGCTGGCGGAACGACAGGCTTCTACTCCCTTTGGCGTTCGAGTTTTACGAGGATAGAGTGCAGGGAGCAGGGGTGCGTGTACGGATTGATTTGAATAATGCGGGTTTCGTGCAACATCGGAAGTGTACCGAAGAAACATGGGTAGTCCGTTGTTGGTTGTAGTTGTTGCAGGAACGACTCAGATAGGGGATAGAAGTTAGGGTATTGAGGATCTTTATGCAGATTCTTTAGGTTTGTTGTAAATCTTGTAATGGTATGTATGTTTTGATGATTGTGGAATTTATCGTTTGTTCGTGTGTGTTTAGAAAATTTTTGTTTCATTGGCGTTTAAAGAAGTTAAAGGGGTATTAAGATATTAGAGGGTGCAGTTTAGAGGTGGATATTGGTGGTTTGATGTTAACATTCTTAATGCCTGGCTATTTTGGTGCTAGTCTAGAAGATTAAAAGGGTGGATTATTTTGGTAACGTTTCCTCATGATATCCAACAGTTTACTCTATTTTTGGAAACGAAACATTGAAGAATTATTCTATTCTTGATTATTCTATACTAACACCATCTTAGGTTGATAATGGTTATAGCTAGCTAAAGATAGTAATAATGGTTATAACTAGTTAATACACGAATACCTACTATAAAAATTATAATAAACCGAAAATATTACGTTGAGACATAATTCACATCCATTTCGCCTTTTTTACATAATGTTGGTACGAATTATTTTCAGAAACCAAGATGTCACTGGTCACATATGTATAGATAATCCACAAATGTCACACAAAGGAATAATTTAATCTCGTTTTGAACACCACTCCAAAAATTTCTAAGACTAACCGAGCTAAGGATCACAAAGAGTTAAATTTCAGCTAATTCAAGGCATTTCAATCATATATCTCGCAAATTCCAATTCAATTTAAACGCTCCAATTACTTTAGCAATTCTTCGACGATCCTACTGTAATTTATTTCCAACTCAAACGAACATTATCAGTTATACAAAAACGTATTTCCAACTGTAAAGAATTACATCGAAGCAGAGAAACTTATCTCGAAGAGTAATCCGTACAATTCGACGAACAGAATTAACAAACGTTCAGCCATTACTGCCGCGAACAGCATCCGAACTTTCTTATAACGCGACAAAACGTACGGTTTTCTCGGATCGGGCACCTTCCCATCGCGAAAGAAAAATCCCCGAGGGTCGCAAATTTCTTCCGGGCGGCGGGGTAATGAATTTAAGAGATCCATTAATACGCCGCGTCGAAACGGGACGGAGACGTCGCCCCGGTAACGATCCACTAATTCCGTAAAAAGCTCGCGAGAGAAACACAGTACGTACCTCCCCTGCGCGCACAGTGCATAAAACGGGTCCAAGGTGGGGAAGGGGTTGGTCGCAATTAGGAAGCGTCCGACAGCGTAAAATCCAGCCCCGGCGAATTTACTTTAAACAATTAAGATAAGGGAACAATTGCGTGGAGGAGGGAAGGGGTTGGGACACGTAAACGAGCCGAGTTAAGGGCACCATCTGTTCACGTGAATCGTACGGAGAGTACCTGACCGTAAAAGAGCCTAATGACCGGCCATACGGCTTCATACCCTTTGCCCGGAGGCTGGTTAATTAACATTCGTGACGCGTCGATCTCCTTTAGCGAGCATGTTTATTAACGTGGAAGTGGTTGTTTCGATTATTTCAAATTTGATATTGTTGTTGTTTACACCTGTTTGGCAAGAACAATTGAATGGAAACCTTGAATAAGGGTCTACTGTACATTTTGGTCGAAGTTTAATTTATGGTAAAGTATGGTCTAAAGGTTTGTGTAGATCGTTTTAATAGATGCAGGTTGCAGATATTGTATAGGTGTTCGAAACCTGTGGAACAAGGGTTTAACCCCTTGCTTTATAACATCGAGTCACACACGTGATGACGATTTCAAACTGCATTTAATAAACATTCATATAATTCGTTTTCTTTAAGTCAAAGTGAAATACGTTCTCGCTGGTATTAACATTTAAGATTTAGAGTAAATGTTACCTGGGAAGTTATTAACGATAAAGTAATTCTTGAGAGTGCAATTGTCAAACAAATGGTAGGGTAAGGGGTTAACAGTAGAACTCCTAAATGACTGGTTAGTAAACTTTTATAAAAATCATTAAAATGTCATAGCAGTGTGTATGTTTTTAGAATCTTAGCAACTTTTATTACTATAGATAGGCGACGGAGTTCGTTAATTTATCGATTTGTATATTTTCAATAAGAAATTCATCAGAACTTATCGAATACATACGGTATAATTTAAAAACCGATTTTTTCCTAAAATGTGCTAAATGTGCTTTAGGTCCTTACTCAAGGTTTGCATTCAATTTATCGTAAATAAACGGACAAGCAGAGAGGGTGAAAGTTTCTCTGGTTGATCCTTGTTTCCGTTTGATATTACACCTGACGGTCGAACGAGAGCCCCTCTGTACACGCGTCCGTGCCCGCGCATCGAAACCACCGATTGCCGCACGCGGTGACCGGCCAATTAGCGCCTTCCGGGTAGCGATGGGATCAAGCTCAACATGTACTCACGAATTCAAGTCATTTCCAGGTATTAAAGTTGCACTTTGTGGGATTCGATGATGTTTCATGTGATGTTTCATTTTTTTGTATTTACAAAGTATACTCCAATTATACAAGCTGGTTTCGAACTTCAGAACAAGTGCATGTAGAGTTCGAGAATATACTGTTTATATTAATAAACGTGTATTAATTCAAATTAACATTAATAAACAAATATGGTCTACATTATGTCGTTTGGTCTTTCTTTAAAAAAATTTACAGATATTTCAGAAGCTGTTCACTTCAGACCTTGTATGATATAATATTTTTTTATGCAGTATTCGATACTTTATCGAAATTCGAGATGAAATACTGGGTGTTCCATTTAAAAAATTGAGGGTGACCGTTGTATCTTGATAAAATTGCAGCAAAGTGAAAAACATATTATTGCATTTTATGCCCCCTTGATATAATGCAACTTTTTAAAATGTTTTTCCATGCAGCCAAGAATTTACGAGTAATTGATCACATTAGGTGAATCACCCTGTAGTGAAATAAATGTTATCTGAACTACCTGTTTGTATTTTTCACAGAAAACAAATTACACAATTGCACCGAATAAAAATCTTCTAGTTAAAGAACTTGCAAATTTTGCGAATCTACTTGATCAAGGTTTGATTATACCTATAAGTACTACTTACGTTTCTTAAAGTACTTATAAAAAATTTGAACTAAACTCACCTACGTTCGAGTCTACTTAAAAGTATTTTTCTTTTTGTTTCGAAGTACTCATAAGAGGTTGGAAATTGTGCAGTTAGATTCGGACCTACTTGCAATATACTTGAACCCATCACTATTTCTGGGTTCGCGAGAAACTGGGTGAAAGGGCGACCAAAACGGCCGCTGTCGGGCCCTGTATTTAGGGATTATCGCGTTCTCAATTACCAGGTTGCATCGACAAACATTGCTTCACTTTTTCTGCGGTCGAGCGACCACCGGCCGCATCACCGGAGAGCTCCACTTTCGCGTTAATAAACATGACCGTAGAAAGGATTCCACGCGTCGGGAATGTTAATTAACCGGTCGGATTATTAATTAAGACGGTCAGATGTTTTCTGTACGATTACAAAGAATAGAGTTTTTTTAACATTAGAATTACCGAAGATGACCGTGTTTTTATTTCTATCATTTGGGAACAAGACAGTTTGTTGAAAAAAGTCTTTTCATACTTTCGGGATTTATGTGGACTTTTAATTATTATACTATATTATTACGTTGTTTCGTAGTAAATGTGATGTTTGAACTGCAAAGTTTGAACGTTTGTAACTTAGTTTGAATGGAAGATTTGTTATCGAAGTAAGACATCGTTTGGATCGAAAAGACATTTACGAATAAAATACAATACAATATTAATATTAATATATACATTGCTATTTCATATATATTTGTAATTTGTGATTAAACCTTTGAAGCACATTTATTAAGTTAGCAACCTTATACAGTTCCATTGTTATACTACCCTCTGAAATTTCAGTCAGATGGTATTATGTATTTTATATATTAAACAGTACAAGCGGTAACTAAATACGTCTCTATGAGATATATGAATTTAAATATGTAGGTACTAATTTCTCGTGTTCAAATTGTAACCTTCATATTTTGTACCGTAAATCTGTTACGTGTTGGACATGGTGTGCTTATACTACTCAGATTATGCACGTATTACAGACTATATGATTTTAAAGGTTTCTCTACTTAATCATTTCATAAATTACAGTATATTCAGTTTTTATCTCATACAAGAAACATTGTACGCATTTATACATTCAGTAATAAGAATTGGTCTGTATCATTGACTACTGAAAACCCAAAAATTCATAAATATTGAAACGAAATAACTTTTTTCAGCGACTTAACACAAATGAATTCGTTTCATAAGGTATTGTGTGACACGACAATTTCTCTACAAAAGCACAATTTAACATTTTTTATTAGAAATTGCAGTTCCAGTTTCAATGTTTTTTTCTACGAGAAAAACGTTCCTCGCTGTCAGCGTTTATTCATCGTAAGTGCTGCGAGTATCTCGTCGAGGGTGCTTTAACAGCGGTCGTCTACGCTTTATCACCGTGTCAGAGTTATCATGACAGCGAGGTCGCGTGACTATTTGCGGATGACAAACCCTGTTCCAACGAGAAGCATTAATGTTTGCCGTCTGCATGATCGGTTACTCGAGTAGATTAAATCCAATAATCCCCACGGGAACGACGATGATTCTCCTAGTGACGTGTATCTTAACGCAGTAACAGTCTTCGCTACTGCCATACTATGGAACATGTATTTTGAGAAGAGCTGAGTACAATATTGCTCGAATAATACAAAGTGAAAAGCAGCAGTATCGAAGATCGTCATTCAAAACTTTAAACAGATAATGAGGTTAGACAATTTTTTGCCAAGTGTCTGCTTATTCAAAAAGAAATATTATACTATTTTATTATAAAAAATTCAATCGATTAAAAATAGCGAAGTATCTTGTTTATCTTCTATTCGTTACGAGATGTGGAAAATTCGTACTCCTTTTTAATTATTTTCTTGTTATATTTCTATCGTCTATCTATAATGCAGTACGTTCCAGAAATTAGATGTAATAATATTGATTGGTGGTATAGACGTACTAAATTGATCAGTATCAATTACTTTCTCTATGAGATGATGATTTTGTTAAAAATTCAATAGATAAAAATCAATAGATCTCCATCTATTAAACGGACTCATGCATTAAGTAAAAATACAAAACCTACACTGCGTGACATAACCATAAAACCATCCCAAAATTTGATTATGAGTCGTGATTAAAATAAAAACGAACCAAAGTAATGTTTTTCGAGAAAAGAATAGATTATATTCCCTAGAATGAAAAAGTGGTTCGTTTTTATTTAAACCACAATACATACATAAGGATTGAACATTTTCTGGTCGTTTTATAGTTATGTCACGCAGTGAATCTCGAAATAGGAAAAAGAATTGATATACAGCATACTGCGAAATGACACGTACTAAAACCTCCAGTATAGGTAGTAAAACTGAGCCAAATATCATTCTACCATATCATTGCCTAAAACCACGAATCTGCGATAAATATTCTTTTACTCGTCACCCGATCCATCATTATTCTCCCTTCCCAGTGGTGCACGCACAATCACACTGTTTCGCTAACGACAACCGGACGAAATATGAAAATATAATCTCTCTCGTTCGGTTTTACGTACTCCCTTGCGGTGATCCCCCATCCCCCGCTGCACGTTATTTGCATATCATTGTAAGCAATACCCGCGGCCAGTCCGGCACGGTCGATAACATAATTTCATGACGGCGAAGTCAGTGGACAATCAGGATATCCCCGTGATTATTTGCGGATAATAATCGACACGGAGAGGCGTTTCGCACCCACTCGATCAGTTACGTGTATTTAATCCAATAACGGGACCGTAACCACCACTGCCTAGCAGTAGAAGCGTCAGTTGCATCAATCGCTTGTAAATTCGTCGCGCGGACTCATTGTAACGCACTCCCTCGCCCCCCTCAATGGCTGTTCGAAATTTCAGAGCCGTGCTCGTCGCACCTCTAATTACACCGAAACAAATTCAACGGCCACAAAGATGGGGGAGCTTTGCCCGAAATTCTGTTCCCCATTTTTTAACGTGACTGTAACATCGAACAGTGTAAATAGACGACGATAAACAGCTCAATTACAGTGTTTTTCTTACATTTACATGTGGATTTTGTTTGCGTGAGAGACGACGTTACGTTATTAATGATTGTTATTTGTCGTTGCATATAAGAGATCACAATCTTCCAATTTTCTTAAAAATAAGCATTGCATTTGACAAAAAATAATGTAGTATTTATTGGTGCACGTAATACTTCAACTACGATTATTTACGTTATGAAATAAACATATGTTCGTAAAATTATTAATTAAAGACTGCAACTTCCTCTATCACCATCGCCACGTGATCCCCCGTGGAGGTACAATTTTCCCTAAACAGGACCGAAAATTACCGTTCGAGGCGCCTAAACGTCCGCCTAAAATTCCATGGGAAAAATTGTTATTCGAATCCGTCCGCTCCCCGTTGTTTGTAACTTCGTATTTTTTTCTTTTTTTTTTTTTTTTTCAACTGCCGCGGGCGTACGGAAAGCCGTGGACCTGGTTGCGTGGAATTCGCATGGAAAAGCGGAGATTTTCTGGATGGTTTTGTAACGGGACCGACCGGGGTCTCGCCCGGAGAGTGTATAGAAAAACATAACGCATCGTATGAATAGTCACGGTTCGTGAGAGCACTGTTAAGCGCAGGTGAACGCGACTCGAATCGAAACGATTCGGTGTGGGGGCGGGGATAGGGAAAGGGGGTGGTGGTTCTGTACGTGCACCGGTACGCGTCGTCGACGGGGGAATTGTTGGTCCCGTTTAGTGTTATTGGGTTCCGTACACTCGAATAAGCCATCAACGGACGAACATCCGCTCGAAATCGTATTCGTTACGCGACTAGTTACGCGACTAGTCTCGCGTCTTTGTTACTACTGCCGTCCACGAGCCCTGTAACGTATTCACTTTGTCCCGTCGATACGCAGGGGAGAGGTAGATGGAAGGTTTGTTTCGCGTGACGGGCTTCGTCTGAGATTGAATTACGAACGATTCGTGCGCGAAATGGCTGCGTTTGAACGTGGCGTTCGAACTTGCTGGGAGGGGATACAATCGTTCCAAGTTAATCTTGGATTCGATATTTGTGCATGTTAATTCGGTGGAACTTGGTAGGGGCGCGTATGAGTACGCTGGGGAGTGTTTAAGATCGTTAGAACGTATTGAGGAATGTTTGAGGTCTGCAGGACGCGTTGGAGAATGTTTGAGGTCGTCAGAACGTATTGGAGAATGTTTGAGATCGTCAGAACGTATTGCGGAATGTTTGAGATCGTCCGAACGTGTTGGAGAATGTTAGAGATCCTCAGAACGTGTTGGGGAATGTTTGAGGTCGTCGGAACGTGATAGGAAACATTTGATATAGCAACTCCACCTTCATTCGAGATAATCAAAAAGTCTTGAGAAATGTGTGAGGTAGTTTGAAAGTCTGGAGGAATGTTTGAAGTAATCAGAAGATATTACGAAACTTTTGAGATCAGCAGAAAGCCTCAAGAAATGATTCCTAATCCTTCATTTGAAGTAATCAGAAGGTCTTGAGAAAGGTTTGGACAGTCAAAAGGTCTTGAGGAATGCTTGAACGCAATAAAAACTCAAACATCGGCGAGAATTCATCGGAAGGAAAGAAAAAATGTTACAGGAAGATGGTTTTTTACATCGATAGCGGTAAGTCTATAGAAATCGAGCGTGGATCGCATGACGAAGAACAACAATCGAACTTTTATTTAGACGTCTGGCGGCATTAGGGAATGCATTTAATCCAATAATGCCAAGTAGTCCAACAGCAATTCACTCGTTTGCTCGTATATACATCCACTTCTGTCCCATGCTCTCGCGCAAGCCTCGCTTGAGACACGCGTAGCTGTTTAGGATGAGTTTAGGTATTCAACGCGTGTTTATGTATACGTGCATCCGGCTGATTCCGTTTCGTGCGTGTATATTTGAACATCGAGGACCGGGATGCTCGTAGGGTTCATTCACAATGTGCAGTGGACTGTGCCGGTGATTACGCCAGTGACCTGTGAACTACTTTTCAGTTTTAAATACTTAAATTATGAACTTTTTATATGAACATAACTGTCAGTACTTTCAAGAGCTTTTATTCTAAATAATTTTTCAAAATTGGCTCAGTATCATTGTAATTTATATGGATATACTACTGCATATCTTTGTATTGAGTTTCGCTTCTAAGAAAATCGGGTTAAAAAATGTATTGGCTGTGTATGCTTTTAGATCTAACTTATCTGTCTGACTCATGCTGGCTATTTTTACTTGGCAGGAATACTTCAAATTAGACTGTAGACTTATTGATTATATTAATTATTTGTGATATTGATATTTGCGAAATGGACAGCTGCAAACTACTAATAATGTTACGTTATTATATGTTTTCCATCGACCAAATGATTTCTCGACCCTTGACCTATAATATAGGAAGTGACCATAATATTTATAACAATTTTGGATATAATTTTCGAATATACTATTGATGTATGCCATTTTACATGATTAAACTAACTGAAAAAAAATGTTCATGAATAAAAAGGAAAGAATATATAGAATCGAGAAAGGTCTCTAGAAATTAGTAAAACAGGAAATAGAAGTACTATGGTTAGGTTACTTCCTGCATTTGTGATGTAGATACAGAAATATTGAAATCAGCATAGTGTCGGATGAATTCTAAACAGGAGGCACATTCGTCGAGGGAGAAGTTGCTGTCAGCCCTCGGATAGGCGTAATGTGTGAATCAAGCTTAATGCGCTAGTCAGTATGTCTGGCTTATGCAGCCGCATACTACTTAATCAGCTATGTGCGTATTACAGTTAGTGGCGCTGCAAGTCACATACGCGTACGTCGGGAGAATACGCGATTATTAACTTAAGCTTTCACCATCCTCATCTTTGAAGTGTCATGCATACGCTACTGTATTATACATTTTTAGTATAAAAATCTTATCGTCATAATTTTTCTACCTTAAATCTAGATACTCGTAGTTTAAAAACTTTATGAATTTATTTTTCGATCGTACAGGTCTGCAATTATTAACTGAGATTCTAATACGAAAATTTCATTGCTACTTAGTATGTGGTCGGGTGAGTTTACGTCCATCCATAGACCCTTTAGCACTTCAACCTTGACATTCCAAAGGCTTAACACTGCAGTTGACATGTTTAGACTGTAACTGATAGATTTGGTTAACACGACGTAAACACATTAGTTGTCGTATTTGAAGAAACATATATCGTAAATTAGCAAAAACAATGTTGTACGTCAGTAAAAAAAAATGGAGTGTCCGACTAATGGTGTATCTAATCTACTTATAAATTCAGTGCTATCAAATCGAGTAGATTTGATTACATGATATAAATACATTAACAAAATTACTAGACGAACAGATAATAAATGAATAACGAAAAAGTTTCTGTCTGATTAATGATCCACATAATCCACTTGACTCTTCCATGAATTTCCATGTAACACTGTGTTTGTTACTTTAATTACAGCTTTATATAAGTATTTATGTTAAACCTCCAAACAGTTAAATAAATTTGTTTGACACTCTGTCAGCCACGTCACCTAAATATGGATAACGCCTACATATTGTAAAGGGGGCTGGCTTATTTAAATATCGTTGCAAAATTTTGCGTAAAATTAATATCGTAGTACAATTTAAAACAAGACCAACAACCTCTATTAACTAACCACATATATTTTCGACGATTTATGACTTAAAAAACGAAGTAAAGTTTGTCTGGTTACATACAGCTTTTTTCACTGTGGCAATAAACGTGTTATTCAATATACTGTTTTCGAACAATAAAATAAATCAATATAAAGGAACGTATTGTAATAGTGGAAAAGAATAAAGAAATTATCTAACAATGAGTCAATAGTTGTGAAACACAGCAAATGTGTCTACCCAATCATGGCCTAATCTACTTAACTCTTCAATCTCATCCGATCGACACCAATTTAGGTTTCCTATTTACTTTATTCAACGTTTCGTTGTAAAAGGTAATCCTCGAACTGTAATGTAAGAACTTCAATCAATTATTCTAAGTGACTGGTCCACCAGCCAATTTGCATTCGAAGTCACTAATTTACAATACCGAAAGACGGGGGGATTTTATCGTTCGCGGTCCGCCACCGCCGGGCTAAATTACACGAACCGGACCGAAAATCATTATTGCTCATCGGGCCAATTACGAATGACAAGCGTGGTTTCGTTGCGGCGCGGTCGTTTGTCTCCGCATTCGGATACTCGAGTGTATTTAATCCAATAATGCCAACGGGACCGGCGACAATACCCTCGTTGACGGGGGCGCGTTTGCATATGCCTCTATTTCCGTTTCCCCTGCGCCTCGCGGCGTCCGCTTACGAGTGCGTACGAGCGGTTCCGTTTGTGCCGAGTGCGCGCGCGCACACGGTTCTCGCCCCGTGCATATGTGTATACGGTCTCACCTATTAACGGTCCTCTGTACACGGTGTCCGAATTTCCACGCGTTCCCTCTAGCAATCTTCATTTCCATAAACTTAATCCAAAACTTTTACATACGAAATTCTATTTTTAAAAAGTAGGAGAGAATAGTTGGCTTTTTCGGAGGAAAGTTTTGGATCACCATGAGGTTTTCAAATGGGACACGATCCTCTTGTTTGTAGAAGCCTTTTTAAATTCTGTTTGGGGGATGAAGTTTGTGGGCTGAAATTCTATTTTTTAAAAAGAAACAAAAAGTGGTTGTTTCTGTTGGAGAAAAGAGTTTTGGGTCACCATAGTGTTCTGGAATGGGACACAATCCTCTTGTTTGTAGAAGCCTTTTTAGATTTTATTCAGGGATGAATCTTGTGGAATGAAATTCTATTTTTGGAACAGAGCAAAAAATGGTTCTGTTTAGGGGAAAAACATTTCCAGTCACTATGAGGTTCTCCAATGGGATAATCGAAGGGAGCATCACAAAAAAAAACACTCGATTCTTGTTCACTCCAGGAGTGTAATAAAATAGACCTTTCAGTATTATAAAAATCGATCAATCTTTCCTGTCAGAAGAAATTAAGACAGATCGTTTCTGATGGTGTATGATCATTTACATATATGCGATAGGGACAGAGACAGTTGCCAGCCAACACCTGAGCTTAGCAAACGAATATTTTGATTACCTTTAGTGACTCATCAAGAGGATGTACAATGCCATACACCCTACAAAAAACTCCAAAAAAGACAAGAACTCAATGGATTTAGAAGAATCAAACCCATGCCTCTCGTTTCCCATACTACATCACCTAACCAAGTCCAGCAGGCCATCAGCAACTCCACATCCCGCAATGCACAAAACTCAAACAAAGCTACCAGTCTCTCTACCGCATCCACATTTTCCTCAACCCTTTCACCAGTCACAATAAAAAAAAAACCATCACATCAAACCCTCCACATCCACACTTCCACTCGCCATACTAAAACCTCTCCAAACACCCTATACATCCGTCCAACCCACGTGACCATCCCCCATGTGTGTGCAAGTATCCGTGTCTCCGCGGACGCGCCCCCTCTAGCCCCCGTTTCGCGTGTACGTTCCGATCCCAGCAGAACGAGGCTCATACATACGCGACCGTTTCGATTCTGCGCTACCCGCCGCGTGTGCACCGTCATCATTCCCCCTATGGACTAGCACGATGGGACGAACGGGCGTGCACGGATCCGTCGTTGTGTTATCCATAACCCACGCAGGATGTTTCGGGGGTCGCGATTTCTACGGAATGTTACCGCTCGCGACCAGGCCTGGGGTAATCCGATCGAGGGATGAGCCGTGGGACGAGAGCTTTGGGATTTGGGTCGCGCGATAAGGGTAATCCAAGGGGGTTTCGAAACGACGGATAATTTCTGCCAGGGAGCTTGTCCCCGCCTTGCGCCCAAACGGCGGCGATCGCGACGCCAGAATGCAGAGCAATACCGTATCGCGAACAGAATCCCTTCCCTCCCTCATCGAACGGATGAAACAGGGTCCAGCCCGGCTACATTTTCCGAGCTATGCCCCGGATAATTATTATCGTGCCAATGAAACGCAAGGATATAGCGCGTCCGAGGATTACACCCGATCGCCCTGGACCACCACCGCCCGCCACCCTTCCTTAGGCAGGGGCTAAACCGGAAATTTACGGGCCGACGACGCGGAATTCTGCTCCCAGTCCTCTTATGCTACTCCTGGTTGGTTGGAGTTACGAGGTTGTCGGAAGTCGGGGGCAGGTCAAATTCAAATTTTTATAAACATGTAAATAATGGTAATTCGATGGGGAAGATTGTATCTCAGGAGTAGGGATTACTTTCTACGAATTTTTAACGCATAATCCTTTAAAAATGTTCCACATATTGTTGCCAAAGTGATAAATTAGGCGTCTACTGTTGTACACAAATGCAGTTAGTGGGTTAAATAATCCAACCTGTTTGCAATGTACGTATCACCCATATTTGGATGACGTTGCTGACAAAATACTGAATAAATATTACAATATTAATCGTTGATCAACATTTCTTGCCATACGAAAATGTTCTCGAATGCTACACAAGAAACGACCGAATCATTTATCACACAGTAGGTTTCCCAGTACATGAAGCAAAGCCCATGCAAAACTACCCTAATCTCCGTTCCAACACAAATGTTCCAAAACCCTATACCACCCAGTATCAGCGTAAAATGAATAACGACAAAGAGAACTCCGATAAATTTGTTCACCCCGATCAAACATAAGTCATACTTTCTCGCTATTCAAGCATGCATCATCATCTCCCTTCGCCCGTTTCCAAGCAACGCAGTTTACGTTATCGTCGCGATCGGCGAGCAGACACGGTGCATAACGTCGTGGATACGCGCTAGGGAAACGAAAGTTGCACATGTTTCATCGTTCGTCGCAAATCGGCTTCGCGGCATTGTGCGCTCCTCCATTTCAAAGTCAAATGCCGTGGCTCGAAGAGTCGACAACTCCCGGCGTGTCTTCGACCGCGTCATCGCCCTCCTCTTCCGTGAAACTCGCCCTCGCGACTGTTTCGAGGTTGAAGCACGGATTCCGCGGACAGGATCCATTTTTCAAAAGGACAGGGGACACGTAAAGTTCGCCGTGAGATCTCGAGGCGTCCAGAGACGCGACTTCCTCCCGATGGTTTTTCTTTATTTATTTTTTTTTTCCCTCTTGCAGAACTACCCCCACGTCTAAGCAGACTCCGACACCCCCTTTCGTTTCCAAGTTTCGACACAATGCCCTTTGAGTTCGCAGTCGCGCGCCATGCAGAAGCCGAGTGTAATCTAAAGTTCGAAGTCTCGATTAACGAGTGACGACGGGGGACGGGGTGAAGATGGAGAAACGAAGACGGAAAGAAACAGCGAACCTTCGGGGGTTGGAATTGTTGGCGGGAAGAGTATGGAAGTTTTTCATCGATTTTCGTTGGATGTAATGTATACATAAATGATTTCCATTGGAGATACTGAAAAGTTAGGGAATAAGAGAGGAGATGGTCTGAATACGAAATTGCACTTTTACTTCAGGAGTTATTGTCGAAGCTGTTGAAGATTTTTAGGATGTCATATTTTAATGTTTTTAAAATATGTTTGTTTTATAATATGGAGTAAGAATAAGCTTTTTTTTCATGCAAGACGCAACTAACATGACCCAATATTTTCAACTTGCTCTTATTTAGACCGTAGACTGTATTTGGACCACATCATCTACTTCACGAGCTACAATAAGGAGAATATTTAAATTAAGCAGCAACACTACTCAGTACAATAATAGCTGAAGACGTGTAATATACTAATGTTACTCCTCAAATGTTTTGGATCGAAATAAATTTAAAGTAGGAAAACAAACGTTATTTATGACTGATTCTAATATTAGTTTATGCAATAGTAATGGCCATGACATTTGAATTTTCGTTGCATTTCGTTATGGGTTACCAATGACCCAAGTGGCATGAACCAAAACTCTCTAAATACATAAATACAAGTAACAGGCATAAAGTTCACAAAAAAAGTGTTTCCGTTCTTACTTTTCCTTCATAACTGTAAAACAACTCCGAGAAAAGGGGGAAGAAGACGTAACAATGACGATAAAAAGAACCGGCGAACCTTCCGGGTCGAAAATATCAGGCAATAGGTCTCAACGAGGTCGAAATAATATTTCCAGGCTCGCGCCGACAGACGATGAATTCGTCGAGAAATAACCGGATTCCAAGTTTTCCATCTTCTGCCGACCCGGCTTCGATTCCGTCTCCGTGTAACTATCACCGTGTCGTTTGGCTAAGGGGGTAGGTGGCGGTAGGGTGGAGGATTTCGAACGAGGATGGCGCAACCATTATCGTCATTATTATCGTTATTATCCTTACTAAGCAGCCCCGTCGTTGAAACCCTCTTCTCGGATTCTCGGGAATCCACAAGGAATTTATCGGGACGGGAATACCGAACGGGAAACGAAGGGGTGGGGGGTTGGGGGTACCGGCGAGAAAAAGGAAGGACGAAATAACGGTACGCGACCTTATTTCGAAGCGGTATTTGCATGGCTCGCAGGTATTTCTGTAGGGGAAAGGAAGCTGCGCCCGTAAGCCCGTGGGAGGAGGAAGAAATTGCGTTCCACGTACGACGGTCACCGTACGGTCTCCCACACCCTACCCACCCCCTCACCTTTCGACTAAGAATTATCCCTTCACGTCGAGGAACACCGGTCGATTTTTCGACGTGCATTCGTGCGTTCGATTGCTTCGTTCGAGCAACGAGTTGTCAGGAAATCGATGACTTCCGGCCGTTAGAAAGGGACTACCAGGTTCAAAGGGTTCGAGGAACTGGCGGTACGTGCATTCGTGCGTTCGATTGCTTCGTTCGAGCCACGAGCTGTCGGGAAATCGATGTCGATGAATTTTTGTTAAAGAAACGGGGCATGCAGTGGACCATTAGAATAAATGACAACTGGCGGTTGAATAAATTCGTTGTCATTTAGTGGCACACAATTAAATCGCCAAAAACTTCGTGATACACAAAAGGGACCGTGAATCAATAAACGTTTCCTTTCAATCCCATTCGTGTTCCATTAACGTTCCATTCGATTTTCACTTACGTATCGTGTGTGTGATCGAATGCTGTTCAATTCATGATATAAATTAATCTCCGTTCCTATTTGTATCGATGCTTACTCGCTGACATTATTCAAACCTACAAGCTTGACCGTACACCGATCGCAATAATATATTAAAAATGCAATCTGTAGAAAGCAGAGATCAAACACTCTGAAACCCCGTACACAAAAACTTTTCATAAATATATACGGTTTCCATGATTGATTAATTGCGATGATTCGGTGATCGAACCATAAATACTGTTTTTCGATCCCGGACAGAGCTGATAAACCTAATCACGTCGGATGATTAACCGGTTAAACAGACCGAACAATTAGCCAATTGATCGGGGACGACGCGATCAACTAATCACAGGACACGGTACAGATATTATAAGGGCAAATGGGATGGTCAATAGTGTTGCTTGATCGATTTATTCGGTCGACTATTAACCTGTCGCGCCTAATAAGTTTCATCGATTACACGACACACCATCGATCCGGGGACATCATAACGTGTGAACCAAGTTGACGAGTTAGTTAGGTACAGTTTAACCGGCTGAATAATTGAACCCGATTGGTTCGAGCTCACCAAGACGGCCTATGATAAGTTAATCGATTTATAATGATTTCACAACCGCCCGTTCCGTCCCGTACCGTTACACGCCTCGGGCAAAACAACTTCGGAATTCCGTCGGTGTGTTAACTGACGTTGTAACCTGCTCCCCTCGTGTCGCTAAGAAATTCGCGCGGGTTGTGTGTTAATTGCACCGGCCACTCGCGGTTTACGTTGTTGCGTTCATTAACGCCGGAATTCCCATTAATCGCCGGCAATTTCTCCATTACGTTGCGCACGATCTCGCGAGAGAATCTATTTGGGATATTTTCTTACAAGCGTCTACGTTTTTCTGTAAATTCTTCCGGGCTATAAATAAACACGGTATTGGGTAAATGTCCCAATTACTGTCAGTGTCTTTAATACTGCCACTTTATTTATTTTACTTAATAAAAACGTGACGACCCAGCAAGAATTGTGTACGAAGTTTTATTATTAAATTGGGACTCTGATTTACATAAAAATAAGGAAATACATGTACTTGAAAAAAAAATAATCCAAAGATAAATATCTTTTGGAATACTTATAATAATATATTGATACTCAAAATATTAAAAAAGAAAAATTCATTCCTCCAGGCCATGGAGTCGAAAAAACGATTACGGCCCGTCCCGAATGTGTCAACCGGTTTTATCTCATGATAACGTTAACCAATTTCGATGGAAATTTCCAGCATGCAGGTAACCAGCATAAATCTAAGAAAATGTTGAAAAGCGACCTTTACTTTTTCTTTCGCGACTCCGACCAATTGCAACTTTTTCCAAATTTTCCTTACACATCATTTAGTAAACTAATCTTCCTAACATCACAAAAAAGAACACAAGTCACTTGGTCCAATTGTAAAAATGTTGTTCTGTTTTAAAGGATGTGCGAAGACTATTTTGACTGACTAAAAAAGGAAGGAGTCGGTCGATCACATTAGTCATTACTATACTGCGGATTTTATTTATTTATAGCCTATAGGTGTCTGCAAAATACATTAAAATACAAAACTTTCGTCAGATCCAATCAGTTTTCTAGTTTATTCCGAACCTAACATAATACTTAATGAAATAAAAAAATTCCTACATTTGTTCTTCCCTATATAAATTGCTTTAGAAAATACCATTTTGTATAAAAATTCGCAGTCTAGTCATTCCACGACAACAACTCCGCCAGGATTCCTCGCCTGATTTATACAACATAAACGTGGAATTCAACACCGTCCGTCGCTAATCAAACGTGACTAAGACACGAATTTGCACGTTAACGGAAGGGGTTAAACCGTCGACCAGTGGCACGAGACCGTCCACAGCATTTCTTCCTTTGCAGCTACCCCTTTCCCTTCCGTTTCAGACCCGTCTGGGGGAAAAAAGCCGCGAGTGGTGAAGAAGCACGCAATGCGGCACCTCCGTCGTTTCCGCGTCGGTTTAGCGGCAGCACGTACAACGCTGGTGTTCTCCGTGCGGCGGCCATAAAATACTGGGCGAAATTGTTGGCGAAACTATTCGCGAGAACGTTCCCCCGACCAACTATGTCGCATCAACGTGTCTGTAGCTCGGAGGACCCGGGGAACTGATGCCATATCGGGTTATTCCGGAGATGACGCCACATTCCGCCGTCCTTATGCCATCTTGGCTCGCGTGTACGTGTGCGCTGGTTCCGTCTCGCAGCTAGACGATCCGTGAGAAAAAGGATTACGACGCCTCGAATAGGGTCTTGGGCACTTTTCACGCGGGAAACGCAGCTGGGGGGAATGGACACGATCAAATGGGCCTTTTTGTAAATCGAACCTTTCAACATGATGATTGTCTTGGGGGTCACTGGTGACCAGTGATCTACTTGTATTGTTATCTCTATGGTGGTCACAGGTGATGGCTATGGAATGGCAACAGGCACTATGGCAGTCGCTGGTGACCAATGACCGACATGGAAGTAGGCTTATAGTAGTCATTGGTGACCGACGACCTACTCGCCAAAGGTATGACAGTCATGAGTAGACTGCGGATTTTATGCATTTATAGCCAATAGGGCTCTGTGAAATACAATAAAAGACAGAACTGTCATCGGATCCAACGAGTTTTCTATTTTATTTTTAACCCAATATAACACTTAAGAGGAAAAGTAAATTCCTACATTTGCTCCTTGGATCATGTTACCAATGGTGTTGAAAGGGTCAACGGTGACCGAAATGAAAGGCTCATTTACACGTTCAAATTATTTGCGCCTGTCTTGTGCATGCAAATATGCGCAAATATACTGGGTCGGTGTACTCTATTTGAGTGCCGTTTGCACATTCAAATATTTTGTTTACGTCAGTCTGCCTTGCACAATTATTTTATGTAAATATAAGGAATAACCTATAATTAAAATTAATTATTAGAATTAAATAATGAGCAAATTATTGGTAATTATTTCCCAGAGGCGCCAGCTTCCGTTTAAACGCAGTAATTTGCTTGCGTAAACGTGAACACGTCAGTTTGAGGAAATTATTTACACGTGTAAACGGGCCTTTGTACCATCAACATTGCATGTTATACTCCACAAACTACGAAAACACAGATGATTTCCATAACATCGTCTCTACTTTTATCATCACTTACACTACCCGCCAAAAGTATGGGACCAAGTCTGACAATTACAAAAGGAGAATAATATTATTCTACAAAAATATGATAAGAGTAATGATTCTTGAACACTAACTTACTACCCCATCAATCATGAACGTCTCATACCTTTGACCGATAGCGTAGGTCCGTACAAAAAAAATGTTATTCTAAGACCGTATGCGAAGCATGTACAATTCAGTCGACAGTCAACGTGTCAATTACCACGACAATCCCAACAAACGTCGCGTGATCGTAAGATTATTCCTGATATCTGACAAACTTTCTATCGGAAACACGCGTGGCCAGATAGAAGAATCCAGGCTTTTGGGAAAATTCGGCCCCGTCCAGAACCGTCGACCAGTTTCGGACAGCTTCAGCGAACAGTTGGAACAAGCCAAAGCAAACGGAGCCGATGCGGTGCACGAGAAAGAAGAGGGTGAAACCGAGAGGGTGAGAGAAGGTTCAACCCCCTCCTCCCTGCCCGAGCTATCGACTGATGGTATGTAGTAGGATAGGATTAGTCGACCGCAGACTAAATTGGGTTTCTGTACAGTCGCCTGCAAATACTTCCTCTCGGCGGACACGAGAGGAGGGGGTGAGGAGCAAACGGGACCACCAGGAGGAGCGTGCGCCGCCTCTGCCTCCGGAACCGAAAAGAGAAATTATCCTTTGCCCCTTTTTTTTTCCAATTAAACCGGTATCCTTCGCGTACGGTTAGCAACCCCCTGGATCTGCCGGACCCAGCTCATTGAACAAGAACGTTTAGCCCCGCGGATCTTCGACCGGAAATGGAGCACAGTTTATGGTGTTAACTATCTGGGTGCAAATTGCATCTAGCACGGCGGGATTGAATTTTTCTAGAGGGCATCGAATGTGCCCCTACGGTTTGAGCAGCGTCTCTTGTCCGATGAATGAGAACGGGATATAGGATATTCGAGTGAATGGAGCCAAGATGTGGGTATCGTTCGAATGGAATTGTTTTTAAATTGTTAGATTGTTAAATTATTAAATTGAACTATGGGTATACCTTGTAAGACTTGAGTTGTTTTTATCTCTACTTGCTTTTTATTAAGAGAATAGCTCATCCAAATTGTTAATTAATACTTTTATTTGCGAATTAGTATACTCCTATAACGATGCATTTTCTCTAATAATTTACAACTTTTACTGCAATATGTAAATGAACAAAAGAGTTACTTTATAAATTGATATATTTTATATATTCGATCCAATAAAATAGATATACGTTTACTGTCTGTACTTCAAGTGTTAAATACCGAATATATCCATCTCTATCCCCGCATAATAAATATTCCACTAACTTTCAATAGAACGTACATTCCAGTTAAACAAAAACACACCCGTCGTCAGATTTGAAATTGAGTTTACTTAACAAACGCATGAAATCCGTCCAATTTAACGCGCCGAAGCCTGAAAAACAGCCATTAATTGTAAGAATCTAAAGTTCGTCAAACAATGCCAACCTTTGGCAATCGCTGGCAAGAAATTACGAAATTAACCGGTCTCCCGCCGAATCTATCGATTCCACCGGCGCGCTTTGTTTTCGTACGAACGTTTTCGGAATCCCGCCTCTGCAAACACGCGATCAAATATTTGAGAATGGTTCGAGTGCGGCCGGGTGGGGTTGTTGCTTATCAATCGATACCGCGCCCTCCCCCCCACCCACGTTCACACGGTTTCGATTTGAAGGTCAATTTCGAAAATAGGTATTTCGGGCAACTGTAAATTCTCCTACAATGCAAACTAAATCACTGCCGGCAGACGCTGAACTGCAATTCTATACGAGCATAAATCCTCCAGCGTGTCTGATATAGCCGGGGCTTTATACGCGCTTCGGATATCGTTTCCTCCTTGGCAATTCCCGAGCCCCGTTGCATCCACGCGTCTCGTCAAAATTCGTATCGCGATAACAACGAATCGATCCTATACCCTACGATACCCCCCACTCGTCTGAGAACTATTTTATATATTTTTTTTTTCTAACGAACGGAAGACGAGAAATGTTCGCATCGGTACAGATATATTTGCCCTTCCATCGGGAAAATGATTGTTATTCATAGTCGATTATTTATTCAAGTCGATAGTATATCTTCCTGCGCGGGCAGTGAAATAGTTAGTGAATAATAATTCAAGAATAGTAATTGTTATACGAGGTAAAAGTTATACGATATAGTAATCGAATAATTTGTCATGTTATTTAATCGAATAATTTCGATGAAACCACTCAAGGAACGATTATATTCAATTACAACGAATCCATATTCATGAAAGCGAAATATTCCGTAATAAGGGACGTAATTAGCTCTCAACCAGACAGTGTTTTACAATGAAATGAAAGTCCGATTCCCAGCAGCTTGCCAGGGAAATTCGACGGAAATAAGTGTTAAGGAGAAATTACTCAGCCACTAATTATGCTAATGACGTAGCAAACTGCACGCCGCTGAGATTAGCTTGAACGTTAAAGAACAGAGGGTGACACGACCCGACGATGGTGAAATTACACGTTTCACGGCCACGAAATTCGAGGTTACTCGCCGTTCGATATGATCTTAAACAGGGAACACATTATTACTAATAATCTGGCTCGTAAAATCACGGAAACATTAATGTCCTAAGAAAGTACAACAACAAACAAACCATAAAAAGCTGAAGTATCGAGAAAACAGAGAAGTTGAACTGTACAAATAACTTCGTCGATGAAACCCGAGTTATTTTTATCTCTGCTCGCTTTTTAATAAAAGAAGATATTACCTGTGAAGCTTCGGCGTTTTTGATTAGGAGGATGAATACTACAAATCAACGATCGTTTTTCAAAACCCTACGACCGTTCCTTTCAACGAGTACACCATAAAGTACACTTCCAAACGAATAATAATTTTTACAGTCTTTGCTTTTTTACTTTTACTTTTCCTTCCTCCTCTCTTTGCCCTTCCCTTTCCACATCACTCACAATCTATGCATATTCTCACAGACAATTTTTTGACCTCGCAAGCTCAAACCCGCTTTCAGTAACATTTTCAATTTATAGTTTCGTATTCCTTCTGGTACATAGATATTTTCGAGCTACATACATTACCGGCCGGAAGTATGAGACCAGGTCTGACCATTAATGGAAAATATTAGTCCACAAGATTTAATAAAAGTAACGTGCTAAAACTAATTGGAAATGTTTTGTATACGAACTTATTCTGTAACTTCAATTATATTAAACAGATTACAGCAAGTTCCGAATAAATGTTCGCGAACACCTCCAAATTAAATGATTTTCTTTTATCCTCAGTACAGAGAAGGTTCCACTTTAGAACCAGTCATGGGAGTAATGTAACACCTAGGCGCAAACTTTATAAAGTTCAGAAACCCTGTCGTTCTGTAACAAATACTCGCATATACGATCCCGAGTTTCGAGATCATTTATCGAGAATTTCCTGTAACGAGTGACTATTCCAACAATCACGAACTCTGGTCCCATGCTAAATAAAAATCTGTGCGATTCTCTCATCAATTGAACGTTGTTCCTTGTCAGTTTCATCCCCATCGAAAACCGCCAAGCTCCCCGTTGCCCCAAAACACGAAGCTTCCAGAGTTCATTATAAATCATCGAAACCAGTGAACACCGTGAGCCAGGTACTCCTCGTGGCCGTTCTTCGAGGGCAACATTTCACACCCCCAGTCCCCGTCGTTAATTTCCGCGAGTTCTCATCGCGCCAAAACAAGCACAACGAACCCCCGTAAGCGAGAGACTCCGTGGACACGCGATTCCCAGGGATCCAGCGGGACCGAACCGCCCCTTGGTCTCGCGCGCTCGTTCGTTTCATTAAAATCAGAAATAAATTACACGTGGGAGGACAGGGCCGGGCGCGCCGGAACAAAACGAGACCAGACCCCACAATAAAAAAAAAAAAAAAAAGGGGAAAGAGAGTATACTGTAGAGGAGGGGGTTCGAAACAGAAGAGAGTCCCGATGAAAAGATTTTTTTTTTTTTTGTCACGTGATCGTGAACTTTTCGATGGTCCGATCGAGAACTACCGTAACCCCTTCGTTACGATTCCATCGATTCGATCTGTACCGCTCGTGGATCGACAGAGGAACTGTCAATCGGTCCACCGAAAAACGATCGACCCGTTGTGAAGTGAGACCGTTTAGACAGAAGAGGTTTCGGAGATAGAAAATTGCTTCTGTGTCGAGGAATGATCATGCGATTATTCTCTTTATCGAGGACGCACGTATCGATTGCTGCAGGATTGCCGGGCCGTGTACACGGGATGGTAGAGTGTCGGCGGGCCGGCGACGATAAATCAAACGAATTGTTGTCGCCGGCGAAGAAACGCTCGATTGGATGCCTCGTGCAACGTGACCGCTCGTTGACGGCTGGGAACGACGAAACGGTCGTCCGTTGCGTGGATATGTTGGAGATGGTTTGGAGAGATATTTTTTAAATGTATACTGTAACACGGTTGGTTCGTAACGTATTAAGCGAAATTTGGAAATAACACTTTTATTTCTTATACATGAGGAATGTACTGTGGGTTTCAATAAAGTTTCTGTGAAACAGTGGTGTGAAAATTCGGTGGAATTTAATGGCTGCATATGTTCCTTACTTTGGGTTGTATCGAAATTCTTTTACAGGAGGGTTTTGCGCAATTTTTTTAGTGTTTTATATTGAGAACGTGTTTTTTTTTAAGGACTGTTCTAGAGGAGAATATTCTGCGATTTTTGTGTCATCTTGCAGTTCGTATACCTGTGCTTCCACTTAAAGGTGGACTTTTTGGCTAGATGCACAGAATTTTGGAATTCTTTACGAAAATAGGAAACAAATTTAGTGGAAACGAAGGCTTGTATTATTACATGTTTTATAGATAAATTGTTATTGTTAGCAGATCCAGGATAATTCAATACAAGTTACAATGATTCATCCCAATACAGTGTAATTTCACAACCTCTAACCTATATTACTTTATAAAATGATTAAAGAAGATGTATAGATTTTATAATTATCGTAGGAACAACAGTAACCGAAATATGTTCAAAATGGTCATGTATTTCCGATGAACCTAATATATATTTCCAAACGATTAATTTGCTCTGTATATTATCATTTCAAATGATAATGCAAAGTATCAAATAAAACTTGTTTGTCCATGTATATAACTGAACGAATTAAAAAAAACACGCGTATAAAAGTAATCTACATGTCAAGTAGGTACATTACAAACAGGATGAAAATTTTATTTCACTAGAATAATCTCTGTAAAACCACGCTGTTGTCGGCTGTTCCTCTATTCTACCTCCGTTACTCCCCATATTCGGCTCCCATGGGCACGGAGTTACGCGTGCATGTACTATAAAAACAGTGTACAGCGCGAAACAACGTACAAAAGCACATCCCATGTCCTACTCGTACACAGTAACAACTCTACAGCAATCTCACCTGCCTTTCCCGTTAAAACACTAGTAAATATCCTTCCAAACAAATTTCAATACCAGAAATCAATTACAATTACCTGTCCAACAAACTATCAACGCAATATTCCACCATCCCCCGATCGAGCAACCGTTAAAAATGTCAACCTCAATAAACTGCAAATCGCAACATTCCAGTTTGAATAATTCAAATTTCATTTCGACCAGCCCCCGTGTATTCTGTCTTCATTAACCTTTAATCATCCCCTTTTTTTCCCCCGATCGATCCCCGTCATCCCCCATTTCCCGGGCCGATTATTGCTCTCCACACAGACGTCCGGCGATTCGAACACCGGCTGCTCGAACGGATAGCGAATCGGTTCCCCACGAGCAATTATCGATATACCTTGCCGTGTGCGGCGCATTTTTCCGCGGCCAGGGTATATCTTCCCTCCTTTCGATCGATATATACCGGCCGGAAAAATTCACGTGCGTGGCGATCCCTGACCCGTGAAATTGAACCGTGTGATTCTGTTCCGAACGATGGACGCCCCCCCCCCCTCAACAGTTATGCGGAAGCGCGCCCCTCACCGGAAGTTCCGACCCGCCATCTTACGTATGAAGGATCGCGCGGGCGTTTTCCTTCCGCGGGCTACGTGATGTCGAGAAATCGAACGTGCCGCAGACTAAATTATCCACCGATTTTTCGAAGAACATTGCTGTTTAACAGATACGGTTTCGTTGGACGTTTGTGTACCAGATCCGCGTACAATATCGTATTGCCCGTGTTAGCGGTGTGTGTTTTCAGTGATTGTGTACTTTAGGTTAGGTTTAGACGCAGGTACATCAACGCTCGCAAGTACTTACTGATGGTTGTGAAAGGTAAGTTAAGTATTAGTATTATTTAATTAAATGGCTTTATTGAGAAAGTCGATTTCGAGTTCTTTAGTCCAACAGTATTTAACCAGTACAGCAAATCACGTATAATCATTAACAATGGACATTCTGTTCTGTCGTCTCATATGCATATACTTCATATTAGATTTACTTTACTGAGTAACGTGTCAAATTATTCCAAGGAATTACACAGTTCTTTTCGCAATAAAATTCAGGAAAAGTTTACAGTGTGAAATGTAGAATGCAAACGAGTAAAGGTTGTTTCAATGAGGGGGAAAGTGCTTGCGAGCGGTGACATATGGATATTGCTACATAGTGTACATTCATTCCCTTCTTTGTTGTTTCTTCTCTACTCTTTTTATGTTTTTATATACCAAATTTATTCATATGTAATTCTGTTTATGCGGACGACAATGACCGAAAAAGTACCCGATTAATGATTTAAATTTCTCCGATTGTGCCGTATATATACTATCGAATGTTCACTTCAGTAATGATCAACAAATAATGTACATATTAACGTATCCAGTATTCTAATTTTACGAAAATTCAATCGCAAAATATATCGGGAATATTTCAGAAACAATTGTAGAGAATGTCCTACCTTGTGACGCAGAATCCAATCCCTGATAATTACCAGAATCATTCACCGGCTCTCGACGTTCGCGCACAAACATAACCTTATAAATTATCAATTGTTCACCCACGAAACGCAATGTCACCGCACTCCCGCGCATATCACCCGGATAAAACGCGAAGTCACCGCACGAATAATTTATTATCACGTTACAACGTCGTGAATAAATGCCACGGGGCCTTTATGAACATGTCACTCTTAAAATCGACGCTCGAAATCGACGAACACGACGGGCACGACGTGATTAGCGCGGCGTTCGTCGCACGACTAACTTGGCCTCGTAACCAACGGAACTCGACATCGTTTTTGTATGATGAAATGGAGGACCAATCATTCGTCCGCGTTGTCCCTATTTGAAATTCCACGGTCAAACCCCGACTTCCTTCTTTTGAAACTGTTTACCTTTGTTCGTTTGATATTTTTTTGAACTTTTCCCCATGGAACGGACCATTATGACTGGTAATAAATTAGACAGGCAATTTTATCCCTGACCATGGATGACCCTATTTTCTGAGTTTTTGCAAATTTATATTTTTATGAAGTATTTTATGAGGAAAGTTATCGTCCATTTGAAAAATTTTGTTCAGTTAGAAGTAGAATAGAGATGACTAAATTTTAGTACAATTTATATTTTATTGTGTTGAAAATTCGTAAAAGTGGCAGTGTATTTTTAATATCAGATAATAACAGATCGGAGACATAGTTTCCATTTTTGGTTTGCACTTTTTCATTGTTCTTAACACTGTCAAAATAATTTGTCAATATTTTTAAGATGTTATTTAAATATTTTATACCTGTTACACAAAAAAAAGTATTTCTTACAATTTGATGAAAAGTGAGAGATCCTGTTCCAATTACATTTCTGTATTATTACACAGATATTAATTATTTCAATCACTCGATTGCAACTGAATATTTATCAGGAAAGCCCAGGAATCCAAGAAAAGCTTCCAGATTCGTAGAGAATTGTAAAGAATCCATCTAGGTTTTGATAGATACTTTTATCTGTACGGAAGTTACAAATAGAAGCCGGGAAACGTTATCGACAAATACTGGGCTCTTCTTTAAAGGTAAGCAAACAACTCTTAAGTTCACCGAACGAAAGTTACAATAAACAGCCGCAGTTGACTCGGTTAATTATACCGATATCAATCAGCTTCTATATTGGTACAGTCTCCGTATATTTATCTGCTAAAAAGGCAAAGTTAAATTTACAAAAAGAAGCTGAAAAGACAAATACTTGTAATTCGAATCTATAAACGACGAACCAAAATGAAAACGGAATTAAAAAATTTTGGTAAAACGTTCTCACTAGATTTTCTTAGATACGAGCCTAAATACACGAATCTTAGGGTTAATCGCTCATTAACGATCTAGGTTAGGTTCTTCAGTTCGTTCGAAAGCAGCAGTAATCGGGTGGCAATGGTCGGGGTCCCAAGTGAAAAAAAAAAAAGGAGAGGGCACGCTAGGAGACATTTTACGGGTTCGATCGAATTTATTTGGCCGTGCGACCGTACATTGTCGTTCCCAAATGACCGGACGGAAATGCATTCATGCAGATTTTCCTATTTGCACCGAGCCAATCCCCCCGGCGTGGCGGCATCGACCTCGAACTCTCGCCGCGCGTCGGTTTCTTTGCGAAGGACAATAAAGCCATTGGGGTTTATCGTCTTACACGGTTTAGAACCGTGAATTACAGCGTGCCTGATCGCATCTCGAAACCTCTTAGGCCAGCCTCGAGGGAGAACGCCCGGGTTCGTTAGCCTGCGAATTTATATTCAAATTCGTGTGGATGGTGGTCGCTCGCGTGCGCACGCCTTTAGACGCTACTGAATCATCGTCATAAGCGAACTCTTATGTATGTAATTTGTGAAGTTAAATTATTTGGGCAGTCATATTAATTGCTGCACTTCCGATGGCTGCATTATTACAATTAGATTCGTGGGAAATAAATGATAATACACATGATACCGTAAGTTGGGGTAATTTTGACGCTGTTATGGTAACTTTGCCCTAAGTCAGAAAATGATCATTTTCGATTTTGCAGCTTTGAAAATTGTTAAATTAAGTTGATTACGCCAGAAGTGAGACTTAGTCACCGAGTATGACTATTTAGAGTGTAAAAACCTCGAAATATTCCTATCGATTCGTAATTCATCACCAGTGCATCAACACCTAATACTCATCAGAGCTTAGAATCTAGTCACCTACTATCTTTCTACAATAATTCATACAAATCTGTATGTAACACATTCTGAATACCCCTGTGACTCCCAGTCACCGAATCCAATCACCTAGAGTGTAAAAACTGCGAAATATTTATCCATTGTATCTAGGCCATATCAGAGCTCAGAATCTAATCGCCTACTATCTTTCTACAATAATTCATCAAAATTGAATATCCGAAAATCGAAATATTCCTATTCAATCGTAATCCATCGCCATTGTATCTAAGACTCATCAGAGCTCAGAATCCAGTCGCCTACTATCTTTCAACAATAATTCATCAAAATTGAATATTCGAAAATCGAAATATTCCTATTCAATTGTAATCCATCGCCAGTGTATCTAGAACTCATCACAGCTCAGAATCCAGTCGCCTACTATCTTTCTACAATGATTCATCAAAATCACCAGCAACACTTGATCGCTGAACACGACCGCCAACAGTGAAAAAACCTCCAAATACTCCCGCGAAATCGCAACCTCATCGCCAGGAATCCCATCTCACGCGTGTTTTCTGATGGACCCTAACCTCGAAAATTGCTTCACTGGCGTGACGCGCGCTCAAAAGCCGCTGAAAACCGAGTGAGGCTCTTTTTTTCCGAGCGTGTTTGGACGAGGTAACTGCAAGATGAAATGGTTCACGGTGGGTCAGGGTGGTTGGGAGTGGACGTATAATGGCATCGTCGAATGTTCTTTGTGCGGGACGAACGCGAAAGGGATGAGGGGGATGTGCGCGGTCCTGGTAAAGGGCCGGCAAAAGGCTCTCGTCCTTTCTGGCGTATAGCCAGGCTACATATTTGAATGCAAATTCAATCGAGCCTCGGTGAATTTTGCAACGTGATCCTCCGGCGGGGAAAACGGGGTGGGTGGTCCGTCATTAATTCACGAAAGATTCGCGCGGCAAAGCTGCTGCAAAATCTTTAGAGGAAAAATTAATCTCTCGTCGGGCCTGTAGCGCGTCCCGGGGCGGTATGAGCCGACGGGCGACAAAGTGTCGCGAAAAAAAAACGTATTCACCGGCTTATGAAAGGGTTTGACTAAATTGTATTCGTAGCAGGGCGCTTCTGTTGCACGGGCGCTCGTATGACGCGCGTCGAGGAGAGACTGGTAGCTCTTTTAGGTACAGAGGCATGCAAAGTATTAGGGTGCGTCTCTACTTGGAAGAAAAATGTTGTTATAGTAATATCTCGATGAGTGCGACCAACTGGGATCCGTTTGGGAACATTCGTGGCATGGAGAAAAGGTTTTAAGCCTCTCATAAATTTGTTTTTTGCACGAAGCCGAGACTTTGCTTCGTTTCTGTTTACTCTGTTTTGATTGGTTTCAGGAGGGGAGTCCCCTCAGTGGTGGGATTAACGCCGTTGTTCATGTCGCATTCATCGAGGAATCACTGTATATCGTTTTAAACCATTGCTTTCGTGTAGAATCGCTATCATTTCGCTTGCACCAACACTTAGCAAACACTCTGTATAAAAGAGATTATGGTCAAATCCGTCAAAGAGTTTAATGTAGAATAAGTATCAATTAGTTCAGTGGAGTTTAGTTTTAGTTTGGTTTCGCTTGCATCACTAGTTAGAGGACACTCGGCGTAGAATAGGCGAGGTCAAATCCTTTATAGAGCTTATTATAGAAGAACCACCATTTAGTTTAGTGGAGTTTAACTTTAGTTTGGTAGAACAAGTACCAAAAAGTTTCGACATATGTTTTCGTGCATAATGGTCACCCTTTCAAATTTTGTGTCAGTTATAGAACAGTTTTTATCCACGCGATCTATGCTAATAAAATTGATTATTGTTAAGACTTGCAAATTGCGTCGTTTGAGTAGTGCCATCCGAGAACGACATTACTTTCCCGTCAACCCAATTGAAATTTGATTATAATATGTAATATAGAAGCTACATATAATTCTTTGGTATTTCTACATTCTGAGTGCACGGACAACTGTATGATGTGCAGTTTTGTATCAGAAACCGACTTCCTTGATAAATGGACCTTCATTGTAATGTCCAACGCCTATTAGGCTATTAGTGTCTTTAAATAGAAATGAAACATAACTGTCTACCTAAAAGATCAATGTACACGCCGTAAAAGTCAATCAAACGTATGGAAAACCATAAAAGCTGCGACTGACATGTTATAACAAAGGATCGTGTAATGGACACGTGGAATATAGTTTACAGGTATACGATACCGATCCTTTAGAACGCCTGTGAAATAACAATTTCAATAATGTCAGCTGATACAACGATGTATTCACGTATCTCTGGTAACAAAATATTTTTCTTGTATAACAGAACAATACATGGCTCGTTTAACGCACGGATTGTTATGCAACGAAAATATACGAAATCGCGGCGCACGTTAATGGCGGATCGCTCGTACGCAATTTACGCGATCGTTTACATTACACACCAAATGCTATTTTCGTTTCGTGCGCAACAATCGACACTTCACCGTTCAGTTAACCGTGAAATTATCGCGATGTTTTCATTACAATTCGACAATGGCACGAGGCAGCGACGACAGAGAGGCCAAAGAACGGCCATGGAATCCAAATAAAACCAGAACTGGAGGGAATTCTTGCCGGAACGCTCGAAAAACTCTCGTAAAAGTTTTACTTAAATGCGTTTTTCGGATTCCCAGCTGCGTGTTTCGCCGCGATCCCCGGATGTTCCGACTGGTAGAACCTAAATTTTTAAGCGAGTCCATTTCCGCCGAATGTAACGGGGCGAATGGTATTATAAAAGTTACCCTGTTTTGCCGTCTGATCGAGGTGGGCCATCTGTATCTTACGAAATTCACTGTAACGATTTAGAATTGTATGTCTTTACCCTGAGATTTTGCCAAAAATATTCTCAATTTAAAAATTGGCAGAACGAAAAAATTCGAATATTGTTATATTTGATACATCCGAATACAATGGCACAGAATATACTCAAAATATAGAATAAAATACACAACAGAAGAAGAATAAAATATAGAACTGAAAACAATCACAAACAATCCAATGTTGGATGTATGGAGTAAACTTAAACTAAAGTTTATAATTTTTGTATTATAAAAATGAACTATTAGATAACAGTAATACCAATACGTTGCACTTCGCTATAATACGAGCTTCAAAACTACCTTTTTTATGTGACCAAGCAACGAAGTTTTAACATATTATTATTATTCCTTTATCGGCCCGTTCATAATCAAGGATAATTGAGAAGCACGCATCGATCATTTTCATTAATATCCTTCATCCACCATGATGACACCAAAAAATACACGTCGAACTATCCGCACACGTAAAATTAACCAACACGTAGTCAACAAGTATTCGCCATTTAAACAAAAAATAATACCTCCAGCCATTAACTAAAGATGAAACGGTAGAATTGCACGATATTTAAATCACTTACGATCTCCTCGCCAACGAATGCTCGCGGAACGAGTTCCGCGTAGCCAGTTCGTTTCAGGAAATTAAATTGCATCATCAGTTGCATTATTCGCGGCCCATTACGCGACGGTAGAAAAGTTTCGGTCTCGGTGAAAAAAGAAAGTTTCCGTTCGCCGTTCGCAGTTAATTAATTAGAAGCACCATCGGGATACTGCGAAACAGAAAGAGTTCCTAATAAACGCAGACAAATGGAAATCGATGCAAGTTGAGAGAGGAAAAACAAAGGATAAACTTTGCTGCGTATTTCGGGGGGCGAAAATTTTGAAAATTGTCTCCCTCCGGTAACACGCGACGAAGCCCGAAATCCCGGCGTCGCGCCGGAACTTCCAAACGCGTATCTCATCGATCACGCTCGCGCCAATCACTTTCCCGTATATCGCGATCGATCAATATTTGCGTCTGCAAATAACGCCCGACCGGCCCGGTGTTTGCAATATAAAGCGATAACCCGCTGTGGACACCGTAGCCGGAACACGACTGGAACATGCCTCCGATTATTATTTACGCTTCTTAATCGTTCGAAACCTAACGCTCAAATCCTGGATCGTGAATGGTAATAATATCAACAATATTATGTCCACCTGAATTTATACAAACAACAAGTAACAGAGTGAGATTCATAGAGGTATTCAAAATTTAAACGATGTGCAGAATTTTAGAAACAAATTCAGTGAAGAATTTTCGTACTGTCTTCTTTTATAAGGAAGTCTGATGGTGAGAAGGTATACAAGGTGTCACGGGTCTGGGTAGTATACAGTCGGGCAGAAGGTTATTCTACATGGAAAATAAATAAAAAATGATGAATACAATTTTTTCCTATGATGCTTTGTTTCCGAGATTTGATAAACTACTGGATACGGATGCATTCATGGAATAGGACGTTGACTAACGCGTCTGTTTATCACAGTCCGTTTCTACTTATTGTCACCATAAATTCACGCATACTCGATGAAACTTTAAAGTTGTGATTCTCGAAAACAAAGCCTCGTATGACAAAAATTTATTCTTCCTTTTCGACTTATTTTTTGTTATAGAATCACCAGGGATACTTTTTATTACTTACGATAAACATAGGATGGAGGTTTACTTCTGAACAAGTATTAATAATAAAGTGATTGGGGCGAGCAAAGTCGTCGACATCGTAAGGCCGTAGGAGTTAAGGCGACCGAACGGAATCCACGAAATTATGAAAACGTCGGGTCTTGTGCGTTTTTGTGGCGATTGAATCAGGAGTCTAGAGCGATTGCAAATAATCAATTGGGCAAGCGCCGATCGAGCCGTAATTAACCGACTCGCGGAGTCGTGAGAAAAGAAAAGACGCCCGGGAATGAAAAGAGCTGAATTCACTGGTGAAATGGGAAAATCGATCTGAATTAATTAATTTTTATTTAAAACGACGGGATGCTTCAACACAGACGAATAAATCGCTTGGTCTGTCACTTCACGTTCACCATTTCGTGGCTGATGGAATATGTGAGGAAGCTAATCGGGTTTTTGTTAGTTTTGAATTTTCTACGTTTGTTACGGTGGTTTCATATTTCGAAGGAAACTTTCGGCACAGTACTGGGAATTTGTTTATAATGGATTTGTTGAATAATGGATCACTAATTGAGTTTATATTCTACGAAGTTAGTCATTGATGGATCACCCTATTATTGTGTTAGAGGTATGTTGGAAAGTTCTGTTGTTTGTGTATCATATTTTGTTTGCATTAAAATGTATCTAGTTTAATATTAAACAGCAATAGGAGAATTATTAACTTGCGTACCGATATTTCATCTTTCTCCACGTTTATCAAGGCCTCCTGGAGGAAAGTACTTTTTTTTAGGATAACCGATATCTTGTCGCTTTAATTCTTTTTCAAAGTTCGAGAAATTGTTTTGGGTAAATATATGTGCTGTTTACCCTGGGTTGGCTTGTTTACGGAATAAATTCAATATTATTATACGCGATTATGTCTGTCTTGTTCCGCTGATAATAAGCTTATGACGCTTGTCTAAGGGTTAACTAAGTATCGTCAACGTAAACATCGCGAGCTAGGGATCGGAAGTTCTCGGGAATGTGAGGGTGTACATACTTCGAGAACTTATCTGGATATAAATAATCATGGCCCGAGATTATGGGCTTTGCAATTTGTTCCTTTAAACAATTAGTCTGCACTAAATAAATCGTTGTGAAATATATCTTATTTGATTTCTACATACTATTAATGAATTCGAGTAACAATTATTTGGTTGACATACATATAGAAAATAAACGGTGGATGTATAATATTTTCAGTAACTACAATATACACGTAAAAACTAAAATTTATCTAACGAGTACTGCTCCAGAACCTGTTAACTTCAACATACTTTACCGGCCAGAACTATGAGATAATAGTTCACGATTGATGGAACAGTAACTCATTATTTTCTAACAATATAATAAAAGTTATCGAATCAGTATATTTACAAATTATTTCCAACCAGCTTTTTTACTTTTATCAAATCCATATAGAATAAGATTTTCTCTTTCTTTAATTATCAGACCTGGTCCTATACTTTTGGCCAATAATGTATATAAACGTCTTCCATACCACTGATTCCTAAATAAATTGTAAACAATATCAAAAACAAATTCTCCCACGTCCTTCATCCCACTATCTTCTAACAACTCCTTGCACCTCCAACAAAGAGTTCCAACACCCCTCCCGTCTACTCGCTATTCACTTAGCTCCCAAAATGTCTGCCAGCGACGCATTTAGATCTACACCCAACCACGAACGTCAGATTGCAGCCAGAAAAAGAGACGAAAAACCTTCCGCCCCATTTCCCCCGTATCTCTCCCATCCCACTACCGTTATCTCAAGACACCCCGTAGCTTAATGTACGACACGTTAGCATCCGAGGTGCCAATGAGCAGGGTCCAAAGCATCCAAACAACCAAACGAAAAGATCGTTCCGTCTCGAGGGAAAACCTGCTCACCGAAAATGAACGTCGAAGAACAGGGTACTTTCGGTGGCTGACAAGGTGGTCGAGGCCGCGATGTTTTCATCCCCTCACGGCCAAATGAACTCGTAAAGCAATTCCACCCCACGCGCCCCTTTTTCCCTCCCCATCGTCGGTGACGCAACAGTTTCACGGCTTCCGACGAATTAACATATCGCGGCGAGGAGCACGAAAGTCGACGATGAAACGGGGGTTGGGAGGGAGGTTTCAAATCGAGGGGGCTGAAAGGGGGTGGGAAATATTTCCAGGCTCGCGTCCCCCGCGTGCCCGACCGTTTTTGTTTCTGAACACCGCCACCGGTCGACATCAGCCTGCCTCGCGGAAACATTTTGCACTTTCGAGACCCGAGGGGAATGGATGCTTCGCGAACTTCGTATCTCACGGGAGCATCCTCCGCGAAAAGCTCGAAACCTGGCTCATCCGCGACGCCCATTCTCATCCCGTTGAACGCCTGACGACTCTCGGTGTTTCGTATTCAACGTCACCACGAGCGACGTGCGCCAGCGATGACGTCCTCGATCATGAGAGGAGAATTCTCATAGGCTTCACGGTTGCGATTCTTACCTGGTTAATTCTATGCGAAGCTTGGGGTGGTTCACTTGTCTTTGTGAGTGTCGATGTCACGTGTTATACAGGGTGCTATATTTAGGATCATATTTTTCGAAATTTTAGGGTTATCGATGTTTTTTTAAATGGGACTACATATTTTTATTGGCATGGCGTAATAGCGGAAATCAATACCAATGACCTGCAACGATTTGTTATTAACCCCTTACAGTGGACTAACATCTCCCAGACTTAGACACTTTTTCGACCTATAAATAACATCGTCGCCGTCGAGATGTCGAGGTTTTATCGGGCCATAAATGGTTCTTACAATAAAATAGACGAGTGTGTCCCAGACTTCCACTGATCAAAGTACAAGATACAAAAAACAAAGGAAGCCATTTAGACCATAAGACACTGTTATCCTATATTTATAAATATTTTCAACGCAAAAAACGCCCACTGCATTCACACCCACCCATAAAACCACTCGCAATATCGAGAAGTCACACCTCAACGAAGAGTTCTGTCGGCCATTAATCATGAACGAAAACCGAAGAAGACACTCAAAGAAACTGAACTCGACCGCCCGGGTCGTCAGAAAAGAAGCCAAGGTGGCAAGATAAGAAAATAAAAGAATCAAGAAAAAAGATCACCGCTTACAATGCCGCGTGAAAAGAGGAAACGTTAAAAAGAGCAACGAAGCTACTCGTCGAAAAGGTACGAAATCACGAAGTCGCGTAAGGATAGGTGGGAGGGGTGGGTGGAGTAAGGTGAACAAAGAGAAGGGGCGAAAGATAGAGCATGTGCACGAGATAAAATGGCCGAGATAAGGGAATAGGGGAGACGGAGGACAGGGAATGGATAAAGTGTAAACACGAGGACGGTGAACGGGTTAGCTCGAAGTAGCCGGGGACAGAAAACGTCGGGTTGGCGGACGAAACGATAGAGAGCAACGGTGGTGAGGTCCGTTGTATCGGAAAACAATCGAAACGGCTCGCAGTTGCAGGTTTCGCGCGTGCGAATTACAGTGTCTCGGGTTTCGTTCGTTGTCTTCCTTCTGTGTATACTCCACCTCCTCATCCTGGGCATCTCGGTGGCCTCTGATGACGTACGAACCTAATATCCGAAGGGTTTAACCGGCTAATTAGGGGCTAAGCCTAATGGCCCCGAACGATGCTCGCGTCTATAATCTTCTTCCTTAACTGATAATCAAAGCCAGCCGTCGAGAGAGAGGACCTCCAGTTGACTACTCGAACGTAATCTTCGATTAAAATAGCGGCTGAGCTGTGTATCCTGGTCACGGATCTCTTTTTAGAGGTATTCTCTTGGTGACCGCGGGAAAACGTGAAAGTGGATTTTTGCTGGTGAATTAATAACTGTCGGATGAAGTAAATGAAAAGTCTGCGTGGGAAGAATTGTTGCTATACAGACTCGTGAATTCAACTGTACTTTATTTTGGAGAATAAGAATGACTTAATTGAGGGACTCACAGTGGAAAAAGGGATATGGTACATCTACGTCGATTTTTAGTATTTTGTACCATTAACAAGCTTTAACCTTATTTTTCCTAAATGTAGTTGTCTTGTACATTTATAGTACTGTGGTATCTGCCCCTCTTCTACTAAGCCCCACAGTAATGATACAGTATAGCCTGTAGGTCTATGTTTCTATGTTTAAAACGTGACATAGTTTTATAACAATGTTATGTGATAATTGGAACAGTTATAATAATGGTGAAATATCGTTTATAGATGATGAAAGCCACAATTGTTTTTACGAATTTTAACAAGTAAATTAACTATAGTATACCAATCAGATACTCATGAGTAAATGACCAATAATTCTGGAGAATGATCGAAAATATCTTAAGGTAAAATATATCGGCTTATAATTTCAAAAATGGTGTACTATTTACTGGTACACCTAATATTTTCTGATTAATACTAATTACTATTTACCACAGTGTCTCACTGTACTAACATTATTTGCTGTATCCAGAGAAATAGCTACCGAAATATTCCAGCCAACCTGTGGATAGAACTATCAAAGACTATTACGAGCCTCCGTAATTTTCTTTTCGATCTTCTAATCTGTCCATTGTCTCGAATCAGAGTCAACCGCCGAGGGCGAAAGGCGTAGCTAATAAGATGCTTGTTTCTATAATGTTCTCTTCAAGCGATAAGCAGACCTCGTTCCCCAAGTTCGCCCGAAATTCAAGGAATTCGCGTCGTCGAGATCCTTCTGAGGTAGCAATTTGTACCTCGAGTAGTAGCTGCACAGATACACGCCGTCCTCGCCGCAGTGCTTCTCTCCCCCGACTGACGTTAATAATACTAGGCCCTAATTTAAATTCCTTTGATCGTTAACCAGTTCTGATTAATTGCGTTGCGCCGGTGTGACGTTCCACAGGGCGGGCAGGAGTAGGAGGAGGAGGCCACCGCGGAATGAATCGATACTTTGTTCCCGCGAGTGGAGATTCCCTAGACCACGGAACCTGAGGTCTCGTCCTTCTGTTCGATCTGATTCGTTTGATGGATGCCAGGATGTAAACGGGATAGACGTCTACTGTAATTAAAAGGAATTTAGAAGCGGTAATTAAGGGCTACGTATAGGGAGGGTAATCGCTATTGAAACTAATCTATGTATTTTCATCTTAGAGCTTCTGGTCTTAAGAACTCATTCTGTGTCAACCTTTTTAAGTACTCGTTGAGATTATATGGATAATTCTATACCTTGTAGAATTTCTCTTGGACTATTGGATTTTGAAGAAATTCATTTTCTCTGGAAACATTCGTAAACTTTTAGTGTTTGTAAATATTTTGTAATTGCGTCTGTACATACAAGATGTTAGTTTAACTGTTTGATTTTGAAGGAACTAATTTCTTAAGTAGAAAGCTTCGTAAACTTTCAACTGACATTTATTAATTTTCATTAAAGTATACTTTGCTTTAAAACAACTGGAAATTTATATTGAATTTGCATTGGAAGATGTTCGAAAGCTTATCTGAAAAATCAGAAACTGATGTTCTCAGCCCACGAAGAGGGTCACGATACAGATTCCAATAACGTACAGTGATCCAATTAAATCTTTCCACTATATGTACGTGTCCAGAGTGCTTTAATCTCTCTTCTCGGATATCGTTATTCCCTTCGTTTCTTCCTATCTTCTTCCCCGTGTCGTTTCTTTCCACTCACTTTCAAGTTTCATTCATAAACTTTCTCCAATCTCTAATCTTCGTAGAAAGCTTAGCAATATTTTTCTTAAAGCAATTCTTCCACCATGTATCAAGAGAGTTCTCAAAAGAAACCTATCTCTCTAACCACTTCGTATTTGTATTAAATTTTTACTGAAAGATGCTTAAAAGCTTATCTACAAATGGAGGACCCACGTATTTTTCTAAATTCGAAAGCACGACCACAGACGACCAACATTCAGTGATCCAATTAAACCATTTCGCTATAATTATGTGTTGAAAACTCTTTAATCTCTGTTTTTAAATAACATCATTCATTTCTCTCCTTCCCATCTTCTTCCGTACATCGTTCCTTTCCACAAAACTTTCAAGTTTTCTTCCCAACATTTTTTTCGACCTCTAGTTCTTTCAGTAGACTACAATCCTCTTCTCTATTTTCTTTCCCTCGTCTCCCTCTCTCAACCCTTTTTTCCCTGACCTCTCCCACGTCTTTTCTTTAGTCTGTTCTTTTCTCATTGTTGTTCCTCCTTCCCCAGCGTTGTATCTTTCGATCATGCCCCGGATAAACCGGTCCCAACCCCGTTTTCAACCTCGATACGTCCCTACGAATAGTCGTCAGGGAGGCGAGACTCCGAGGTGGGGGGTTTAGCATCCAAATGGCGGCAATTTGCAGCAGGTGATAAAGGTGATAAAGGTGACACAGTGGTTGCGAGCCTGCTACCAGCCGCCTAATGCCGCCAGCTACATGGCCGTCCCCCAACCCCTAAACGCCCTGCTGAGGTGCTAAGCTCCTAAATAGCTACACCCTTCGTCGGGGTTTGGCGAACGAACGAGAAAACGGCCTACAGGCGGCCCGTGCAGATAGGTTCCCGTCATGGGAGTCGATCGAGTAATTTTCTTGGAGACGGTGTTAATGTACCGGGTGCTCTGCAAATCGGTCCTTATGGCACTTAAGTTACCTCTGATAATTTACTATTGTATTGAGATAGAATAAAAGGTAGAGTCTAGTTACTTAATAACATCAGAAATATGAATCTAATAAAATCAAAAACATTTCTTCTAAAATATCTGTATATTATGTCAAATATGAAACACTAACTATTTACAGAAAAGTAATGGCCCTTTTCGGTCAAAAATCGTGATTAACATTTCCCCATCCTCTAAAACTTTTCACAATTCTCCTACAAAACTCGAGTTCTCCGTCGACAAAATAAAATTAGTCTACGGATACCAACTTAAACGCGACGGCCATTACCGTTGCATACATCTAATACTCCAACAATTCGTCCGTCCGTACTAACCCAGACCCTTTCAATAAACTATATATATACAGTAGAATATTCCCCGACCCTTTATTATCTTGAACTTTCCTTAGTACACCCGAGAATTATTCCATTCAAGGATACAGTACTTGAACTTCTGACACCATTAACCGTTCGGACAATCGCGATTCCATCGGATCCTTTGTCGCAGTTCAGACGACCCGATAAAACTTCACCGAGGCTCTCTACGAGCACATTTATTTCTCGTTGAGATGGGCACAGAAGACGGCCACGCCGGGAAAAGCATTATATTCCCGCGGTATTCTTAACAATCTGTCAGCGTGAAAGAGAGAAAGGGGAGGGGGATTCAAGAGGGAGAGAGAGAGAGAGTCATTACGCGAAGAAAGGTGGGATTCGAGGGGGTTTGGGGGGTGCACAGTCGTTGAAAAATCGGGATGTATAGATGCCCGACGGTCGGGAACGACGGACGCTATAAAAGCATAGAACGAAGAAATTCAAAGCACATTATATAACCGTTGGGCGAGAGGGATGGGGAGCCATCTTCTTCGTTGAAGCCCCGTGGAAGACATCCGGGCGTGTTTTATTTCTGAGACACCGTACGCGAGAAAATTTCGCGAGATCCATCCCGTCTTTTTCGAGATTTCCCGTTGGTCACGTGTCCAGCGAAATTGGAAAAGCATCTCAGAACCGCGGCCGATTTTGTCGATTTTACGTTAAAAGACGTCTCCATCCCGAGACTTCTTGGGGATCTTTCAGGGAAAAATGAACGACAAAGAATGATTTGCTATTTTCGAGCTGAGGAAGATGCATTTGGGATGATACAGTGAGTGATGGGAGTATTCGAGAGGGAGGATTGTTGAAGATTCAATACGTATTAAAGTAATTATGTGTGATCATTCGACTGTAGATTTTATGCATTTGTAGCCCACATGGCTCTATAAAATGTAATAAAGGACAAAATATTCATTTTGCTATTTTATTCTGGACCTAACAAGATACTTGAAAGAAGAAAGATATTCTTAAGTTTACTCTTGTGTTTGTGAATTACTTTTGAAAATCTGATTTTGCATAAAAATCCGCTGTTCAGTGAACATTATGTGCGCCTTCAGTTTCTGATAAATTTTTCGTTCTACTGTATTGAACGTTGAAATTTGCTAGAAATGCATAAACATCCGCAATCTATTTATTACGATTATTCATTTTTCTAACAAAATTTGAATTTCCCGCCGATGCGATGTTATAAAATAAAACGAATTTAATGGGATCATTTCAAATCAGACTAAGTAGCTATTCTTCGATTTATTTAACTACTGAAAAACCAGTAATTGAAAGTAACAAAGAGTATTAATTTAGCACAGTTGATTTAATTATATCAGATAGAAGTGGTATGTTTCTAAGACTATTTCAAAGATATTTAGAAGTTTCGAGGGGAAGAATTTTCAACAGAGTTATGATACGAATTTGTTCGAGATTTTCGCATCCTGCTTCGTTTTAGTGTTCCGCGCAATTAGTTTCCGGATTCCTGGGGCCCCTGTACATACTCACTAACTTCGGAATTACGTTCAGGCCAAGTTCGGAAAACCTACGAGCCATAAAGTTACGAAAATCCCCTCAAATTACCGAACGTTAGTTTCGAATTAAAAATGTCCGCTGCCACGAGAGTGTCGTTCGTGTTACCTCTACCGCCTTGTGCTCTCCTTATAGATCCGCTGGTAACTTTTTAACCGTGACTTTTCATAAATCGTACACTTTATATTAGTCTATATAATTCCATTCGATCTTAATCTCTGGAACGAATTGACTGTAACAGTATAATAATAATTAACGTGAAAAGAAAATTTACGATTTTTCTTCTAAACTGATTCAATGAGAAAGTATGCATGATTTTAATATATTCATAGTGTAAGGAAATATGAATGTCACATTTGTAGAAAATACGAGAAATTTAAAGTTTGTGGTGCCAATAACATTAAGAATTTATATTCATTCCTTGCTTTTAACCAATTTTAACCACTTGACGAGATTCTAGATTCATTTAGACTATCTTCATTTGGTATAGAAGCCAAAATAGAAAAAACCTTTAAGGGACCAAATTGGAAAGGAATATTTTTTTCAAGAATATTGTGTTAATCTTCCTCGGCTGTGTATGTATATTGCTACAAGACGTCCTCAAAGATACATAGTAATGCAGGTCTGATGTAAATTTTACAACTTTTTCCTAATTATTCCCCTTATTCTCGCTACGTTGGAGTAGATCCAACGATATTTTTGCATATTTGGAACGTGGCTGAGTATTTTGTCGTCTACACGGTCTCCGAGTTTCAATGTTTTTACGCATTTCACTAATTTCAGGTGAATATTCGATGGAATTAGAAAAATTCAGTGGATATAAGTGAAGTTATAATATAATAAGGTCATTCTAAAATATTTTAAATATAATAAGAAAATTAATACAAATGGCCATATCACATTATACATCTAAAATAAATAAAAATCTATATTTGAAATAAAAGAAATTATATTGCAGTATCCATGATATGAATCAAATTGCAAAATAATCCCCAAAATTTTATTGAAACCCAAGCAACGTCTGACGAGCATCTGCACAAACACTGAGTAATTACAAATGTAATTAATTTTATCAATCATTGCGAACAAACGGATTCATACAAAATCGATTTTCGTCAAAACCCCAACAAGTTGTTATTAATTCTATTATTCACAAACAGTTAAATTATCCATGCTCGACAAATACATATGAACCAAGAATACAAAAAGGAAGCCGAGTAAAATTCATTAACATTCCCTTCCTGTTTCGAGTCACGTATCGAGGACACCGAGTACAAAACAAGGAAGAATAGAGTCGCACGGTGAATGGAAATACCTCAGAAGATTTCGGTGACTTCGCCCAGTTTCGGCTAAGCCGGATAATCCGAAAAGTGCAAAAGGCGGGGCCGTTGAAGGACCGGACACCGTCAAGAACCGTAGGAAGAAGGTCACGGAAATGTGACAAAAAAAAAAATGCAAAAAGGAACCAAAAAAAAATATAAAGTAATGAAGATCCATGAGAAAGAAGAAGATAAAGCGTCAAAGAGTCAAGGGAAAGATAACATTCATTTCTCATCTATACAGATTGGGCCAAAATTCATGGTACAAATGACGCCAGGGAGATAATATAGCTCAAAATAAAACAAAAATTCAGAGTAACAAAATTATGTTAGAGGCATCATTTTCGAGAAATTTGAATTTATAAATTAATCTGAAATGCGTATATTCGCCATGGTAGTAAGTAGAAACGGAATGCAATGACCAGACGCATCAGTCAATCCTATATGTATTCAATAATTGCACGCCGTATCCAGCAGATTTTCAAATTCGATTATCTCGTAAACGAAATCTCAAACGGAATTTCATTATTCTTGATCTTCGTCTTATTTTCAACCGTACTATCTACCTGACTTTATTTATACCACGAATTTTAGCCAACCCTGTACAGTTACACGAAGCCATGATTTTTTGACACGATGGCTTTGGACGAAATCGACCGTAATTAATGTTGCCCCATGATCATTCACGGCTCAAGGATGGGAGAAAAAATGAAGTTCACGGAGCTTGAAAGCTCCGAGAAGACTTTCCGAGGCTCTTCCGTTAAAGCGGATAAGGAGCGGGAATGCAAAGGACCGAGGGGTAGGATATCGCAAAAGCGAAGAAAGAGGAGCGGAGAGAGAGATTATATATTCGGTTGCTAGACAGGATAAGTGGATCTCTTCAGGGACGGTGAATTAAGTTTTCACCGGAAGCTAATGTACTCTTTAAACCACCCTCTGACCAATTTATTCTTCGGGGCACGCGACCCCCTTTCGAGGCCTTCGTCTGCGTCTGAATTCGAATCTATTGGGTCGTAACGTATGAAATGTCCGTTTGATCGCTTTCAATTCTTAGATTGTATGAATAGATATATCGTTTGTCTGCAGTGTGGTATACATAAAATTGAATGTCGATCTATGCTCTTGTGCTTCGTGTATCTTTTGTTTGAAATAATGTTCAAGGTACTACAGTGCACGATGAATTATATCGGAGAAAATAAATTATTAAATAAGTGAATAATAAAACATTTGTTTAGACAAAATGTTCTATTTATTACAATTGTATCACAAATACAAAACTAAGAATTATTTCAATTTTATGTTAAACGAAGCTCGTTACGTTACATCGTTATTCCCCGTATTTGTCTTAGTTTTTCACGCAGAATCGCTACCTGCCCGGTGCTAGCCACCACCGACAGGCCATCCGGTGTGCTATTAATAGAGATCAGAGCAATACGATAAGAGAATTGGTCGCGTGAAGTAGAAGGGGGCCAGCAGTTGCTCAGAGACCAAGGCAAAAGAGGGTGTCGCGATTAATTTCGAGTAATCTGATCGAAACCCTTCTCTCGAGTTATCAGACACAGCGAGGAGAGGCTCTCGTGCAAGAATGTGCTACCACAGCCACCAAGATTTCATCTGACGCTGGAAGGCATCTGGAAAATATTGTACGAGGGAAGAAGAATCCCGGGCACTTCTTTGTGGTAACGAAGTTAGAGAAATACGAGTAGCTAAACGGGGGAAAGGGACGCGCGAGACTTACACCCGTGATACGATAGCACGATCCCCATAAAACATAACGGGGGTATTAAGCGCGTTACTCCTTGAGAACGCGAATTTCGATGGCACGTTACTTCTGATAACGTGAATTTCGATGGCATGCTCCCCTCGACAGCTTATAAACGCTGTTATCGTACTGTGATGAAGAAAATCCATTTCTTACGTCCAATGGAACGAACTTTAGAACCTTCATAGGGAGTATCTAATGTGTTAGATTTTGAACCTGAAGCTTAAAATTGTCAGTTTTTCCTTATTTCATGTTTCTCCTAATAAATTTTCGGAAAAATAGAATATCAATTAGTACGCAGAATATCTAAAAAGAGTGTTAGTTTTTAATTTATTGTTTAAACAAATTAGTATTTCGAGGAGTTGCGTAAGTAGTTGTACTTACTATCAAAAAACACACAAGCTTCGGTGACAAATGTTTTCCCAAACCAAATAGTCTCTGAGATATTACAGAATGTGTATTTTCCATCCTCGAATATGAGAGCTGTTTTCACCCCCGTTCCCATGTAACTCAAAAGAAGTACAAGTAGTGTCAGTGACTTTTGTGACCTGTCACAAGATGATTTTGAAAGTAATCTACATACTTTATAAAACTGACGATTGTGTAAATTTAGTTTACAATGAGACTAGTGACTTATTTTGTAACCCAAATAGTACCTCTCTTTATCTTGTATTTCTTTTAATCCATTTAAATAATTCTTATCGGCCACGAATTTATACTCTATCCAATGTAAATGATTAATTCGAAACACTAAAATGAACATCTTTACACTGTTATAATTCCAAAAATAATGAACATTTCATTTTATCGTTACATTGAAGATTCTCCTCCGAGAATGACTGAATGACATAAACCGTTTAATAACTTAAACAGACGTTTATGGGTCATGTAGTCGTCAACTACATCCCAATCCAAGTGGTTAATCCTGCATATTAAAACGTTCTCGAAATAAATCAGGTTAATTCACCCCTAAAATATCCATCAACGGTCAAAATTCCCTGGTCTCCAACACACCGATTCCATTCAATAACATACATACACCCCTCGTTACTGCATGCACACTCTCTTGCAGCCACCATTTTTATGCTCAACGGTGTATTAACTTTTCCGTGGCCCCCACCCCCCTCCAATTTCTTGCACGCGCAAGAAAAATAGCGTTTCCCTTTCGGGATGGTAGTCGGTCGGGGTGTATTTCACAAAGGGTGGTTCCAGCGCCTCTGAAGGGTCTTTTACCTCGCAGCAGACCGGATAAAGCGGAAAAACGCTCTCTTCGGGACGGGGGATGAGCAGGAGGCGGTAGGAAGGAGGAATGAAGGGGCGAGGGCGCGTCGAGGGGCTCTGGCTCGTCGACAAGGAGGACGGGTGGGCCACTTCCTATGACGATAAGTTAGGAAGACGCCTCGCGGATGTTCGCGCCATTTGCGCGAGCGCTGCCCGAGATAATACGGAGCCGATAGACGATACCGGGCCGCGATACCGCTTGCCGGTTCGCTGCTGCTGATGGACATACACCGTCGTCGTTTTATCTCATCGCGCGATACGCTGACGTTTTCAAACCTCATGGCACCCCACCGCGTTCAAACGCACCCCACCACCATCCTTTCCTCTTCTGCCACCCCCTTCGTGCTTTAGACTTCCTACCGCGTATGGCGATCCTCTGAAAATGGGAATTCTGACTGGATCGCTTCACCACGGAATCTTCCGTTATTTTGCCCTATTTACATCAATTGTCCTGACCCACAGTTTCAAACATCCGAGAAGAATGAGGTTTTCTAATTTTCTTCGTGGCGTTCTTGTTTTTCATCGTAGAATATTTTAATGTGGGAAACGGTTTAAATCATTTTTATTTTATTGTTTCTTGATCGTTTTAATATTGTTAAGTCGTTAAACAGTCGTTGGTTAACTACGTAAAAATACGAATAAAGAAGTACCAATCAGCGTCATTTGTTCGAGAGAAATTGATTTGACAGAAAAAAACAGAGTTTATGTGGAAAGTCTCTTCACTAACAAGCAATAATCCTCTTGGCTAGGAAAGCTTGCAGCTTGATGCTTGCAGGGCTCAGCCATTGCAGCTTATAAGACAGATGAAAGTACGAAAATTATAATAAAAGAGCGGACGAAAGAGAAATAGGCAGGATTATACTATTTATGAAAAATATAATTCCAAATGAGAGAGCTACATCGCAGGAACGACATTAAATGTCGCTAATATAAACTCTATATTAAAACATAAAAAAAGGAAGTTTTTTTCCTATACGTGTACCAATATAAATATCCTTCCATGCATACCATGTTGACCCAGACATCGTGTTTACTAATCTCTGATTTCGTCTCTCGAACACATCATATTTGTTTTTTAATTCGCATTATATCTTTTATAATCATTTCACATTTTTCCATTAAAATGTGCCCGAAAATTCGATCGAACATCCCAGCGACCCCGACATGTATTAAACAACCCTAAAAACAAAATAATAATGTCACGTTTCCCCCACGAGTCTCGGGATGACCTGCCCTATTAATAAAATCCAGCGGTGATTTAATCCCCCGGAATGAATTCAAATTCCAGTCCACAAACACAGACAACTCGCGGAGAAGGAAGAAAAAAAACACCACGGGAAATTGAAACCGATGCAATCGATCGACGCCTTTCAAAGGATTCCCCGGTTGGTCGGTTAAAAATTGCGCCCTCGTATTTTTCATTTTTTTTTCCACCCCTCTAAAGGAAGTCCGGAACACTAAAAACGGACTCTTACGAGGAAATCAGGGAATAATGAAACATCCTCCGGTCTATCTCTCTTCCGTGACACGGACATTGCGCACGGATGTATTGCCCAGGTGTGCACGAGGGTTCATCGGTCTGCGCACGCATCGTGGCTACGCCTCGGGGTACCTGTTTGAGTCGACTGGCAAATTGAAACGGTGCCGGCGTGTCTGGCGGCGCGCCCGGAACCTCTCGTCGAACGTATTAATTCGACCGAAACAAATCAAAACCGGAGAAGATGGAACCTACGTGCCTTGGCTTGTGACTTTGAACGTTGACTGATGGTTTTGAATCTTGAGTGACAGCACTATTTTTCTGGAAATTCTTGTAATTATATGATTACGCTTTGAGATCAGCTTGGAAGTTTGATCCTGGTAGCAAAGCCTGGCCTAACTCTGGGAGCAAAATTTGGAGTCTCTGTGAAAAGCTATAATATTAGATATGGTTGAATACTATATTGATAACGGCAATGCTGATTCACCCTTTAGAAAGTGAGATTTATACGAAATGTTTTGTTCAACGTTTAGAGTTACAGTCGACAGAAAGAATATAGAGAGATAGCAGATTCTACTGGCCCAGGTAGGAACCCCAGGCCTACTTCAGTATACCTAAAATTTTAAGAATCGGTCAACAAGGGTTACTAATTCAGATGAGGGATGATTTTTCTCTCTCAGTGAGGTTTTATAACCCCAAATGTGCTTCGATACCTCGCATCTTCAAACTTCCATAAAGATCCTCATCCGAGGATACCTTTTCCATCATTCTTTCTTGCCCACGAACTATATATACTCCATTCTATTAAAAAATCCTCATAACCCATACACACCCGCACCCAACCAATTCCACTTCATTCAGAGTATCCCCGAAACCACCCCAATTTCCCCAAACTAACACTCGAAACAAACACCACCTAATTCATACACCCCAAAGGGAAGGCATCTGACGTATCCTATTCGAATTCCTCCATGCTCCCTGCTAAAGCAATGGCGTGAGATTCTTTCGAGCTTCCACGGGGGACGAGAAATCAGATTTTAAATTACTTTCCCAGTAGATCCCGCCGATGCCAACGTTACCAATTCCTCCTCCGTTCCGCGTTGTACATGCATTAGCAGCGATACGCTCCGGCAACCCATCCGCGGCGGACCTACGTCCCATTACCTTGTTCCTTTTGTTTGTTTTCCCCGCGCTCACCTCCATCCGCCGTTCCGTGTCCCCCTGGTTTTTCACGCTGGTTTTTTCTTCCAGGCACACCACCAACCCCATCGACCGACTCTGTCCGCGACGCTGTTCTCATGGCTAATGAACCCTGACAGATAAGCCAGGATGACGTTTATCAGGAACCCTCCGTCAAGGTTTTTGTTGTTCTTCTTTTTCGCGAATCAGCAGCCACGCACGCGTATTGCAGCGTGCGTGTACCAACGGCGGCCAGATAAACCGCGAACGTAATAATTCAACCGGTCTTCCCTGCTGCCCTTTTTTTTCGGTAATCGTATATTCTTGCATGCTTACGTGTACGGCGCACACATGGTAAACGCACTGTTTCAGTGTCGTTGAGTTATTTTCAGTCGGAGAGATGTTGGTCGCTGAGATACCCCGTAATAGTTGAGATTGGATAAGATGGTAGGTTCGGCTGAGTTTTGGACTGTCTGACACGAAATAGTATTTTAAGGATTTTTGAGAGGAACGATGAGTAAATTATGGATCGTAGAACATTATGGTACTTCTGGTGTTCGTTCAGCGAGACATGTCAGTACAAATAATCAAAACGTTTGTCAATCAAACTGTCCCAACTACAGTAGACTGACGTTAAAATGGAGCATCTCTTGTAAATATTGTACTGACAGGTGAGGCAATATGACTCACGTTAGTATGCACGGGTTAAGGACTTTAAGGATTTAAAAGATTTTGAGGACTTCAATAAAAAAAAATAATAAAATGTAGCCTTCTGCTAAGATGACAAAATCCTGAAGCATGCGACCCTACGATTATAATAGTAATATGCTATAAAATCTACCTCTAGAATTAGAAAATAAATCAAGAATTTCACGAAATCCTGATTAAAATTTCTAAAAAGGTTTCCAGTCTGCCATTACGACAGATGCGTCCAGAATACTGTTTATTAATTCAAAAGTAGGTCAACATATGTCGATTTTTAAATATATGGAATTTGTCTGAACGAGCGTTATTCAGCGGCGGCTATGAACGGGAAACTAAAAAAAAAAAGTGTCCTCAACGAGACAAGTCCGTCGCGATTCTTTTACGGGGCAGTAGGCGAGTTGTTTTTACTGCGGCGAAGGAGTCGTCGAATATCCCGCGGAGTGGAGGGGAGAGTATTGTTAGTTTTAACGCCGATGCTAATCTGGAAGTTTAGTGGTGCATTGTTAGCATCTGGTTTGAAGTGCGCGGGCCGCGGTCGTATCTTCGTTGGAACGGGAACGCCTCGTATTTCCTTTTTATTCCGGCACGCTAAAACCCCCGTTCCACCCTCACGGTCGGAAACCACCGGCGAAAGTAATACCGGGAAGCGGTACATTTAGCGCAGAGTTGCCTCGAGATTTTGTTGAGATTGTCGGCGGAGGATATGGCTGGCTAACGCTGATGAACTTTGTACTTTCATGACATCGAGAACGAAACAATTCCGTTCGAATGGCTTATTATTGGTGAATATGAATAAGAGGACGAACGACTCATTTCATTAAAAATTTCCGTATACTTTATTTGATTGAATTCTTAATATTTAACTACCCTATAAATGCATGAACATCAGCAGTCTAATTATTAGGATCATAAAATTTAATATAACATGAAAGTTTTCAAGAATTTTTTTTTAAATTAATCTTTCTAGCTTGTTTTAGAATTTTTTTTAGAAGAAAGTTCATAAAGTCCCTTACACGACAAACTGAATAACGTACAAAAATACTTGAACATTCTTCATCGATCCGACTGAATGTTTGCTTTCCTTCTTAAACCCGTCTTAAGTAAAATCTATTCACAACAAATTGTCCAACGTTCAAAACCTAAAGATTCGCATCTAAATACCATGAAAAATCAGTGCAAGAAAACATTTCACCCTGTATTAACCATTGTGATTTTCAACAATAGACCGGTCTCTTCCAACGCGATAACACGCCGGGAACTGACACAAAAATAATAACATCGACGAAAACCAAATAACACTACTGTCAATACGTGTACAACTAAAAACATTGATTAATGAACAGTCACGTTACTCAAATCGTGCCCAACGAATTCTGTCACGTTCTATCGGGATTTCCCTCCGAAAAAAAACATGCCGTCCTTCGCTATTTTTCTCGTCGTCCAAACCAACATCGAAACACCGAAACGAGATTTCCGTGCGCGAAAAATTCGCGACACACGTCGACGTTCGCGAAATCGTAACGAGAAAAAAAACCTCTGTCGAGTCGCGGTGTGTAATAGCGAATCAAAATTGAGGATGGACACGACCGATTTTTATTCATCCTTGCTGCCCAGGCACACGTGAATGAATCATCGAAAATGATCGAAACAAAAATAGCTCCAGGCGAGCACACGATTTGGGGGAATCTGTTAACTGCGCTCGCGTGTAGCTCTTTTTATTTTTTCACTTCCTCGTTTTTATAAACTCTCGGTGTGTCCATAAATTCTGGATTCTCCTTTTGACAAAAAAAAATACGGGAGAGAAAATAACGGGCAACGATACGTATTCGGGTTGGGGGAAAACCGGAGAGACTAACGAGCGCGATAAGTTCGACGTCGCAGAAATTTTCGAACGGAACGCTTCCCCCTCCACCACCGCCCTGTTCGTTCCTTCGACGCTTGTTCGAATCGATTCACCGGTGAAACGGACTCGCTTGGGCGTTTAAACCTGCCGCGATATGTGAACCGACGATACAGTGGATCGATCCGGTAGTTCGAGACGAGCCGGAAGTGTGCATAGGGTTGGAACGATTGCTGCGTCTAGTTTTGTGGGGAATGGAAAGATAATTGGTGGAGACGTCTGCTGTTGTTGACAGCAAGTATTTATTCGGAAATATTTTTCAGGTTTTGATCGACTGTTCCTAGTCTGTTGTTACGATCAGCATGTACTCATGAGTTACTATACTATAAGGAGTTAATATACTATTGTTTTCTGTCTATATGCATGAATTCAGAAATTTACGAACCATGTTGCACGTTTTCAGTATTAACTACCATATACCTATTTTAACCCATTAACGGCTTATCCCGAATGAGAGTCAGGCACAGTGTAATTATTAAGGAGATACGAATAAAACATGTTTTTTTTACATTTTTTATCATGAATAAAACAAGATTAGTTTCATTGTGGTAAACTGAAAATATATTATATTTTAAATTATTATTATTATATATTAAAATGTACATTTTTTTTTACTTCGAGTCGTAATTTTATTCGAATATTGATGAGTTAAATGTGTGAATGTATATGTGTGTCGAGTTTCTGTAGTTTATGTGTAAATGATGATGAAGTGATCCCAGTTGGTGATACGATGACTGGTATGACTTTAGCTTTGTCCCATTTCCAGCGATCTTTTATGTCGACCGCCAATGCTGTACATTTCTCTATCTTATTATTATTCTTATCATTATCATCATTACATTTTCACGAAAAATCCTTCAAACCTCGCCGACAACCAAAGCAACGAAGTAAACCGAAGAAAGGTGGTCGCACGTTGAACGATCATTCGCACCCGTTCCTCGCCTCCGCGAATCGATTAGGGCGTCGAGGGCCGAACAAAGAAATCTTGGCGCAGCCCCCGAGAACACGATCGCCGCCCGTTCAATCCCCTTGTTTGGCAAGCCTCCGGCTGCCGGTCGTGAAAAAGGGGAACGTACTATTCCATTTCGTCTCGTCGGACTCTCATAAAAGTGGACGAATGCGGGCCTTTTAACGTGCCAAGGTGTAAACCTACACCCTC